>NW_026705243.1:600000-943434 GCF_029867415.1 Vicia villosa | reverse complement strand
TCCTCGTTTCCCGCTAAGTCTCCTGCTTCTGTCAAATATCTAGCAATATGTTCCACCGTTGACTCGTTCGTTTCGCCTGAAAATTTTGTAAATTTGGGTACCTTAGTGCCCCTAGGCAATTCTGTCTGCATGATATAATCTGATATAGGGGATGTATAGTTTGGACGTCTAAGTCCAGTACTAAGGCCATTATTAGCCATAACCCTTTCTATCATGGCAGTTAAGTTATTTTCTGTAGCCAGATTTTCTCTTCTGACTCTTTGAACAATCTCATCTGGGTGTTCGTTCATACCCACAATCCTTAATCTGGGTTGCTCCTCCTCCGTTTCTTGTCGAACGGGGACGGTTCTTTGATTTGAAGCTTCTAAGTTAATTATTGGAGTTCCTTCGAACACCTCCGTTCTTCGTGAGGGGCCTACATCCCTAGTAGCCGTCCTAGATGATGGAACTATGTCTTGTACACGTTCTAAAATGGGCCTCTCTTCTTGATTCGAAGGCTGTTTGTCTTTCCTTTTAGGTGGCGTTATTCCCATGAATTCTGTCATTCGATTCATTTGAGATGATATCTTTTGGAAAGTCTCCATGTTTTCTCTATTTGTAGTAGTAACATTTGCCATTAGTGGGCTTAAACCTGAAGTCAATTCTCTGGCCAAAACCCCTACCATATCATGGTTGCTTGCATCCATTTCTTGTCGAAATGCCGCTTGGTTATTTGTGGTAAAGTGAGGCATCTGGGTAGAGAAACCAGTGTTATGTGCACTTCGACCCACTGAACTAACATTTGGTGAAAATGTCGCATTGTTAGTTGGGGCATATATAGGTCCTGCCCCTCGTACGCCTGTTCCATATTGGTATGGCATTCCGTATGGATTATTTGGTCTCCATTCGAAAGCAGAATTTGCGCCTTGACCAAACAAATTGTTTGCAGCATTTGTCGAGGCAAACAATACGTCCTCTGCGCTTGTGGATGAGGGTGCGGTTGTCGACACTGAAACTGGAATAGTCCCTGAGGGTCCTGTATTATTTTCAGGCATAGTCTGGGAATTATCTGCAGGTCTCGATCCATTTGGACCCGTTGCATCTCGTGTTTCTTGAGTAGAAGTCGAATTTGCTGCTCCTGATCCTGAACCTTGTGGGGGATCTTGATTACCCCCTGCACTGTTCTTTAATTTACCGTTCCTAAGGTTCATACAAGATCTTGATATTGTCTAGACAAAAATAAAGCAATTGATTAAAACAATCTGCTTGACACTGTCCCACTGGGCGTGCCAATTTGTTTACGGTGATTTCCGGTAAACAACCGCTAGTCTTCCAAACTATAATAAATAAGATTTGGTTACTTGCAGGATCGACTAGATTGATCCTAGGACACATAGTCAAGAAGATTGTCATCAATGTTTATTCGAATCATATTCATTATTTGTCTTCTTCAATAGGCGTTGTTCGATTAACAGAACAAATAGTCTTGACAATCACTTTGTTACATATAAATGTGACTTCAACGAAAAGATAAGTAACATAACATAGAAAATTAAAAGGACAATTGAAACGTAAAGAATCTTAAACTGCAGAAATATAAAAGACTTTGAAAGTAAATAGCATGAAAGTAATTCGAAAGTAAATGACATTAAAGTAAAGATGCAGAAACGTAAATGGCAAGAAGTAAACGAAATGCAGTAATTCTGAAAGATATTTAAAAGCAAAGGATAATACACATGTATTAAAATGGTGGTGTCATACGTACATTTTCTCAACGAACTCTTTCTCTTAACGCTTGATACTTGAGTAAATATGTGAGTGATTTGTACAAAATGAACACACAGAATCCTAACATTAAGACTCCTATTTATACTAGTTTCGACCTTAACGGTCCTATACTAATCTGCTGCCACGTTTCTCATAAGGACTTCCAGCGATGCCATCTGTTACTGGACAGTTACGAAACCGTCTTCGAATTTCAAATCTTCCCGCCTGAGTCCGTCTTCGACGCGTGGCAGTGTATTAAAAACACTACGAAAAACACGCTAAGTAGTAATACTTGAATATATTTACAAATTCGTCTAAGTCCCCGAAGACACATACTTTTCACTAGCTTTCAGTATTCATTATCTTCATAGTGAACTTAGAAATATTTACTCTCGAAGCATGACCATCAGTAGTCATTCTTTTATTTTTAAGGGATGGCCATCAGTAACCATCTTTCCTTCGATTTTCTACCTCTTCGAAGGATAAATACTTCAAAACGAAATCTTCAGCTAACAGACCTCTGTTTGGTCTCTTGCATCACTTGAGGACAAGCAATGAGATAAGTTTGGGGTTGTGATCGGTCACCATTTCTACCTAATTTCATTCATATATTCGGTCTAAATTTGTCGATTCGGTAACACTTTGATCAATGTTTTATTTCTTTTGTTTAAGTATTTCATGTTCCATTATTTTTATGTTTACTTTGCATTATGTTTTAATTTAAGTTATTTAGATTCTTTTGATGCCGTTTGGTTAGTTGTGTACGAATTTCAGGTTTAAACAAGTCATCTTAAGTGTCAAAGCAACTATGAAGGAAGGAGAGGCAAGAGAAAGATGAAAATTCAAGGTTCTGGGGTCTAACACGACCGCCCGTGCTTCCACGCACGGCCCGTGTCAGATGCATGACACTCTCCATACAAAATCCAGGGACGACACACGGCCGCCCGTGCTTCCACGCACGGCCCGTGTCAGGATGGCTGGGAGCAAAAATAAAAATTAAAGAGAAGCACGGCCGCCCGTGCGTCCAAGCACGGCCAGTGCTGCTGAGAGCGTGAAAACTTCCAATTTTAGGGCTTTTTCATTAAATCTCCACCTTGAGGGCACATTAGACATTTCATTTGGCTGAGATTTGTACCTAGACTATTTAGTTGAGTTTGAGAGAAGTATTGAGGACTTTTTGCATCAGACGATAGAAAATCATAGAAGAGAGAAGATAGCTTCATCAAGAGTTTTGGAGACGGAGGGATTCAAGGGTTTCCACCATTGAAGATCAAAGTCACCATTAATTTTGAGTAATGTCTACATTCTTTATTATGTCTTTCTTGAATATTATGAGAGGCTAAACCCCCCAATGCTAGAGGGGTGGTCCTGATTTGGTTTTTGTAATAACGATGAATTTGTGATTTCGTCAATACATTGGTTTATATTATTCAGTTAAATTATGCAATGTTCTTCTTGTTTTCTTTATCGGTCAAATAAGGATTAATCTATGGCTAACAAATACAGGACTGTAGTTGTTAGGGTTTGTGCATAATTTGATTATAGTAGATATCACCTAGGACTAGGGATACCCTATAATTACCACATAATCTTGATTATATAAAAGCTTGGTTTCAATTTAGGTTCCTAAGGACTTAGGATTTAGGTTGGAAGACCAAAGGTTTCCTCACTAAGGACTTAGGAGGAAACACCCTAAGGATGTGGTAACTGAATGTTATGAATTGGTTGAAGAGATCTTAATTCTGAAGTTTTGCATGCCAAATCAACCACTCACCCTAGCATCTCATATATTTGATAACAAAAATCAATTTATTTTCTCATTATTTTTCTTTGCAAGGATTCAATCCACAAAACCAAAACATTAATCTTTTGTTAAATTGAATCATATTTTACGAATCTGTATTTCCTACGCAGTCCTTGAGATCGACATTCGGGGAATTTCCCCTATTATTACTACAGAGGCAAAAATAGTACACTTGCTATTTTTCTGATCAGTCTTACTCTGATACGTAACACCAGGGATGAACGCTTGTTTGATATTATATTATGAGTTGCTTGTTTTGAAGATTTTTTAGAGCAATGAGTACTCTTTTGATTTTGTTGAGAAGATGTTATTTTTCTGAATTGTATAAGATGATAATTACTTTGTGTTGACTTATTTCCGTTGCATTAATAAAGTGAAGTTGAATCCTATGGTGTTTCTATGTCTGTTCATCCAAATATCTATGTTATGTATCCTTGATTAAAAATATGAGCAAATTTTGTATGATGTCTCGATGTAGCATCCCATTTAATAATGTTTGACATGTTTTAATTACTCTGGTTATTTATTTAATTTTACGATGGGGAAGTGGGGTGTTACAAGTATAGTGCAGGTAATCCAGAATGATGATTTAGTAGCTTCATTGAGTTCAATTGGTGTCGTCGCTCTGATACATAGCATTCGGGGGGGGGGGGGGGGATGACCACTTGTTTCGCATATTGATGTTTTAAGTTGAATTTTATGTTGTTGTTTTGAGAATTTTGGTTGTTTTAAAGCTATTTGAGTTAATTAAAGATGCTATGTTGATTTGAAATTTTATATTGAGAATCCGCTGCGAGGTTAATTAAAAAGTGGTTTATATTTTAAAGACTAAACATGCTGATGAGTTCATCTCACTTTAATTGTGTTATTTATCTTTTATACACGAGTTTACAGGTTTTAAATGAGTTGAAAATGTAATATCCCATACGATGTTTGGGATTTTATACTCTGATATTTGTTATAATTACGTGGTAGATTTTGGGTGTTACGTTAGTGGTATTAGAGCAGGTCGGTCCGTCCGGCCAAGTTGTAGAGTCAGTAGAGTTGTGCGACATTTAAATACTGTGAGCGTGTTGTTTCTTAGTATGCGGTATGTGCACGAGACACTGTCGATACTTCTTTGCATTCTAATCAATTGTTGCAGGAGTTAGTTTGAGCTAAGTGGGAGAGAAGCTTTGCTTCTCGGATATGTTCCGCTGTATGAAGTTGGTTCTGCGAGCTGCTGATGGATACAGCGCAAGTATTGTTGAAGTTCGTTATTTTCCGAATTCGAACGTGACATGGATTCAAGAATTGTCTGTAATCAAGATGAAGCGTCTCAAGGGAGAATGATCAGTCATGGTCGATGTATACTTCTCAAAGAATGAGGAGCAACGTAGTGGTTGTTGATCTACGAGTAGGGTGCAAATCCCTGATGTTCCTGAAGTTGACTATTCGATAAGAAGGATAACTTTTGGGAGGTTGGAATTTAGAAGGTTGCGATGTTTCCGCGCTGCCGGTGGATTGTGAAGCTGTCGGTTAAAGTAACCTTTGTGTAAGATGTCGACATTAGATCGATGTTAGAATGATGAAAGTTGCTGTAGACTTTGTCGTGAGATCCATATGAGTGATTCTTAAACGCTAATGATGTTATTGGATGGTTATGGATCGCAAGTCAGAGTTTGGAATTCGAAGAGATAAGTATGGATTTAAAGTATTGGTGATTATACAAGGAAAATTCTGTTTTGGATGATGTTGTAATGTGTGTTACGGTATGATGTCGTTGTTCGCAATTTCAGATAACTTTGGAAATTAATATATGGTGTTTCGAGTATCGGATTGATGTGCTGCTTGAACCTATGAAGAGGTAAAAATTTATTCTACCCTATGGGAGTGGTATTAAACGTGGGAGATACATTCCTATATGAAAGGACTCAGAAGTCGGTTACGGATACATGAAGCTTGTTGAATAGGAACGACTATTATCGCAGTAGTTCGAAGCGAAGTCAAGTCAAACATGTTGTCGACGAATAAGTTGAGAGAATGGGATGTTTGGTATTAAGGATGATTTGACTGCCGATGGCTTTTAAGGAAAAATGAAGTAGTAGTGAGGGAGAAGTAGACCTTTAAAAATATTGAAGTCGTGTTTGTGATGCCAAAGTGGCGGCATGCGTATAAGGAGAATTGTAGAGAGTTTTTATCACCAATTCAATGTGAAGGAGACTTGTTGAGATTCCTAATGGAATGTGGTTCAGATGTGAGAGATATTAGGATATTTAGAGTAAAACCAAGAGTTGTGAATGAAGTCTTTTGCCCAGATAAGGACGTTGGTTGGGACAAGACGAATTGTGATGCACAAGTATATTAGTAATTCTGGAGTTGGAAAATACTTAACGATTGTGTATTTCTAAGTGAGTACGAAGCGGACTGCAAGATATGTTTGGACGATGGTGTCTCGTCGACGAGACCGAGTGAGAAGGAAGTTGTGGGGGTTGTAAACCTCAGAGTAAATTATTGGATTATGACGCTGTTAATGGTTTTGAGTGCAAATTCTGAAAGGACGCTATTATGTGGTAACGACGGTTTGTGCTTCATTATATTTGTCGGCTATCTATCGACAAATTGAGGAACTGATCACCTTTAATCTCTTGTTGGTAGAAGACGTAATCATGTGGATGGGATAAGCTTGCCTTTTTATCTAAATAATAGGTAAGGTGATGGATATTAAACCGTGAGGATAATCACTCACCATGTTGTGTGGACTTATGAAGGAGTGGCTTTAAAAGCGTGAACCGCGTCGGACGGTGACTTAAATTGGATAATCGAAGTTGCACAGCTGAAGCGTGATGTGGCACAGTTGCTGTGCATGCACGACTCGGTAGAAGTGAAAGACTGTAATATCATGAGCCACGGGAATGATATGTCTTGATTTATATGTTTGAGTTGGTGGGTTGTGATTTAAGGATGTTGTGTCAGGGCACTATGGTTGCTGGTAAATATTAGCGGATGCTATAAGAATTTTATTGGGGAGTGTTGGTTGATGGTGAACTATGTGTAAGTTTTTTGAGTCATGCAGGTAAGTTGAAGTTATAACAATTTGGTTACCGTTTTTAAGATGTTGTTGTTGATTTTCGTACATAACGAGGAATGATACCTCACAAGTGACGAAGTTGATTATGTTGGTTATATGGCTATGTCGATGTCACTATGGGAGTAATACTGCAGAGTGAATAGATTTGTTGATACCTTGCTGATAATTGACGTGCATAGATATGGGAATAATATTGTGTGTGTGTTTTGATTTCGAAGATGTAATTAAGATAATAACGTGATGTTGTATATCCAAGGATAAGTGTGTTGTTGTTGCTACTCTAAACGTTGATAAGTCGGAATATTGTTGCGTGACTGGTAAGATAATAATAGTTGTATCTCGAAGGCGTGGGATGTGTAATATGTGTGCATGTGATTCAAGTCGTGGAGAGTTAGTGTTATGTCGGAGAGTAGTGATCGAAGCGTTGTAAAATGCAACTTGGGAATCGGAAAGTTAGATGTAGAAACGCTGTTGAGAATGGTGGTGTCGAGTAGATTTTCGAGGACAAAAATATTCAAAGTGGGGGAGAGTTGTAACGCCCTGAATTCAATTAATTAGTTAGTTAAAATATTTAAGGATTTACTTATGGGAATTTGTCGAAGTTGGGAATTATCAGTATTATTACTAAGAAGCATTATTGGATTTAAAAAGGGTGGTTTAATGGTGTTATTATTATTGAGAGAATTATAGTACTATTATTGGTTATGAATTTTATTGATTGGTGTTAGTAAATTGGAGGTGTGCAAATAATAGACCCATTAAGGAGTTTATGAGAAAATACTATTATTTGGTTTAATATATGAAAATAAGGAGAAAGAGAAGGGGATTTTGGTTGTTGTTATCAGAAGAGAAAGAGAAAGAATAAGGGGCGGGGGCCATGATCCATGGGGTGGGTGCCCCATAGCTTGTGGTGGGGGCCACACTTCCTAGGATGGGCTCCCCATACATGTGGGTGAGGGCTACATGTTGGCTTTTCATAGTTTTGTTAATTAGTGTCTGAAAATGATTCTTAAGATACTTCTACATTATTTTTCATTCTGATTGATTTAGTAGCACTAGTAAAATGGTAATTGATGTATAGTAATAGATCTAAATAAATATGAACATCAACAGTAGTAATATCAGCGTAGGTGTTAATTAACAAGAAAGAAAAAGATAGCATAATACTATGAAAAAAATAGCAGAAACATATGTTGATGACAACTGTGTTTTAATAGTAGAAAATAAATAGTAACAGGGAACAAGTAATTAGGAGCAGTGTGAATCGGTGTAATAGGAGTAGATAAAAACAGCACCGAATCCTAAATTGGTAGCTTTAACCGGAAAGATTGTTTAACCAAAAATAGTTGAAACTTTACGGAAATGATTCATATATGCTTGTAGTTATTTTTGTTGGTTTGGTATGTTGAAATTGTGTTGAATATGTCGAGTTGCAGGTGAAGTTGAATTGTGTTTAATTGTCCCGATTTATGGACAGATTAAGTTGCAGGTCTTGTAACCAACATTGTTTAGTTATTTTGTAGTTGATGCATTTTGTTGTTGTTGTTGTTGTTGTTGTTGTATGACATTCATATCAAGTCTCATACATCGCATTATTAAGTTGGAGCAGATGCTCAAATACGTTGGCCTGGATTGGCGAATTAAGTTGAAGGCTTATGCCTTGTTGACGCCTCTATTAACTGGCGGTTTCTAAGTTGGGATTTCTGCCCCGATGGTACCACATGCATATGCATCATTTTGAGTCGCATTGTTGAGTTGCATATTAATTATTATTGTGTTGTCAAAGTTGTATTGATTGGAGTTGTTTGGCAATTTTTTTTGTAAATGGAGATCTTTATATAATTTGACTTAATATACTGTTTATCATACACTTGATTAAATATTTCGATACCTCACCCTTTTCCTTTGTTTTGCCGTTGCCTTTATATTGGTAACGTGCAGGTAATCCAGAATGAAGATTTAGTAGCTTCATTGATTTAAGTTGGTTTCGTCGCTCTGATACGTAACATTCGGGGGGGGGGGGGGTGACCACTTGTTTTGCATATTGATGTTTTAAGTTGAATTTTACGTTGTTGTTTTGAGAAGTTTGGTTGTTTTAAAGCTATTTAAGTTAATTAAAGATGCTATGTTGTTTTGAAATTTTATGTTGAGAATCCGCTGCGTGGTTAATTAAAAATTGGTTTATATTTTAAAGACTAAACACACTGATGAGTTCATCTCGCTTTAATTGTGTTATGTATATTTTATACACGAGTTTACAAGTTTTGAATAAGTTGAAAATGTAATATCCCATACGATGTTTGGAATTTTATACTCTGATATTTCTTGTAATTACCGGGTAGATTTGGGGTGTTACAAGCTCTATCGACTATAAAAATACCAATTAAACTGGATTGGGCATAAATTTTCTAAGTTGTGGTAGATGTAACACGTTGTTCAATCTTGATAGAAACGGTCGTAAGGCCAATTGGTATGCCACCATCCTTATTCTGCTTAGAATTTTAAAAATCCAATGTATTGATATTTTATTTCTTCATCTTAAATATTACCCACAATCCCAATTTAGGTGTGACTTTAAAGAATACATGATCTCTTTCCTCAAATTCAAGTACTCTCGTATGCCCATCTATGTAACTCCTTTTGCGGCTCTAGGCCTATTTTAGACTTTATTGGTTTGCTTTGATCTTTTATATTGTCTCTTAGACCACTTCTGATTTCTAGGATACTCTTGTCTTCCACTTCTTCCTAGCACAAAGGTGTCTGACCCTTCCTACCATATAAATCCTTATATGGTGTCATTCTGATACTAGTATGGTAACTATTGTTGTAGGCAAGTTTTATCAACAGTAAATGTTGGTTCCAATTTCCCCCATCCTCCAATATGAATGACCTTAATAGGTCCTCCAAAGTTTGAATACTCCTCTACGTTTGGCAATATTTTAGTTGGTGGCTTGACGTACTAAGTTTCAACTTTGTTCTCAAGGATCGGTGAAAGGCCTTCCAGAAGTGAGACAAAAAATTTGGACCCCTATATGATACAATGCTTATGGGGATTCCATTAAGCTTCATTCTCTCTACAATAAATAACATGGCTAGTTGGAGTGCCTTGTAGGTGGTCTTAACTAGAAGATAATGAGCAGATTTGGTTAATCTTTCCACTACTGCCCAAATCAAATCATACCTGAGTACATGTAGGCATACTATGAAATCCCTGGAGATATTGTTCAATTTCCACTCTGGGATCTCCAAGGGTTATAGTAAGTCATCGGGTTTTTGATGTTCCATTTTGACCTATTGGCATACTAAACATTGAGCCACAAAGTTTTCTATTTCCACCTTCATGCCCAGCCACCTTAAGTGTTTCTTCAAATTATGATACATTTTGGTTGAACCGAGGTGAATGGTGAAACTACTCTTGTGGGCTTCTTCCAAAATCACTCTTTTCCCCTTTGGTTCATTTGGAATGCATATTCAACATGTAAAAAGAATAACTCTGTTATCAACTTAGGTTAAATCTGGCCCATAAGTTTAGCTAGAATGCTTGGATCTAATAGCTGAGCTTGGGCAATCATCTCCCTAGTGTTTCACATGATATTCAATTTACTCAATAACAGTTCACTTGAGGTCCATATGAAGTCCAACTTAAGATTTCGTGATTTTTCCAATTGTCTATGCTCGAGAATCCTTAACTCTGACTTATGCAATTCCTTTCTACTCAAGGCATCAGCTACTAAGTTAGCTTTCCAAGTATGGTACTTTTACTCAAAATCCTAATCCTTCATGAAGTACATCTACCTTCTCTAGTACATGTTGAGTTCTTTTTTATCAAAGAGGTAATTCAGAATTTTGTCATCACTAGACAACTTAAATTATAACTCCATAAAGGTGATGTGTCCACATCTTGTGTGCAAAGATGATGTCAACTACTAGGTTTGGGTCAAATATTTCTCATCGCGTTGCTTCAATTATCTTAAGGTGTAAACCACCACTCGACCATTTTTTATAAGGACATATCCTACACCATTCTTTGAATAATTGTAGTAAACTTCATACTTCTAGGTCGGGTCTGGGGTGATTAACATGGGCGTCGTTGTTAGTTTCTTCTTCAATTTTGGGAAGCTTTGTTCACACTCAGTGTTCCATTCAAACTGAACCCTTTTACATGTTAATTGGGTCAAGAGTAGCACTATCTGAGCAAACTTCATAATAAATCCTTTATAGTGGCTAGCAAGTCTCAAAGAGACTAGTGGAATTTCAGTGAGGATTCAGATATCTTGTTACCATCAAGGGTATCCGTTTGATCAAGGAATTTCACTATAGTTTGCCCAGGATTTGTTTAGCATGATCTAATATGCTAATGTATGTGTGTGGTTATTCTTGTTGGTTACTTACTTGCCTTTACTTTGTCCTATTGTGGCTAAAAAGGGAGTAATATTGTGTGTGTGTGTGTGTGTGTGTGTGTGTGTGCGTGTGTGTGTTTTTACAGTAACCACTAACCACTGACTGAGGGGGAGAAATTTATTTTTTTCTCTGGTGTGTTGCTGATGAGCTGCTGTTGTTGACGGGGGTGTTTTTCCATAACAGGTGCGAAAAAGAGCTGGATTGGCATGTGTGCAGAGATGTCAGACAAAATGTCATGACATCATGTTGACTGGTTGGAAAATTGCATCTCTCAACTACTGTGTGCAGATTCCACTAATTACTAACATGTCTTGCATGTTTGTTTTTCTGGTGCATCTCTGATTGTGGAATGTCTCTTGTGATGCTGTGTATTCTCTATAGGGATGAGAATTACCTACCTTTATGTTTGATTTATTTTCAGACATTAGGATGTTAAGTTGTTTTAGCCAAAATAAACCAAAGGGAGAGATTGTTAATTCTCTATGTTATGATTGACATTATGTTTGGTAATAATAACATATGGGAACATGTTGAACAAGATGTTCTATTCACTTCATCTAAAGGAGACATGTCGAGAAAGATGTCCTATGCAAGAACCATTCGACATCGCGTCTATTCAAGCTACAGTTAGATCTCTTGAAGTTTGTTTGTTGTACAGGTGCATACTATTTTGGAATATTATGCAATCCTATGTGTTGCTTGATTTTAGGGATAAGAAATTGTCTATGTTTTCAAGATATTTGATTGGTTTCTAAATATGGAGAATATTTAGGAAACTAATGATTGGATCTCTATCCTTATGGAGAAGATTGTGGAGTATTTTCTAGAGTGCCCAAGTCTAGTCCAGAATATTGTTTTAAATAGCAAGCATCAAACCTAGTATTGTGTGGAACTTACATTGTAATTTGTGTTAGGGTTTGTGCAATCTTGTCTACTGTGAGCCTCTATAATATCATCTTGATATAAGAGTTTGGTATTTTTATTGAGTTGTAAGTTATGTGTTCATTCTTAAGCTTTTAAGCATTGAGTGACTGTGTTTTGGAAGTGTGTCTTATAATATTTGTAATTGATCATCAAGATTGTGAATAAGGGGGATTGAGTAGGACCTCATACCTAGGTGAGTCTTAGGTAGAATTTAGCACGGGTAGTGATTTAGTGAGAAGGAAGTAAACTGGAGGTTGTTTATGTGTGAACCGGAGGTTGTTTGTATAGTACTTTGAATTGATACTATCATAGTGGAATTATCTCTGGCTTGGTAGCCTCCATAGTAGGTATTGTTGATACCGAACTAAGTGAACAATTACATGTGTTCTTTACAGTTTCTCCACTGCACTTTTATATACCTTGTCATTGTGTCTTGTTTAGAGATCATTGTCTTGACATCTCTTAGGACATCTAAGATCTAAACATAAGAATTTCAAAACCATACACCATTTATTCTTGGAATATATGTTTTTAAAGCTAGTTTGGTTTTCTTCTCCCTTGGGTTTTTGAATTTCCCCCAACATTGATCTCATTAGTTGGCTGAAAACTGTTTAGACATGGATGAGGCTCTTGGTGTCCAATTGGACGGCAAGGAATGGCTGCGTTTTTTAGATTGAAACTGATGTTCCGCAAGATGTGGAAAGAAGTGTTGTGGACCATGCGATGGAATTCAACAGAGCAAACCCTCTCTTGAGGGTTAAGAAAAAACATATTGAGTTCAGTGGTCCTCTCCGGTGCGCTCATGAATTTCATATAATTCAAGTGGATGTAGTGTGTGCTTTTCTAGTGGAATTTTGGCTTTGGGAGGTGTTATTAGAGATAATGAGCAGAAGATTATATTGTCAGATAGCAAGAAAATGCACAACTCTGCATATTCTAGCATGACATAAGCTTTGGAGATCAGGTGGCGGTTGCAGCTTGTGCAAGAATTAAAGCTTCAGAGGATCATTGTGCATTCTGACGCCTTCATTATGGTGGACTGCGTTAATCAAATTACCGTTTCCGTCGTCTCAGAACCTATAATTCTTGACTGTTTAGTGTTACTGGAGATATTTGTGGAAGCTTCTGCTATGTTTGTTAGATTGGAGTTTAACGTAGATGCCCATCATATGGTTGGGATTGGTATGTCTGTAGGGTCTACACTTGGATGGAGATCATGCCCAATGTTGAACTTGTTCCTAATTTGTGCTGATTAATCAATAGCTTTTTTTTTTTAAAAATAAAAAAAAGAAACAACCAAAATATACTATAGAACAATATTTGAATTGAAATTAACACACAACAAAGTGTATCAAATTTCACTTAATAACTCATTTTCATATCATTAATTTAGTTGTCAAATAACTATCTCACTTGTTGTATAATATAAGACGTTTGTTCTGATTATCGGCACAAAATTTTAAAGTTTGACCCTATACTAACCATTTTTTAACACTTCTTTTTCCACGAAAAGTCCTTCTTAAGAAGAACACTAGGAGTGGAGTCTCCATCTATCAATGCAACTTACCCTTTCAAAACTACCACCATGCACGAGAGCCCTCCATTATGATCTACAATTCATTTGACTTTCAGATATTTCTTAAGCCTCCTCATTTGAGAATGGTTAAAAGACATATGCTACCTAAGAATGCTATATGATACATTCTTTTAGCATCACCCCTTTCACTCAAAATTACCTTTTTGATACTTGCACAAAATATTTGGTGTGCTTAGTGTGTCATTTTATAGCTTTTGATTTTTCTCCAATTTAGCTTTTTGTCCTTTTTTTTTCTTGTTTAGTAAAGTCATCTATGTATTGATTAGCATCCTGATTCATTGTTTGTACATAAACTGTCTATCCTATTAACTTTGAATATATACACACTAATGATCGAAATAATTTTGCTATATAACACATGTAAGACATGTCCAAGGAAATGTCTATAAATTGATAAAAAGTTGGGAATGGAGATCTAGTTGATCCCTCGATCTTATTTGTATATTGACATCAAATATGCATATTTTTTGGAAAATTTTCTTTCCATCTTTATGGATGCTACCACACCTATGTGAAAAATTCACAATGTTTCTAGCGTCCGAAGATCCATCTCCGGACGCATCTATTTTCACTATTTCTTAGGTAAAATTGAAGAGACCCTTTCTCACATTAAAATTTAATCTGAATATGCATCTCCGTATGTGAAAATAATGTATTGGAATATGCATATCCGTAAATATCATTTATTCAGAAAACGTGTTGGTGGTTCGGAGATGCTATTCTTTCATAATCCGCGCCAAAATCCTTCCCTCTTCCTCCTTCATTTTCCAAAAAGCTCTCAAAAAAGAGCTTTTTACCTTTCCCTCTCCCAACCATTGCATTGAAGCATCAATGGAGGTCTATCTCCTTCTTTCCATCATCTCATAACATCCAAACACCTCATTCTCATCAATCAAATCCATTTTAGTAAGTTTTTCAAACTTTCTTTTCTTTGTGTTTTGGTTTTGAAGTTAATTTTTCAGGATACATTGATGTTTTAGGCACTTTAGGTAGTAGTGTGAACAAATTTGGTAGGTTAGAACAACATGCAGTGAGTTTTTTGGAACTGTTAGGGTAGAAAATAGGTTGCTGCCATGGGAGATCATCAAAGGTTTGTTTGGAGATGCATCTCTGGATTTGCTCTGCATTGTTTTCGGAGATGCATCTCGGGATTGGACTCATTAAAAAAATTGGGACATTTTATGGAATTTGTAATTTCTCCAGACATGTTGTTTATATATGTCTTTGTTTATAACACATGTGCAATGGTTGACAACAACATTGATCGGATTAGGGTAGGGCGTATACCGCATTGGTACAACAAGAGAGGGCCGCAATGAGGACCACAAGGCCACGAGTTACCGGTAACCCGCTTAATGGTGCATCTACTCCACAACCTCGGCCGTCTGGTTCTCGTAGCCTACTTTCTCAGGCATCTCAGACATATGATATAGTAGAACTTGAGGATCATGAGACTCCTATTGACCCTGAAGCCCATGAGGAAGCCGATCAAGATCCCCCATTAGAGAGTTATCCAGGAAGGCAATATGACAGCTCCTTACGTTATAATTATGTAGAACATGCTACTAAACATGTATAGAATGGAGAGGTATATTTCATTTCTTTTTTAATACATGTGCTATCAACTAATTAAATCCATACTGATTATGTTTTATTTTTTCAAGAGAGTGATTGTTTGCAAATGATTAACCAAGGCGGGAAGATACTTGTGTTTCCACAACCTAATAATCATTGGTTCAGTGGTGTTATCCGCTATTTCGGTCTTGTCGATTTATGTTCATCTACATACGTGACCATATACCATGACATGCAAACGACTATTACAGAGAGGTGGAACTCATAAACGTCATCTTTCCACCTACCTATAGGCAAGATGACCATCACTTTGGATGACATCTCATGCCTCCTACAGCTTCCCATCAGGGAAAGATTATTGGGCTACAAGAGGATCGTGTGAGAGGAAGGGGTCGATCTGATGGTCACTCTTTTGGAGGCTAACCCATGATTTAAAATTTTGGAAAAGCTTTATAATGATCATGTGACTTAGGCTTTTGATGGAATTGGTGATGATGTGCAGCTTGAGTACCACCAATATTGCACATTGAGGTGTTACCTCTTGTTCTAGGTTGACACATCCATGTTTGTGGACAAAAGTGCAACATATGTCGATGTGGTATACCTCAAGAACTTCACGGACCTGACTCCGATTCACAAGTATAATTAGGCCCCGTCTGTTTGGTCTACCTGTACTTGAAGCTAGGTAAGAGTTGCCTTTGGAAGACAAAGTAGTTGAAGGGGTGTCGCATGTTGTTTACGGTATTTTCTTGTTACTAATATTTTCATAATTCATTTGTTATACATGTTTAATATTTTATCTGAAACATAATAAAGAACTAGCCTAGTACAACTGCTTTTGTTCTATACACATGGAATGGCACAGTCAAGCCATTCAGTGTCTCTCTTGACCGTATGGTACCAGTTGATGTTTGCTTCTCCCCATAGAAGGTCAACACCATACATGTCAATTTGACGTCATCTCCTTGTATTTCGGTTTGACGGGATGTGGATTATATCTTATGTATCCTTATCTGCCTAAGCAGGTGATGCGTCAGTTTGACTACTTGCAAATTATTCTGAGACCTCCCCATGAGTTTTTTCATCCCACCATCCTCCACAGAGACCTACATGAGGGATTGAATAAGTGTATCTCAAAAACTTAGAAGATAAAAACAATCAACATAATGATTTTTATCCTGGTTCATTGTTAACTAAACTACTCCAGTCCACCCCTTAGAGTGATTTACCTCTGTAGCAACCTGCCTAAAAAATTTATGATTTAGAGTCGCCACCTATTCTACCAAGGCGAATAGGAAACCTCGCGCAGTTATAAAGATTCAGGGTAAGATACTATTTCAGGTCGAGGGAAGGTGTTAGACACCCTAAACCCTTTCCTAAGGTTCGCATTGTAGAGCCAAGGTTTGTGGCAAAAAGATAAAGAAAGATGACAAACAGGGTTAAGGCAAATAATTATCATGATTAAAGGTTTATAATTTAAATCGGGAAAAATGAGATTTATGGGGGAGGGGACTCGCCTTGTTGCCAAGTGCCTACGTACCTCCTTATGGAGGATCAGAGTCTACGTAGTTCGGGGAAGGGTTGTACGCCTTTAGAGTTGTAATTTGATTTGATATAGTTTTGGAGGCTTTTGAGTGGCCTATCGTAGTTTTGGATAAGGATGAAAATTCGTAGTTTGATTTTTGAAGTGTTTTTGAGAAGTGTTTTAGCATGTGGGCGTACAACCCTGATTTTAGTATGTACTATTAACCGCGATAATCGATTGATTCAATTACCATAGTAAAAAGATTAATAATTTGATCGTTACCAATTCTAATCAATTGATTTAATTATCACTAATAACGAATAATAGTATTTTTTTAATTATTTTTATGAATTAATTTGCATCATTACCCCTCGTAATCGATTTATTCGATTACAAAGAATAATGAATTGAGGTATGGAAAAAAAGAAGGGTTAATCATCACAATTAATAAAATAATTGCAACCATTTAACCAAATAGAAATTAATTACATCTTAATTAAATAGCATTTTAATTAAAATTATTGTTGACCATAGCGATTAATCGATTTAATCGGAACGAACAACAAATTGAAATTTTTAACATAAATATTATATACTTATTTTATTAAAAAATAATTATTATATAATTAATTATATTAAAAAAGTATTTTGATTAAAACAAATAAATAAATTAAAATTATTTAAAGTTTATTAGGATTAGGATTCAGTGTGGCTGTCATTAGGGATCAAGGCTGGGGCGTTAGATCTGGAGGGTTTATGGTTTGAGGGCCAGATTTGGAGGGACCATGATACACCATAGAGAAACAGGCGCATAGGATTATATGAGAAAATCCAGAAAAAATATATAAAGGGCCAGGGATCGAACCCTGGACCCTTGGGATAGCCAACAGACGCGCATGCCAACTCATCCACCACTATGGTGTATTAACTGAACACCAAACAATAATTATAAAAAAAACAAAACGCCGTGTATGACAACGCGCGCGAATTTCAAAAACAACCAACCAGGCGTTGACACGCCATCATCTTCCCCAATGAACCTGTATTTTTTCTGAGGATTTGCTACGAAATAGCTACGAGTTTGTTCGTAGCAGATGCACCTAGAAAAATAGCGAATTGCACATCTGCTTATATAAATCTTTCGCGATCTCCCTATTATCTTCCTCTGAACCAAATGAAACCAAACATTCATTCAATTTAACCTAATTTCTACCCTAACTAAAAGCCCCAAATTGGAACCCTAAAAACTCAAACCGGCCGTTAATGGCAAGGTGAGTTTTAACCATGCAAACCTTAAACTAATGATCCAGAAACATTCACCAACATCATATAAATCACAATACACCAACGATTTAACATGTGGATGCTTCAAATATGCAAATCGAAACAAAGTTTAGAATGACTTACTTTGGTCAATTGGAGATAATGCTAGGGTTGTTGATGCTATGCAAGGATCCAAGCAGCTTCAGAGTACTCCCACGAATGTATTGCAATCCTCAAATTCCTTTGAAAGGCCCCTGATCTCTGAAACCGAACTTGAGTTTTTGTGAAGATTTTTTGTTCTTGCAAGTTCTCCTCTGGTTCGATTTTCCCCACCCCTAATCTATTGCTTTGTGTTGTATACTTATAAGAGAACAAGATTAGGTCAAAAAATAGAGCCCAAAGTTCTTGAATCCAATATTGCCAAGTTTGTGAAAATTGAATTTATTCTTGATTCATAAGTTGCTACATTTGGACAAATATTGTATCAATTTTCTCCCATTTGATTATGCACGAAAATATGATTGTATTTAGTCATAAATATTGATAGAAAACAATCAAAATATTTCCTTTACCAAAATATTTGATTTTTATCTTAATTAAATCATTAAAAATGAAATAAAAAATTATATTAAATCAAATAAAATGATTAAATTTCGTGGCATATGATTTTGGGCATGCTAATGACTTGTGGACTAAGTTTGCATCATAATACCATAGGCCCATTTGCAAAATTTTCCAATTTGAACCTTCTTATTTCATATTTTGCCTTCAAAAATAACCCAACTTTGATCAAGCATATCTCACGCAATTTTTAAGCTATGAGGGAGTTCTAGAACTTTTTGGAAACCTTAAGATGTCCTCTATAATCCCCTTTGGAACATATTTTTCATTTGGAGCTTTTATCTTGATCATATCCTCTTTGCCAAAAAACTGCTTTTGAAGGATGCTAGAAAATGACCTGTAATCTTTGCACCATACCTCTCAAATGGAGCATTTCTAGCCCTGGCTTGTGAGAGACAAAGTTGTAGAGAATCCAATTTCCTTCAAGATAGGCTTTGAGTGGGGAATTTTTGATGTTCCATTTGAAAGTTATGCCCAGTCAAAGTTGGATTGACTTTCTCCTAAAGAAACCCTAATTTGAACCTTTTTGTACTTGTTCATCTCTGAGTTTCTATTAATGGAACCATGATCAATCTTTGATCAAATGATGGATATACTTTAATTCACTTTATGTTGACCTAAAATTGAGAGCTTTCGATTGTGCTTTGACTATGTTTGACTTTTAGGTTAAACTAGTTGACTGTGGATCATCTGGACCATTGAGTGAGCAAAGCTTTGGAATTGAATCTTGAACTTTGAATCATTGTAAATGGAGTATGGAAGGCAAATTTTGGGGTATGACAGCTGCCCCTGTTCAATCTTCTTAAACCTGAAGAGGTAGATTGGCTTGTTCGCCTATCGCGATCTGATGGTGGAAGAGGATTGAACACTAGAATACCCAAAAATTTGCGATTGCCGGTGTAGGAAATAGTTTTTTTGAGATGGGCTTAAAGATGCCATCCATTTGCTTGACAAGATACTTGTCTAAAGCATATGCTTTTCAGACATGGATCATTTGATTGCATCTGAGGAGATGTGAAGTAACGTCTTACATAAGACTACCTGAAGAGGTTCCTAAATAGAGTATACCCAAGGTTGATGCGAAGAAGCTTAGGCTTTGAACAATGCTTAGGAAGAATGTCTTAGAAAAGATTGGATAAACATTTTAAGAAGGCTACCTAGAAAGGCATGATATGTCTTAAACAAGACTGACCTAAATAGGCTGAGATGTGCCTTAAATAAGGTTCACCTGGAGAGGCTCTTAGTAAGGATATGGAATGTCTTAAACAAGATTAACCTAAAGAAGTTCCTGGAAAGGATATGAAAGCGTCTTAAACAAGATTTAACCTAGAAAGGTTCCTGGGAATGGTACAATATGCCTTAAACAAGACTATAAGGTTAACTTAGATATGTCTCAAACAAGACTGACCTAGAAAGGCTCTTGGAGAGGATGAGGAAGGATTGGATACATGTTTTTTTTTTAAATATTACCTAGAAAGGTATGATATGTCTTAAACAAGACTAACCTAGAAAAGTTTTTTTTGAAAGGATGTGATACGTCTTACACAAGACTTACCTGGAAAGGCTCTTGGACAGGATACGGGACACCTTAAACAAGACTTACCTAGAAAGGCTCCCAGAAAGGACATGGTATGTTTTAAACAAAACTACCTAAAAAGGTTTCTATAAAGGATATGAAGGCATTTTTAAACAAAACCACCTAGAAAGGTTCCTATAAAGGCCATGACACATTTTAAACAAAACTACCTAGAAAGGTTCCTATAAAGTACATGAAACGTTTTAAACAAAACTACCTAGAAAGGTTCCTATAAAGGACATAAAACGTTTTAAACAAAACTACCTAGAAAGGTTCCTATAAAGGACATGAAACGTTTTAAACAAAACTACCTCGAAAGGTTCCTATAAAGGCCGTGAGACATTTTAAACAAAACTACCTAGAAAGATTCCTATAAAGGCTATGAAACATTTGTCATACCCCAAATTTGTCCTACCCCTTTACTGCTAACTGGCTTAGGCTTTGCATTCATGTACATACATCACTTAGGTCATAATCCATACCCATGCATGCATACCATGGGTACTATTCAAAGGCTAGCAAGAGAATGTGGAAACTGAGGTATAATCATGTGGCTCTCTGTTCATTGAAGTCCTCCTGGATTGGGGTGTCTCTTTGTTTCAAATCAGGGCATTGATTGAAGGGCACAAGCTTGCAAATCATCTGGTCTCCAAAATCAGGGTTTCTTTGACCAAAGTCAACTAGTTGACTGTCTGGTCAACATTTAATCGGGAAGGGCTTCTATGTGTGGAAGAGCTTCTCGTACTGACTATGGGGATGTGTTTGTTTGGCTGGATTTGACTGGAAAAGATGTAATCGGGAATTTCATCAATAGTCGGAAAAATCAGAACAGTTGACTTTTGGGTCAAAATCGGGAAATTATGCAAATATTGACTTTTGGTGGAAAATCAATCAAGAAAAGTCAAAGGAATAATAAATTCAGGAAGAATTGGTCAAAGTTCCCATTTTGGGAAATATGGCTAAAAATGGAAATTTTCATACTTAGAAATTATTTTGGCATTTTAAGGCATGATGATCAGTCCACTTCAGCATCAGTTTACACGTGTCAACAGCCATTTTCTCAGAAAAGTCACAACATGAAAAATGCTCTAATCATAGCTCTCTACAACTTTATAGTTTGGAACATTTTCATTTGAAGCGTGGTTTGAGAGATATAAGAGTTCAAAGATTGAAGAAATCCATTTATGCAAGTCGTGAAGCTGGGCATAAGTCTGGTCATACGTGACACATTTCATCAAGCACGTGGCGCGCCAGCTTTGAAGCCAATTCTAGGGCAATTCAGGAACTCTACAAATGCAAACTTGGTATTCTTCCATTCTTTGCCATGTCCTCTATGTAATAAAACAAGAATTGAGTCAATTGGTTGAATACTGAATCAATTACAAGTCTTCAAAGTCAGGCCTTCGCAAAGCTCACATCACGCGTCCAGCCAGGCCAGGGCTCCAAGTCACGCGCGTCATTTGATCAAACACATGGTGAGCTGAATCCGAGTTCAATTTTCTCCCTATATGGGCCTCTAGGTTGAACAATATTGGTGTCAAAGTACTCCTTGCTATGCCCTCTATCTAATGGACTCAAGATCATTGACTTTGAATGTGTGACGAGCAAACTACAAAGACTCAAAGTCACCTCCTGGCCAAGTTGCGTATCTGCCACAAATGTGAAGCCAAGCCAGGTCACCGCGCGCAGCTCTTAGGCAGTTGTGTACTCAATCTTCAGGCCCAGTTTTAAGTGATATACATGGCTCATCTCAAGACACTTCCAACACCATTACTACACCATTACATGTCCTCTTTACAGTGACCCCAAGAGTGAATCAATCGGTGAACCATGGTGAGAGATATACACAAACAAAGAGGGTATCTTGGAAAGAATATTGGCTCGAGATTTATGCCATACACTCGCAGCATGCACCAGCTCACTACCTTTCCATAAATAGCCATGCAACTCATGCACATATAAAAGACACGCAAACTTTTCCCTCATATGCACTATACTTGTTTCCTAAGTTTGGGGGAGAAAAGTTACCCTACAACACGACCCACCATAACTTCCATACACCTCTTACTATATAAAGGACCAAGCTCTCCCACTCTCTCCGATCCATCACTCTCTTCACACTCTCACTCCACACTTCTCTTCATTCTCTCATTTTCACTCATCCATCACTCTCATTCTCTCTCCCTCTCACTCAACTCCGGCCACCCTAACTTCCTCCCCTAACCAACTCCGGCCACCACAACCATCACCTCTAACCAACTCCGGCCACCACTTCATCATCATCTTCATCCACCGCAGCAACTGTTCTATCTCATCATCCGGATCCGATCATCATCATTACTGCTTCAGCTAGCTTCATCCTTGCGTGTTTCCGATCCAGATCTGAGAATTTGAAGTCTTGCGAAGATAATCATCCAAAGATACTTCCAGGTATACCTCTTAATCCCCCTGAGCATGATAGGAAAATAGGAATGAGTTTTGTGCATAAACCGACGCATACAGTATTTTGTGTATTTGAATCTCGAGCTTGTTTCGATTTCCGAGATACGATTGCTTGTTTGAATGCTGAGGAAAATATACTTGAGTGCTATATGTTGTACGAATCGCTTTGCTATGCTTGTTGTACGTTTTGGTGATGTTTCCTAGATCTAAGGTTCTATTCTTGGCCTCGGTTAGTAGCTTAGAGGAAGAGTTAGGAAAATCCGAGGCCATATCCGTAATCGGTGTGAAATTCCGAAGAAGAACATGGTGGCGTTGTGCGTTTCTGAGTGAGGTTGGGTTCGCCGGTGATGGAGGTTCGCCGGAAGTGATGATCGGAGAATGTCTCCGGCGTCCGCATGTGCATGGTGTTATTCATCCCTGTTTGCATACGTGGCAGAACGAGACTGGCTATTTTTCCCATATTTTTGCACTTTTGTTTTATTCAAATGATTGGAAAAGAGAGGTGGCGTGTTCTGATTAGTAGACCTGACTTTGTCCTTTTTCTCCTCACTTAATGTACCATGCCCAATTGATTGCAGGTTATTGATTATGGTGAGTCACGTTTTTGTACCATATAATAACAAAATGTGACATGTGAGTAATAAAAACAATAATAGAAATATGATAATAATTGAAATGGTTGGTTTGATGACTGCTGGGCCTCGTGCGCGTTTGGGCCTGAATTTTCCTGAGCCACACCCTTGCTCTAACTGATGCACCATGCGCCCTATTGGACTGGGCCCCCAGCGCTGCTTGCTCCCCACACCCCCTGTTTTAAGCCTATTTTTGCTATAACTAGATTTTGATTCATGTAAAAAATACTTCTGCACCTCCCTTTGCTGTTGATAAAAAAACAAATAAAATTGATTTTCTTTTATTCTTTGTGTTTGTTAATTCATTTTCTCAAATAAAACTTGATGAAATTGTTTTCTACCCAATTAGGATTTTAGAAATGTTGTCTTCTCTTAATTAGATTTTTTTATTGTTGATTTCTTTGGTTTTTTGGTTAATAAACCATAAAGATGAGTAGTTTTCTAGTTTTAATTCAATGTGGTATGAACATGATTTTGTTAGATTTTTAAGCAATCTTTGGCATTAAAAGCTCATAAAAATAGTAGACTTTAGGTTGATTTTTGACATTTAATTTCCCCATAAAAATGCCATAAAAATAGTAGAATTGTTTAGGTTGATTTTGACATATAATTTCCTTCATAAAAACTCATAAACAATAGTAGTATTTTTTAGACTATTCTATACTAATACTTGAATTGTTTCTTCATGTTTGGTACCGTTTCCATGCTATTTTTGTACAAATGTTGTGTGATTATGTTTACCATATTTTTGGCCATATTTTTGGCCTATCTTGTTAGTACCATCTTATTGCTCCTTTTAGAATCTACCCCATGTTGACATTAGGATTTAGACTTGTATAGACAACTTAGATTAGAATTTAGAAATAGTTCCCCGTTGCATTCTTTTTCTTTTCAACTCTTTAAAACATTAATAAAAGGAAGATGCGAATCACATTAAGAAAGTGATTGAGAAATGAGTGGGATTCATTCCCTAATCTATTTCTCAATCGCTTAGTGGCATAGAAGCGAGTGGGATTCATTCCCTAATCTGTTCCTCGGTCACTACTTAATGGGAGAGAAATGAGTGGGATTAATTCCCTAATCTGTTTCTCAAACATTAATTAATGGGAGAGAAACGAGTGAGATTCATTCTCTAATCTGTTTCTCAAACATTACATAATGGGATGGAAGTGAGTGGGATTCATTCCCTAATCTGCTTCTCGATCATTATACATTTTATGTGATTCGAATCGTGAAGTAAATCCCCTTAAAAAATACACAACCAAAAACACTTTAAAACATCTAATAATGGTTCAGACTAAAGCAAAGTAGAGAAAGTGGTGAGTGGCCCGGTATTGGGAACTGTTCACCACTCATCTACGCTAAAAGACACAAACCAATCATTTCTTTTCCTTTTGCCTCGTTGGCACCTAAGGGCAATGTCATTTCCGTTCGTACGCATCGTAGGTCTTCCCTTATGCAAGAACGTGAACGTTGACTCCGCCCAACTAAAAAACACAAAAACAAACAGAAAATCTTTAGCCGAGCTACGGTAACTCTGATTCCTGAAAAGGATACGTAGGCAGCGGGGTAGGGCCCGTGCGAGTACAATTCTTTATTTTCCCTACATTTTGCATTCATTTCGCATTTAGACATAGACATAGTTATACACCCATTAGATAGAAACAAACATAGGTGGATACCATCGAGTACGATGGGCGCGAGGGGTGCTAATACCTTCCCCTCGCGTAACCGACTCCCGCACCTAGATTCTCTGGTCGCAAGACCCTGTTCCTTCCTTTGTTAGGTTTTCTGATATTCCTTTCCCTTATAGGATAAATATATTGGTGGCGACTCTGTTCTTTTTTCGCGAGCGTGCGACAGCTGGCGACTCTGCTGGGGATGTTGCTAGACCTGTTGCTGGTCCATCCTTGGTGAGTCGATCCTAGCCTATCCGTTTGTTTGTTTATTTACTGGGTGTGCTATGTTTTGTCTATACGTGCCTTTATTTATTTTATGTATTCATTCTATGTTCCGCATATCATGTTTATTTTTGCTTGCACATCATGCATATGGATTATATTTTGTGTTCCTTGGGGTCTTCTGTTCTGTTTTGCAGGTTGGGTGGGATGTTCTATGAGGTAAAAGGCCCAATACCCAGGCCAGAGTGACACATAGGATACCTAGGATAGAGTGGATAGTCATGACGCCAACAGAATGTCAGGTTCTGTTGATTGCGATCATGAGACCCACGACCAGTCGAGGTTCAAATGAGATACCGTTGTTGGCATGTATTTGCGACAATGATGGTGTTTCAGGAGAACTGATAACGCTGGAAGCCATTGACCTACCCTGACCTAGACTACACCTGTGAGTGGGGTGGGATATACATGACAGGTACCGTTGGTGACCGTTCTGTTGGTGACTTGTGTTCTTATGGTTTCACTGTGCCTATGCCGGACCTTTGATCCTGCAACGTCCGATCTCATCCAGAGGCCACACACACTTCTCCTATGTGGGGAAATCTCCATTGCATCATTTACATCATGGCATGTTTACCTTTCAAAAAAAAAAGAAAAGAAAAGAAAAGAAAAGAAAAGAAAAGAAAAGAAAAGACATGTAAAAAAGAAAAAGAAAGAAAAGAAGTATTATTATTTCTCATGTGCATGCCATTTTTTTCAGGGTATCCAAGGTTATTATCTTCTTCACTTGAAATGGCTAACAACGTGATCGCTACCAAAGAGGTTACTAGGCGTACTTTCACCTGCAGTTTCTTCCGTGAGGATATAACGCCTCTGATTCGTTTGAGTACTTCAGTTACTGGGCAAAACTTGGATGAGTTCAGGAAAACATATGGCCACATCTTACATATGCTAACTTCTCGGGTTGATGAATGGGCTCTATACACACTTCTTCAGTTCTACGATCCTGAGTTACGATGTTTCACCTTTCCTGATTACCAACTGGCACCAACCCTTGAAGAATATGCTGATATCCTCAAGATTAAGGTTCAACACAGGATTCCTTTTGTATGTGTACCTGAGAAACCGAAAATGGACCGAATTGCTGGTGCTCTTTATTTGAGCATGAAAGATGTTACAGATAATTGGAAGCCTAATGGTGGAACCTATGGATTCTATGTTAAATTTCTGATGAGAAAAGCTGATGCCCTGGTTATTGAGAAGAAATGGAAAGAATTCAATGCTCTCTTAGCTGTTATGATCTATGGTTTGGTGTTGTTCCCGAATATCCCGAATTTCGTCGATCTCACTGCCATTTGCCTCTTTATGGATCAAAACCCCGTGCCTACTCTCTTGGCAGATACTTATTATGCTGTTCATTCCAGGTATGGGACAAAGGGAGCCGTTGGAGGCTATTTACCGTTGTTATACGAGTGGTTCACTTCACACTTGCCCAAAAGTGGACTGTTTGTCACAACAAGAGACTCACAGAAATGGCCTCAAAGGATCATGGGGCTTACGGCGAATGACATCGTTTGGTATCACCTTGGGAAAGGGATAGAGGAAGTTATTACTAGATGTGGTAGTTTTGACAATGTTCCCCTCATAGGAACAAAGGGAGTTATCAATTACAATCCGAGGCTAGCGCTGTGCCAGTTGGGTTTCGCGCTAAAGGACAAGCCATTAGACAAGGAGATATTTGAATCTGTTTGCTTTAAGAAAGGGGCTGATCCAGAGGGTCTAGAAAAAGTGAGGAGCGCCTGGAATAGTATTCATACAGATGACCGAACTTCCTTAGGAGGGAAGAATGCCGTTGCTAAACAAGCTTACACTGATTGGGTGAAAGATAGAGTCAAGGAGCGCCTGTTGCCTTTCCCGAAGGTTAAACCATTGTATGAACAACCACCTGAAGTTTTAACTGCCACTGTGCCAGCTGAAGACTATACCCAGGTACATGTGGAAAACATCCGGTTGCGTGAGAAGGGAGAAGATGCTAAGATAGAGTACTTCTTGGTGAATCAGAAAAGGGCTGAATTAGCACATGAGGTTAAAATGTTGAAAGGAGGATCTTCCAGAGTTCAAAAGAGGACTAGAACTGAAAGGGGTGAAAAAGCTACCACTATCATTGTCGAGGATAACGAGAAGATCATAAAAAAGGCCATAAAAGAGGCAGAAGAGAAGCTCAAGCAAAAGTACAGAGAAGACTTGAAGGCCTGCAAGCTCCAGTTAGAAAAAGAGACTAAATATCAGCTGAGGACTATGAAAAAGAAACTGGAAGATGAGACTACTCAGAGAATAGCAGTCGAAACACAGCTGAAAGGAAGTCACCTCCGCTCTGCTCGACTAACAGAAGAGAATGTCAAGCTCAGAGATCAAATGGCAAGTATGGAGAATGCACCTGAGAAAGATTATCTCCCAGAATGTAAAGGATGTGACGAACTTAGGGAGTGCTGCAAGAAGTTGGATGGGTATTTGTTTCGCAAAGATGAGGTGATTCAAAGCCTTCTTAAAGGAAGAGATCGAGAAGCAACCAAGAAACTGTTTGATGAAACCAAGAAGTGGAGTGACAAGCACTTCAGACAAGGAGGACCTCTGTTCTATGTTCAGATAGATTGATGTTTGAGTTTGTATGTCTCGACCACCACCAGACTTGTTGGATGGGGTCTTTTATTTCCTTTGTTGAACTATCTTGTTGATGTATGGCTTGCCCAAATTTAAATTTCTGTTATGAATGAAAAAGAACTAGTTTCTCTTGATACTTATCTTTTGTCACGTTGTTAGCTATTCTGGATCGATGTTAAATCTTGGATACTCTGAAAATGGCACATCACGTCATACGCACACATGCACTCATGCATTCACATTATCACATTGCATTTTCAGGTTATTGTGCAAGAAACTAATTGGGGTCCCTTTCAGCACAGATTTCTTTTCCGACGACGAAGCTGACTTTCTTACATCCTTACCGCACCAGGAGTAACGAGAGAATCATGGAACAATTTGAACAGAATCAAGCTGCCCTCCGTAGGGATATGGATGTTATGGGGGAAAGAATGACCCAACTTATGGAGACTCTCCATGTCGTTGTCCAAGGACAAGAAGAGCTCAGAAAGAGCGTTGCTGGGCTAATCAAAGACACTCCTACCAACTCTGCTGATGGGGGAGTAAAGACTAAGGAGATTCCTGTTGAGGGGATACCAAAGGTAGTGGACGACCACCATGAGGTTATTGATCTTGAACACGATCTTACTGCTGAGTTGACTGAGACTGCTAAGATGTACCAAGCTCTCGAAGAACGCCTTAAGGCCATTGAGGTTGCTAAAACTTCGAGTTTCGATACCGCTGCTTTGAGCTTAGTACCTGGAATTGTTATTCCACCGAAGTTCAAGGTGCCAGATTTTGATAAGTACAAGGGAATTACCTGCCCGGAAACTCATATTCGTTCTTACTGTCGTAAGATGGCCGCTCACGCCGAGAACGAACCTCTGCTTATGCATTTCTTCCAGGACAGTCTCACAGGAGCCCCGTTGGAGTGGTATATGAAACTTGAGAGGGCCAATGTCAGTACTTGGGGAGGACTTGTTGATGCCTTTTTGAAACAATACCACTACAATACTGCTATGGCTCCTAGCCGTGCTCAACTGCAAAATATGTCACAAAAGTTTGAAGAATCTTTCAAAGAATATGCCCAGAGGTGGCGTGAACTTGCTGCTCGAGTTCAACCTCCTCTTCTTGACCGAGAATTGATTGATCTGTTTATGGGTACTCTGAAAGGGCCTTACCTTCAGCACATGGTTAGTAATACTTCTCCGTCCTTCTCGGATGTGGTCATCATTGGTGAACGGGTTGAGAACTGTGTAAAAGCTGGTACCATTCAGGGTGTTACTAGTCCTAGCAACTCAAGTGGTAATGGTAAGAAGCCGTATTCTGGGTTTGTGAAGAAGAAGGAAGGTGAGACTAGCACTGCCTCTGTTGACCAAAGCCGAGCTCCTACATATTCTGCTGTTCCACCTCCTTATTATCCAATGCCTTATGCTGTTCCTGGTCCATATGTCCCTCAGGCATACGCTGCTGCATTTCCACAACCATGGATGGCACCCCAACAGCCTTTCGTACCACAACAACAAGTTGCTGCTCCTCAGAACCGTCAACAGAATCCTAGGCCTCAAGGTCAAAGAGCTCCACAAAGGCAGAGATACCCTGATAGGCGTATAGATCCGATTCCGATGCCGTATGCCCAGCTCCTTCCCCAATTACTTGCTGGTCAGTTGGTGCAACTCCGGGAAATGGGCCCTCCGCCTAGTCCTCTTCCTCCAGGATATGATGCTAATGCTCGTTGTGAATTCCATTCAGGCGCTCCAGGCCATACGATTGAAAAGTGTAAAGCATTAAAATACAAAGTCCAGGATCTTCTCGATGACAAGCTCATCTCGTTCACTCCTACTGGTCCTAATGTGCAGAATAATCCTATGCCTCCTCATGCTGGTGCGACTAATGCTATTGAGTCATGTGATGATCAGATCCTAGTAAGTGATGTTAATGAGGTAAGGATGCCGCTAGCAGTTGTCAGAGAATATCTTATACAGCAAAAGGTTTTGTGTGAACTACATGATTACTGTTTGCAATGTTCTTCTAACCCTGAGGAATGCACTAGGTTGAAAGAAGAAATCCAGAAACTAATGGATGAAGGTGTTCTTAGAGTGGAAAGGGTCGTTCCTGTCGAAGATGTGGCTACTCTAGAGATACCTTACTATCCTGCTGAGGTGTCAAAGAATCAGAGTACTCCTTTGGTCATTCGTGCTCCGAATACTCCCTTGGTCATTCAGGCTCCGAGGACTCCTTTGGTTATTTAGGTTCCAAATGCTCCTTCGACTCCTCCAACCTCGTCTCTTGTTCCTTCTCCTGTGAATGATTCTAAGGCTGTCCCTTGGAGTTATAATGCCGTGTATATTCGAGGGAAGAAATATGATTGTCCTCCAGTGGGTAATTCGAACATCACTAATATTACTGGCACTAGTGGCATTACCCGTAGTGGTCGGATCTTTGCTGCCCCTCCTCCACTTCCTAAAGAGACCAATAAAGAGGCTAGTACACAAGCAAAAGGAAAGCAAGTTGCTGTTGATCCTCCTGTGACACGTAATGCACAAGACGCCGAGCAACTTCTGAGAATCATTAAGAAAAGTGACTACAAGGTGATTGATCAACTTGACCAAACTCAAGCTAAAATCTCCATCTTGTCCCTTTTGGTGCACTCAGAAGCTCATCGTGATGCTCTGATGAAAATTCTGGCTTCCGCTCACGTTACTCAAGACATTACCGTGCCTCAATTTGAAGGGGTTGTGACCAACATTGCTGCTGGTAATTGTTTGGGTTTTTCTGATGATGAGCTTCCACCTGAGGGTAGAGCACACAACAAAGCGTTGCATATCTCCGTCAAGTGTCTGGATGCTGTGTTGTCTCGAGTTCTGATTGATACCGGTTCTTCTCTTAATGTGATGCCCAAGACCACTTTGTTTAAGCTGAGTATGGATGGGATTATGATGAGACCATGCACTATGAGTGTCAGAGCGTTTGATGGCTCTAGAAGGTCCGTAGAAGGGGAAATTGATCTACCTGTTTTGATTGGCCCTCACATGTTCTATATTGCCTTCTATGTCATGGATATAAGTCCTTCATACACCTGCCTCTTGGGTCGTCCTTGGATCCATGCTGCTGGGGCTGTGACATCTACCCTCCATCAGTGTTTGAAATTTGTTGTGAATGACAAGATTGTTGTGATCACTGGTGAAGAGGATTTGATTGTCAATAATCTGGCGTCATACCGTTATGTTGAAGTGGAGGGAGAGATACAAGAGACACCTTTTCAGGCCTTAGAGATTGTGTCGGTTGATAAACTCCCCGTGGTTGAGAATAAGAAGGAATTCGGAGCGCCCCTCTCGTCTCTGAATGATGCTAAGGCCTTCTTAGAAGCTGGTACTCCCCATAGTGCCTGGGGCAAGCTGATTGATGTTCATGAGAAGCGAGACAAGTATGGCCTTGGGTATCAACCATCTTCCTCTACTCAGCTCAGCATAATTCCTGGAAAGAAGGTGATTCCCCCCATTTCTCAAGTGTTCGTCAGTGCAAGCACCAATTCTGGAAGTCAGGTTCTCGCCGTGGACGATGATGATGAAGAAGATCTCTCCAAATTCATTTACCATGCTGCGCCTGGACAGGAACTCAACAATTGGACTATCTTGGACATCCCTAGAGTCACTTTCATGGAGATGTAATTTTCTTGTTTCGATAAGTCATATGCTTCGCCCTAAGCATTTTGACCACTTGTATAAAGAAGGGCCCCCCATGTTGTTTCAGTTTGTTTAATATTGAATAAAAATCATATCTTCGCATGCAATTACTGTTCCATTTCTTTCATTTTTTGTTTTTACTTTAAAAACTTTTTCAAAAATGGCAAAGCTTTCCTGTTTCCTTTTTATGTGTTGCATTCTAAGGCATAAATCATCCATCGTGCAGATCTGGCTCGAACTCCATCAAAAATGATAATGTTACAGTTCCACGTCCTGATATCCTTGAGAATCCAATTGACCAAGCTGATGAGGATAGTGGGGAAGATTGTGAAGTCCCCGAGGAATTGGCAAGACTTTTGAGACAAGAAGAGAAATCGATTCAGCCACATCAAGAAGCCATAGAAATCATCAACCTCGGTACAGAAGAAGCAAAGAGAGAAGTCAAGATAGGTGCCGCTTTGGAAAGTGATGTAAAGAGAAGGTTGATTGAGTTGCTTCGAGAGTATGTTGATATCTTTGCCTGGTCATATGAAGACATGCCTGGTTTAGACACGGATATAGTTATGCACAGGCTACCTCTCAAACCAGAATGTCCGCCTGTAAAGCAAAAACCACGAAGAACTCGACCTGATATGGCTTTGAAAATCAAGGAAGAAGTTGAAAAACAGTTGAAGGCTGGTTTCTTATCTGTGTGTGAGTATCCTCCTTGGATTGCAAACATAGTACCAGTTCCTAAGAAGGACGGAAAGGTACGCATGTGTGTTGACTACCGAGATTTGAATAGGGCAAGTCCGAAGGATGATTTCCCTCTGCCTCATATTGATGTGCTAGTCGACAACACTGCTCAGTACTCGGTGTTCTCCTTCATGGATGGTTTTTCTGGCTATAATCAAATAAAAATGGCTCCTGAAGATATGACCAAGACTACTTTTACCACTCCGTGGGGCACGTATTGTTATAAGGTGATGCCTTTTGGTCTTAAGAATGCTGGTGCAACATATCAACGAGCTATGGTGACCCTTTTCCATGATATGATCCATAAAGAGATTGAGGTGTACGTCGATGATATGATTGCAAAATCCCAAACTGAGGAGGAACATTTGGTATACCTTGAGAAATTGTTTGCTCGTTTGCGAAAATTCAAGTTGAGGCTTAATCCAAATAAGTGCACTTTTGGAGTGCGATCTGGAAAGTTACTTGGATTCATTGTGAGTCAACGAGGGATTGAGGTCGACCCTGACAAAGTAAGAGCAATACAGAATATGCCAGCACCAAAGAATGAAAAAGAGGTCCGAGGGTTCCTTGGGAGATTGAATTACATAGCCAGGTTCATTTCTCATCTCACTGACACCTGTGAACCCATCTTCAAACTGCTGCGCAAAAATCAAGATATCCGTTGGGATGATCATTGTCAGGAAGCCTTCGAAAAGATCAAGCAGTACCTCCAAGAGCCACCAATTCTCATGCCTCCGGTTCCTGGGAGGCCGCTGCTTATGTACTTAACTGTGCTTGAAGGATCTATGGGGTGTGTGCTGGGCCAACATGACGAGTCTGGTCGAAAAGAGTGCGCCATTTATTACCTGAGCAAAAAGTTTACCGATTGTGAATCCCGCTACTCACTACTCGAGAAAACTTGCTGTGCTTTGGTATGGGCTGCTCGCCGACTGAGGCAGTATATGTTGACTCACACTACTCTATTGATCTCCAAAATGGACCCGATAAAGTACATCTTTGAAAAACCGGCTCTTACAGGAAGACTAGCCCGATGGCAAATGCTTTTATCAGAATATGACATCCAGTATGTCACACAAAAGGCCATCAAAGGAAGTGTCCTTGCAGATCATCTTGCTCATCAGCCATTAGAAGAGTATCAGTCGATGAAGTTTGACTTTCCTGATGAAAATATCATGAAATTAGATGATAATGAAGGACCCGAACCAGGGGAGCGATGGACTCTCACGTTCGATGGTGCATCAAATGCTATGGGCCATGGTATTGGGGCAGTTTTGACTTCTCCTCGTCAAACTCATATCCCCTTCACAGCTAGAATATGCTTTGATTGCACAAACAATGTCGCAGAGTACGAAGCTTGCATAATGGGTCTCGAAGCGGCCATTGATATGAGGATCAAGATCCTTGAGGTGTATGGGGATTCTGCCTTGGTTATACATCAAGTGAGGGGTGATTGGGAAACGCGACACCCCAATTTAGTTCCTTATAAGGATTATATCTTGGAGTTGCTGCCTGCTTTCGAGGAAATCACTTTCAATCACATCCCCCGAGAGGAAAATCAGTTGGCAGATGCTTTGGCTACTTTGGCGGCCATGTTCAGAGTTAGCTCCCCTAAGGAAGTGCCAGACATAACGATCCTCCGTTACAAAGAACCTGCCCATGCATTCCCTGCTCATTGTCTCACTACTGAAGATGTGTATGATGAAAAGCCATGGTATTACGACATCAAGAGGTATGTTGAGAAGCAAGAGTATCCCGAAGATGCTACGATTGGTGATAAGCGAACGCTTCGAAGGTTAGCATCCAAATTCTTCTTGTCAGGAGACGTCCTGTACAAAAGAAACTATGATTCAGTTTTGCTCAGATGCGTGGATAGACACGAAGCAGAATTGATCATGCGGGAAATTCATGAAGGATCCTTTGGAACTCATTCCAGTGGACACTCTATGGCCAAAAAGATCTTGCGAGCAGGGTATTATTGGATGACGATTGAAAGTGATTGTTATGTGTATGTGAAAAAATGTCACAAATGTCAAGTGTATGCTGACAGAATTCATGTTCCTCCAACGCCTCTGAATGTTCTGACATCACCTTGGCCCTTTGCCATGTGGGGCATAGACATGATTGGGCGCATAGAGCCACAAGCTTCAAATGGGCACAGATTTATTCTTGTTGCTATCGACTACTTCACCAAATGGGTTGAAGCTGCTTCTTACAAGAACGTAACCAAGCAAGTCGTCACTCGCTTTATCAAGAAAGAAATCATATGCCGATATGGGGTTCCAAACAAGATCATCACTGATAACGGGTCCAATCTTAATAACAAGATGATGGCAGAGTTGTGCAAAGAGTTCAAGATCGAACATCACAATTCATCACCCTATCGGCCAAAGATGAATGGCGCAGTCGAAGCTGCTAACAAGAATATAAAGAAGATTGTCCAGAAAATGGTTAGAACGTATAAAGATTGGCATGAGATGTTGCCATTTGCTCTGCATGGCTATAGAACTTCTGTCCGTACTTCAACTGGGGCAACTCCTTTCTCTCTTGTCTACGGCATGGAGGCCGTACTACCTGTCGAAGTGGAAATTCCTTCGTTGAGAGTCTTGATGGACGCCAAACTCGATGAAACAGAATGGGTTCAAACGAGGCTTGACCATCTCAATCTAATTGAGGAAAAACGCTTATCTGCTATCTGCCATGGCCAGTTGTACCAAAAAAGGATCAAGAAAGCGTATGACAAGAAGATTCGGCCTCGAGAATTCCACACAGGTGACCTGGTCGTAAGGAAGATCTTGCCAATTCACACTGATCCAAGGGGCAAATGGACTCCCAACTATGAGGGACCATACATTGTGAAAAAAGCATTTTCAGGTGGTGCTTTAATCCTGACAAAGATGGATGGGGAAGACGTTCCGCTTCCAGTCAATTCAGACTCAGTCAAAAAATACTACGCATGAAAGACCCGCTAGGTCGACGTACCTAGGCAAAAATAAGGGCATCCCGGCAAACCAAAAGGGTTTGGGCAAAAATTAGGGATAAAACAAAAAAGAATAACCCGCTAAGTTGAAAACCCGAAAGGGCGGCTTAGGCAAAAAGGGGCATCCCGCTGGATTGAAAACCCGAAAGGGCGATCCAGGCAAAAGTTAGGGATCAAAAGCGAGAGGCTGCAGTCTGAATATCTTTCACAAAGACCACTATACGCCCTTGACGGAACGGACGAATCAATCCAACCATTACCTTTCTGAAGCAAAGCATTGAGAGGATCGAGGATATGGGAACTGTAGCAATATCAGTTTTAATGGAAATCCGAGCATTTCTCTTTGCCATTTTACTCTTTGCATTTTATTTTCTTTTTCGCAACTACCTCATTTAGGAGTTGCTTCCCTGTACAGAAGCCTATTCACAGGCATTCCATCAATAAAATGATCTTTTGATGCAAAAGCTTTCTTTTTTCTGTTTCGCATGCGAGATGTGATTTAATTCGTTATTAAACATTGCATTGAAAGCGTGGGGGGCAACAATCACAAAATCAAAACGAAACATGATGTTACATAAACATAAAAGTGTTCTAAGGGGGCACCATTTGCATCCAAACATTGTTTTCTGTGCAGGTTGCAGGTTCTAGCCATTATCTTGGCTCATGATATGTCACAAAGGTCATCATCATCCTGCATGAAAGTGCCAGGGTATAATTCATTAGCACTGGTAAACATGGAGCACATGAAAAGGTCCATATCCCTCTTCCATATGGCAGACGAAGAATGGTCTCTCAAAACTCATGATTCCCCGAGCAGTAGGATGTAAGGAGAGTCGAGCAAAGTCACTTCCTCCCCAACAGAGTTATGTTCTAATCCTCCACACAGTTGCCAATCATCTTTGGCACTGCGAGGTTTCCAACACCCATCCACAATGGTGTCTCAAGATCACAAGCAACGGACCCCAATGATCCTACTCTTCTGTTTCACCAAGGGCCTTTATTTGGCACTCTCTGCATATAGAATCCATTGCATATAGCATTGCATCCTCGAAAGCGTAGCATATCCATTACAGTGGATCATTACGCCACAAAAAAAACTCAAACATGCATACAAAGCATAAGCCAAATAATGCAAATCATCCCTCAATCAAGACAATGATACTTCCCCACATAAAATGTCCTTACAAACTCCGATTGATATCTGCTACCACATTACAAATCTCCTCCATCCACGGTGCCGATACTTGGTTTTACCAATCCCCAATCCCCAGTCTAAGTGCTTTCAATAATTTTCTTGTGGATCGTAGGTCCGTTGACCTTATCCTCATCTTTTCATTCTTGGGGATCGTAGGTCCGTTGACCTTATCCTCATCCTTTGCATTCTTGTGGATCGTAGGTCCGTTGACCTTATCCTCATCTTTTCATTCTTGTGGATCGTAGGTCCGTTGACCTTATCCTCATCTTTTCATTCTTGGGGATAGTAGGTCCGTTGACCTTATCCTCATCCTTTGCATTCTTGTGGATCGTAGGTCCGTTGACCTTATCCTCATCTTTTCATTCTTGTGGATCGTAGGTCCGTTGACCTTATCCTCATCTTTTTCATTTCCTGTGGATCGTAGGTCCGTTGACCTTATCCTCATCCTTTGCATTCTTGTGGATCGTAGGTCCATTGACCTTATCCTCATCTTTTTCATTTCTTGTGGATCGTAGGTCCGTTGACCTTATCCGCATCTTTTGTGGATCGTAGGTCCGTTGACCTTATCCTCATCTTTTCATTCTTGTGGATCGTAGGTCCGTTGACCTTATCCTCATCTTTTGTGGATCGTAGGTCCGTTGACCTTATCCTCATCTTTTCATTTCTTGTGGATCGTAGGTCCGTTGACCTTATCCTCATCCTTTGCATTCTTGTGGATCGTAGGTCCGTTGACCTTATCCTCATCCTTTGTATTTCTGTGGGTCGTAGGTCCGTTGACCTTATCCTCATCCTTTGTATTTCTGTGGGTCGTAGGTCCATTGACCTTATCCTCATCTTTTTCATTCTTGTGGATCGTAGATCCTATCATCCGATCAAATCACAGTTTCATACAACAACCATTTCCATTGAGAACCTTGTATTGGCACCCTGGCTACGTTACAAGCTATCACCCTTCTCCCAATTACTCACCATAAATTTCCATCAAAAAAAAAAAACAAAAATTCTCTTTCCCCAGCAGATATCAAAACAAAAATAAAGAAATAAAAACCACTCCATCTCCTCAGGACAAATTTCAGGCCTTTGATATTTAATCTTCTTCTACCTCGAATGTTCGAAAGGCTAATGCCAATCTCACCTTCAGGTTTAAGATGATTAAATAGGGGCAGCTGTCATACCCCAAATTTGTCCTACCCCTTTACTGCTAACTGGCTTAGGCTTTGCATTCATGTACATACATCACTTAGGTCATAATCCATACCCATGCATGCATACCATGGGTACTATTCAAAGGCTAGCAAGAGAATGTGGAAACTGAGGTATAATCATGTGGCTCTCTGTTCATTGAAGTCCTCCTGGATTGGGGTGTCTCTTTGTTTCAAATCAGGGCATTGATTGAAGGGCACAAGCTTGCAAATCATCTGGTCTCCAAAATCAGGGTTTCTTTCACCAAAGTCAACCAGTTGACTGTCTGGTCAACATTTAATCGGGAAGGGCTTCTATGTGTGGAAGAGCTTCTCGTACTGACTATGGGGATGTGTTTGTTTGGCTGGATTTGACTGGAAAAGATGTAATCGGGAATTTCATCAATAGTCGGAAAAATCGGAACAGTTGACTTTTGGGTCAAAATCGGGAAATTATGCAAATATTGACTTTTGGTGGAAAATCAATCAAGAAAAGTCAAAGGAATAATAAAGTCAGGAAGAATTGGTCAAAGTTCCCATTTTGGGAAATATGGCTAAAAATGGAAATTTTCATACTTAGAAATTATTTTGGCATTTTAAGGCATGATGATCAGTCCACTTCAGCATCAGTTTACACGTGTCAACAGCCATTTTCTCAGAAAAGTCACAACATGAAAAATGCTCTAATCATAGCTCTCTACAACTTTATAGTTTGGAACATTTTCATTTGAAGCGTGGTTTGAGAGATATAAGAGTTCAAAGATTGAAGAAATCCATTTATGCAAGTCGTGAAGCTGGGCACAAGTCTGGTCATACGTGACACATTTCATCAAGCACGTGGCGCGCCAGCTTTGAAGCCAATTCTAGGGCAATTCAGGAACTCTACAAATGCAAACTTGGTATTCTTCCATTCTTTGCCATGTCCTCTATGTAATAAAACAAGAATTGAGTCAATTGGTTGAATACTGAATCAATTACAAGTCTTCAAAGTCAGGCCTTCGCAAAGCTCACATCACGCGTCCAGCCAGGCCAGGGCTCCAAGTCACGCGCGTCATTTGATCAAACACATGGTGAGCTGAATCCGAGTTCAATTTTCTCCCTATATGGGCCTCTAGGTTGAACAATATTGGTGTCAAAGTACTCCTTGCTATGCCCTCTATCTAATGGACTCAAGATCATTGACTTTGAATGTGTGACGAGCAAACTACAAAGACTCAAAGTCACCTCCTGGCCAAGTTGCGTATCTGCCACAAATGTGAAGCCAAGCCAGGTCACCGCGCGCAGCTCTTAGGCAGTTGTGTACTCAATCTTCAGGCCCAGTTTTAAGTGATATACATGGCTCATCTCAAGACACTTCCAACACCATTACTACACCATTACATGTCCTCTTTACAGTGACCCCAAGAGTGAATCAATCGGTGAACCATGGTGAGAGATATACACAAACAAAGAGGGTATCTTGGAAAGAATATTGGCTCGAGATTTATGCCATACACTCGCAGCATGCACCAGCTCACTACCTTTCCATAAATAGCCATGCAACTCATGCACATATAAAAGACACGCAAACTTTTCCCTCATATGCACTATACTTGTTGTAAGTCTATAAGTGCGCCTAAGAGGGGGGGTGAATTAGGTTTTCAAAGATTTATCCGGTTTTTAGGATACTTGTACTTATTTTTCTGGTTAAGTGTTTGAAGGTTTTTGAATGGTTCTTTTCTTTTCTTGATAATGGTGATAAAGCGGTAAATTGCGGAAAAGTAAAGAACACAACGATATATACTGGTTCCCCTCACAATCCGAGAGTACTCCAGTCCCCTTTCAAACACGAAAGAGATTTTACTATTGTTAGATCTTTGTACAAGCCTATACCAAGACTCCTCCTACAATCTTCTAACAAAACCACCAAGAACAATCCTCTTGGATTTTTCACTAACTTGTTTCCAACAATCCTGGACAACAAGATTTCAACCACCAAGAACAATCCTCTTGGATTTACTATCTTGATTATGAGAACAATCCTCTCACTAATCAATAACCCTTACTTCCAACAATCTTGGATAGCAAGTCAAAAATAACAAAATATACTTTGAGTAGAAAGTTGATGAACATATATCAATCTATAAGATTGATCTTCTCTTACAAGCAAAAACAATTTACAATGATATAATATAGTGCTCAAGTGTTTATGTATGAATGAGAAACTTTTCTAACAATGTGTAGAAAAAGTTTCAATGAAAGTTCAAGTATGAAACACTTGTATGCAAATATATGATGAAAATATATGATCAAAAATGTGGTAAATTGTAATGAAAGAGGTGAATTGTAAATCTGAAATGTATAGTATTTATATGTGACTATATGCCTCTTAGAATGGTTGCATATTGATAGAACAATGCAATGGTTCAAGGTTTGAAAGATGAATTCGTTTGGGACAGATTTTAACAAGAAGAGACACACTGGTTCAGTAGGAACCGGTTCCTGCCTGGGACAACCCGGTTCCTGCTGAACGTTACAGCAGAATATTCAAATTTTGAACGTGGGAACCGGTTCCTGCATGGGGACAACCCGGTTCCCCATAGTAAACCACAGATTGCTGAAATTTGAGAATGCTGGGAACCGGTTCCTGCATAGGGACAACCCGGTTCCTGGAACCTTTATTTAGGATTTTGATTTTGAAAAAAGGTTTCAATGAGAGTTTACTTTGGAGTGAAACTTATGCCATGCATATATAAGTTTGAGTATGTATGAATGAAAGTTTATATGATTTTTGAGCACTAAAAAATATCAAATGTAAAAGTATTTAACTTGTACCATTATGACTTGAAGATCAATCAACCAAAGCTAATCTTCATGAAAGTTGCAATCTTGATCCATAGCTTATTTGATCTTTTTGCTCATCCTTTATTGATGCATACTTATGATAGTTGTCTTCATCAAAACATAGTATTGTAGAAGCTTGCATTCACATTCTCCCCCTTTTTGATGATGACAACCTTTGAAATATGAAGTGTAATGCTATTATGTGAATGCTCCCCCTAAATTTGATAACTCCCCCTTGATCAAAGCTCTCCCTTGATTCTTGAGAAATATTATTTCTTTGTGGCTGAAAATGTTTAGAGACAAGCAAGCATACACATATACACCAATATCTTCTCCCCCTTTGTCATTATCAAAAAGGATGGGAAAAAGATAAATTATTATAAAATATGAACACAAATAATTCTTTACCTATGAGTTTTACCTCATTGGTGACTTTATCAATGATCAAGTATTCTTCCTTAGTGAATTTGATCTTGAAGCCTTTGTCACAAAGTTGACTTTTGCTTAGAAGATTTTGCTTTAGTCTTTCAACATAAAGTACATCCTCAATGGATATGAAAGTTAGTGCTCCAACTTTGTCAATGCCAAGAATTCTTCCTATAAGGTATTCTCCATATGTGAAATCACCCTTGGACTTAAAAACTAGATTTGAAAGTTAGTTCAAGTCTCCCATCAAATGCTTAGAACCACCACCAGACAAAATACCATAGATTTTAAGTGGTCCTCAAGCAAACCTACAAAACAAATTAAGTTTGATTTGGTACCCAAGTGGCTTTGGGTCCATCATAGTTAGTTCCTTTCTTCACCCATACATAATGTCCACTAGGAACACTAAAGTTCCTTACATAACAAGCATTGGGTGTGTGACCAATAATACCACAATAAAAACAAGTAGGTTCAAAGTTACTTTTATATCTAGGAACATATGGTTTCTTTTTAGGAAACCTTTTAGGATGATGATGAACCTTTTGTGCTTTATCCAATTTGTTGAATTGTTCACTTGCCTTCACAAAGATAGTTTTACTAGAACTTGGTTTAGATTTTGCATATCCAAGACCACTTTTATCATTAAGGAATCTTTGTTGCTTAAGGACACCTTCCAACCCAATTTGTCCTTTTTCATACCTTTCAAGGACTCTCTTTAATTGAACAATTTGAAAGGAAAGTGATTCACAATTCTTGCATGCAACACTATCTTCTTGAACACTCATCATTTTTTCTTTGTCATCTTTTTCTTCTATTATTTTAACCTTCTCTTCTAAAGATGATATTATTTTCTTTTGAGATGAGATAGTTTTATAGAGAATTTTGCACTCATTTAACAATTCATTTATAGCATCTTGAACATCATTATCAAAAAGAGAAAATTCATTACTAACCTCATTGTCTTCATCATCGGAATGGTGTGTTGCTACCAATGCAAGATTCACATGTTCTTCATCTGAAGATGAACTTATTTCATTGTCATCCCATGCTACATATGCTTTCTTTGATTTTTTATCTTTATTTTTCTTGAAGTATTTGTCCTTCTTTACAAGTTTAGGGCATTCACTTTTGACATGTCCTCTTTCTCCACATTCAAAGCATTTAATCTTCCTTGTTGGTGCTTCCTCTTTAATGATCTCCTTTTTCTTTTCTTTTCTTAGAAATTTTTCAAACTTTTTGATAAACTCATTATCTTCTTCACTAGTGGATTCATCCTCTTGATTGCTATCATGATGCTTGACTCTTGTCTTCAAGGCAATATCTTTTGAATCTTTCATTTGAATTTCATGCGTTTCAAGTCTTCCGAGTTCTGTTTCATATTCTTGAAGTTTACCGAACAAGGTTGCGGAAGTCATCTTTGATAGATTCTTTTTCTCGGATATCGCCGTTACTTTCGGTTGCCATTCTCTTGTTAAAGATCTAAGCACCTTTAGATTTAGTTCTTCGGTAGTGAGAGTCTTACCAAGTGCCTTCAAGTGATTTGTCAAATGAACGAATCGTTTTTGCAATTCGAGAATAGTTTCTCTGGGCTTCATTCTAAATAGTTCGTACTCTTGGCTTAAGGTATTCAATCTTGATCTTTTAACTTCAGCGGTACCTTCATGAGTTTCTACAAGAGTATCCCAAATTTCCTTTGATGTTGTACATGTTGATATTCGGAAGAATTCATCCATACTAAGAGCACCATGAAGAAGACTGATCGCCTTTTTGTCAGCAAGAACTTTCCTTCTATCATCATCGTTCCATGAAACTTTAAGCTTTGTTGATTCAACACCATCGACGATAGTTGTAGGAACAAAGGGACCATTTTGGACTGCTTCCCATACTTCTTCTCCTTTTGCTTCTAAATGAGCCTTCATTTGGATTTTCCAAAAGTCAAAGTATTCACCACAAAATAATGGAGGCTTGTTGTTACTACCACCATCTCTAAAAACTGGATTCTGATTTGCGGAAGCCATTCTGGATCTTTAGGAACAAGTTACCTATAACTTGCTCTGATGCCAATTGTAAGTCTATAAGTGCGCCTAAGAGGGGGGGTGAATTAGGTTTTCAAAGATTTATCCGGTTTTTAGGATACTTGTACTTATTTTTCTGGTTAAGTGTTTGAAGGTTTTTGAATGGTTCTTTTCTTTTCTTGATAATGGTGATAAAGCGGTAAATTGCGGAAAAGTAAAGAACACAACGATATATACTGGTTCCCCTCACAATCCGAGAGTACTCCAGTCCCCTTTCAAACACGAAAGAGATTTTACTATTGTTAGATCTTTGTACAAGCCTATACCAAGACTCCTCCTACAATCTTCTAACAAAACCACCAAGAACAATCCTCTTGGATTTTTCACTAACTTGTTTCCAACAATCCTGGACAACAAGATTTCAACCACCAAGAACAATCCTCTTGGATTTACTATCTTGATTATGAGAACAATCCTCTCACTAATCAATAACCCTTACTTCCAACAATCTTGGATAGCAAGTCAAAAATAACAAAATATACTTTGAGTAGAAAGTTGATGAACATATATCAATCTATAAGATTGATCTTCTCTTACAAGCAAAAACAATTTACAATGATATAATATAGTGCTCAAGTGTTTATGTATGAATGAGAAACTTTTCTAACAATGTGTAGAAAAAGTTTCAATGAAAGTTCAAGTATGAAACACTTGTATGCAAATATATGATGAAAATATATGATCAAAAATGTGGTAAATTGTAATGAAAGAGGTGAATTGTAAATCTGAAATGTATAGTATTTATATGTGACTATATGCCTCTTAGAATGGTTGCATATTGATAGAACAATGCAATGGTTCAAGGTTTGAAAGATGAATTCGTTTGGGACAGATTTTAACAAGAAGAGACACACTGGTTCAGTAGGAACCGGTTCCTGCCTGGGACAACCCGGTTCCTGCTGAACGTTACAGCAGAATATTCAAATTTTGAACGTGGGAACCGGTTCCTGCATGGGGACAACCCGGTTCCCCATAGTAAACCACAGATTGCTGAAATTTGAGAATGCTGGGAACCGGTTCCTGCATAGGGACAACCCGGTTCCTGGAACCTTTATTTAGGATTTTGATTTTGAAAAAAGGTTTCAATGAGAGTTTACTTTGGAGTGAAACTTATGCCATGCATATATAAGTTTGAGTATGTATGAATGAAAGTTTATATGATTTTTGAGCACTAAAAAATATCAAATGTAAAAGTATTTAACTTGTACCATTATGACTTGAAGATCAATCAACCAAAGCTAATCTTCATGAAAGTTGCAATCTTGATCCATAGCTTATTTGATCTTTTTGCTCATCCTTTATTGATGCATACTTATGATAGTTGTCTTCATCAAAACATAGTATTGTAGAAGCTTGCATTCACACTTGTTTCCTAAGTTTGGGGGAGAAAAGTTATCCTACAACACGACCCACCATAACTTCCATACACCTCTTACTATATAAAGGACCAAGCTCTCCCACTCTCTCCGATCCATCACTCTCTTCACACTCTCACTCCACACTTCTCTTCATTCTCTCATTTTCACTCATCCATCACTCTCATTCTCTCTCCCTCTCACTCAACTCCGGCCACCCTAACTTCCTCCCCTAACCAACTCCGGCCACCACAACCATCACCTCTAACCAACTCCGGCCACCACAACCGTCCCCTCTAACTAACTCCGGCCACCACTTCATCATCATCTTCATCCACCGCAGCAACTGTTCTATCTCATCATCCGGATCCGATCATCATCATTACTGCTTCAGCTAGCTTCATCCTTGCGTGTTTCCGATCCAGATCTGAGAATTTGAAGTCTTGCGAAGATAATCATCCAAAGATACTTCCAGGTATACCTCTTAATCCCCCTGAGCATGATAGGAAAATAGGAATGAGTTTTGTGCATAAACCGACGCATACAGTATTTTGTGTATTTGAATCTCGAGCTTGTTTCGATTTCCGAGATACGATTGCTTGTTTGAATGCTGAGGAAAATATACTTGAGTGCTATATGTTGTACGAATCGCTTTGCTATGCTTGTTGTACGTTTTGGTGATGTTTCCTAGATCTAAGGTTATATTCTTGGCCTCGGTTAGTAGCTTAGAGGAAGAGTTAGGAAAATCCGAGGCCATATCCGTAATCGGTGTGAAATTCCGAAGAAGAACATGGTGGCGTTGTGCGTTTCTGAGTGAGGTTGGGTTCGCCGGTGATGGAGGTTCGCCGGAAGTGATGATCGGAGAATGTCTCCGGCGTCCGCATGTGCATGGTGTTATTCATCCCTGTTTGCATACGTGGCAGAACGAGACTGGCTATTTTTCCCATATTTTTGCACTTTTGTTTTATTCAAATGATTGGAAAAGAGAGGTGGCGTGTTCTGATTAGTAGACCTGACTTTGTCCTTTTTCTCCTCACTTAATGTACCATGCCCAATTGATTGCAGGTTATTGATTATGGTGAGTCACGTTTTTGTACCATATAATAACAAAATGTGACATGTGAGTAATAAAAACAATAATAGAAATATGATAATAATTGAAATGGTTGGTTTGATGACTGCTGGGCCTCGTGCGCGTTTGGGCCTGAATTTTCCTGAGCCACACCCTTGCTCTGACTGATGCACCATGCACCCTATTGGACTGGGCCCCCAGCGCAGCTTGCTCCCCACACCCCCTGTTTTAAGCCTATTTTTGCTATAACTAGATTTTGATTCATGTAAAAAATACTTCTGCACCTCCCTTTGCTGTTAATAAAAAAACAAATAAAATTGATTTTCTTTTATTCTTTGTGTTTGTTAATTCATTTTCTCAAATAAAACTTGATGAAATTGTTTTCTACCCAATTAGGATTTTAGAAATGTTGTCTTCTCTTAATTAGATTTTTTTATTGTTGATTTCTTTGGTTTTTTGGTTAATAAACCATAAAGATGAGTAGTTTTCTAGTTTTAATTCAATGTGGTATGAACATGATTTTGTTAGATTTTTAGGCAATCTTTGGCATTAAAAGCTCATAAAAATAGTAGACTTTAGGTTGATTTTTGACATTTAATTTCCCCATAAAAATGCCATAAAAATAGTAGAATTGTTTAGGTTGATTTTGACATATAATTTCCTTCATAAAAACTCATAAACAATAGTAGTATTTTTTAGACTATTCTATACTAATACTTGAATTGTTTCTTCATGTTTGGTACCGTTTCCATGCTATTTTTGTACAAATGTTGTGTGATTATGTTTACCATATTTTTGGCCATATTTTTGGCCTATCTTGTTAGTACCATCTTATTGCTCCTTTTAGAATCTACCCCATGTTGACATTAGGATTTAGACTTGTATAGACAACTTAGATTAGAATTTAGAAATAGTTCCCCGTTGCATTCTTTTTCTTTTCAACTCTTTAAAACATTAATAAAAGGAAGATGCGAATCACATTAAGAAAGTGATTGAGAAATGAGTGGGATTCATTCCCTAATCTATTTCTCAATCGCTTAGTGGCATAGAAGCGAGTGGGATTCATTCCCTAATCTGTTCCTCGGTCACTACTTAATGGGAGAGAAATGAGTGGGATTAATTCCCTAATCTGTTTCTCAAACATTAATTAATGGGAGAGAAACGAGTGAGATTCATTCTCTAATCTGTTTCTCAAACATTACATAATGGGATGGAAGTGAGTGGGATTCATTCCCTAATCTGCTTCTCGATCATTATACATTTTATGTGATTCGAATCGTGAAGTAAATCCCCTTAAAAAATACACAACCAAAAACACTTTAAAACATCTAATAATGGTTCAGACTAAAGCAAAGTAGAGAAAGTGGTGAGTGGCCCGGTATTGGGAACTGTTCACCACTCATCTACGCTAAAAGACACAAACCAATCATTTCTTTTCCTTTTGCCTCGTTGGCACCTAAGGGCAATGTCATTTCCGTTCGTACGCATCGTAGGTCTTCCCTTATGCAAGAACGTGAACGTTGACTCCGCCCAACTAAAAAACACAAAAACAAACAGAAAATCTTTAGCCGAGCTACGGTAACTCTGATTCCTGAAAAGGATACGTAGGCAGCGGGGTAGGGCCCGTGCGAGTACAATTCTTTATTTTCCCTACATTTTGCATTCATTTCGCATTTAGACATAGACATAGTTATACACCCATTAGATAGAAACAAACATCGGTGGATACCATCGAGTACGATGGGCGCGAGGGGTGCTAATACCTTCCCCTCGCGTAACCGACTCCCGCACCTAGATTCTCTGGTCGCAAGACCCTGTTCCTTCCTTTGTTAGGTTTTCTGATATTCCTTTCCCTTATGGGATAAATATATTGGTGGCGACTCTGTTCTTTTTTCGCGAGCGTGCGACAACATTTTAAACAAAACTAACTAGAAAGGTTAGGATATGTCTTAAACAAGACTGCTTGGGAAGGTTGTTAACCGTTTTGGACAACACTACCTGGAGAGGTAAGAAATTCTTTGATTGCTTCTGGATTGTCTTTGAAGAAAGACTTGGAATGAGGTATTAGAATTGTATCTGTTAAGATTGAATCGTTGATACGATCGTATTTGCACTGTAATTGGATGATAACATCCTTTTGATTATGAAGTGACCTGAAAAGGCAGCGTTAGTTTTATGCAATGTCATGATGCATGTGTCATGTAATGAGATTCTCAAAATAAATGAGAATTATGCATGTATGCCGATCCCACACTGCGGGAGGTAAATAGTACAGGCGTGGGAAGATCAATTACGCAACAATGCTCCTTGTGTGATACTAGTGTGACTTCCCGAATATCAGAAATTTTGAGAGACGTGCCCCTTAATCTGAAGGAGGGACCTTTAGAGGGAACTCGAGTTTCACCATGTCTTGCCTGATATGCATTGCCCCAGTGTTTGAATTCTTGAAAGATATGCCCCTAGTCAATAGGATCCTTGATTGTATGCCCCTGTTTTAGGAAAACCCTCTGAACGTGGTTTCCCCATTCAAGGATCTTTGTCAGGAATGATCGCCTTAGACCAATTTCGAGGTCTCCTTGATGCTAAGTGTTGATTTGAATGTGAAGCAGATGCTTTTCAGAATGAGTCATGCGTTTCGGTCGCATCCGACGGACGGTGATTTGCTGAGTACTCAGAATGAGGTGATGTTTTATATAAGATTACCTGATGAGGTCCTTGGAAAGAATGGGAAATTGTCTTAAACAAGACTGTGCTTTAAACAAAGCTCAAAGGGACATGTTTATGAAGAGGGTCAAAAGGATTCCTATAGAGGATAGAGACTGTTTTTGTGGCGTTTTAAACAAAACTTAGGAAAAGACATCTTGAAGAAGATTATCCTAGAAAGGATGGTAGACCGTCCTAAAGAAGACTATGTACTTTTAAACAAAGTTTGACGAGGTAATTTTTTTGAAGCATAAGAGAAGTTTGAATATTTTTAAAAAAACTAACTGAAAAGATTGACGAGTATCTTAAAGAAGATTACTTAGAAAGGAATATGTCTTAGAGAAGACTATCTGAAAAGATTCCTTAAAATGAAAAGAGATACCTAGAAAGGCTCGTAGAAGGGATGAGGAGATGCGTCTTTAAAAGACTATCTGAAACAGGCTCCTAGAAAGGGTAAGAAACATTTGAACATGTCTTAAAGAAGACTACACGGGCAGATTGAGAGATGTCCTATAAAGGTTCCTGGAAAGGATGTGAGATTGGTATAGACACCATCTGATACTGAGCGACCTTTGCGACGTGCCCCCAGGTAATGGATTTGCCCCAAGGGCTAATCAGCGTCCTTGAGAGATTCCATGAATCTTGATTAGATTGCCCCATGCAACTTCTCCCTGATGCTTAAACATTTGAATTCACATAGACAAGTGTACTTTATAATGAACTTCATAAGATGCGAATGCATATGTCTGTCTTGAATGTTAAAAACATTTTTTTTGAGTAAAACGAAGTTTTTTTTGTACGAAAGTGATATCAACTCAAGAGTTGTAGTAGACCTTAAGGAGTCGGGATACCTTTTGGTAATGGTATGCTTTCGAACTAACTATGTTTCAGTTAGGGCTTTTAAGGGTTGTAACGTGGCCTGGTTCACGGTTTTAAGAAACAAAGGATAGTGGCTCAAAGTTTATTTGTACCCATCCCTATCTTCGTGATGTTCTCCAGTCCTATGCTCAGTTAACTATGTGTTTAAGCTCCAAAAGACTTTGGGAATACTGATATTCATGATGGTTTAAAAACCAAAGGTTTATTTGCAAAGGCAGTCATCTTCCTTTCTTGTAATATTTTCCTTTTGTCGAGGGTATATAGTGACCTCTTTTCGACTTTGTTATCCCTAACTTTTGCCTGAACTGTTCGTTTTAAAACTACAGTCAGCAGGATGCCCCAATTTTGCCTAAGTTTCCTTAATAGGTTTTGACTTAGCAGGCCCTTGCATTGCTTTCTCATTCCTTGGCGGCTATTGACTGCCAGACTTAATGATGACGGGGAACCATCGGTGATTATGTTCAAAGGAACAGTTTGGAATAATTGAGTTAACTGAGCAGCTACCCTACCCCAGGTTATGTATTAAGGGTTTTATTTTATATGAAGGAAAAATCCTACTCCTTTAGGCTCAAAGGGGTTGACGAGGGATTAACATCCTTATATCTCCATTATTTGGGAATCGAAACAATGCCTGTACATCGTCAACACGGTCTGTTCGAAAGCGTAATGTATGAAATTGTGGTATCGTTTTCGTCATTCTCCTTATAAAGGTGTACGGCTTTAACGAGAGTTGAATATCACAGAGAAGAAAACCAAGTAAAACATAGTTTTAAATATAGTGAGAACACTAGGGATAAATCAAGACAAACGTAAGCAATGCATTAATGATTATTGTAAAGTACACAGCATATGTCGTAAGACTAATGTTTAGACAAACGGAAAGAAATTGCGAATGAAAACAAAACTAATGATCTAAGAAATCCTCCTTCTAGCCACCTATGGCATTAGACTTGCGAGGATCTTCAAACTCAATGAGCCCTTCTTCAATCAAATCTTGGATCTTGTGCTTCAACGGCGCACAATCCTCTGTATCATGACCAGGACTATCTGAATGATAAGCGCACCTAGCATGATGCTTGTACCCAAGAGCGGGGTTAGCTGGAGCTGAGTATGGAGGTAGCGGAGTTACCAAGTTTTAACTGAGCAGACGTTGCAAAGCTTGAGACAGTGGCATGTACAACGGGGTAAATGATCGTTTTGGCTTGGACCTCCAGGGGCGTTGGCCACCCTGTTGCTTTTGCTGATCCTTCTGTTGTAGTGCTGATGTCTGATTAACTAGGATTGCCCCCACAGTGTTGGATTCCTTTTTTCCGTCATATGACTTCTTCGTGTGATAGGAACCTGAGGGTGCCCCTTGTATCTTCCCATTTTTGATTCCATCTTCAATTCTCTCACCAATGACTACCAAGTCCGAGAACCCTGAAGATATGCTTCCGACCATCTTGTCTTAGTACGGTCCTTGCAAAGTGCTCATAAATATGTCCACCAGTTCTTTTTCCATTAGGGGAGGTTGGACTCGAGAAGCCATTTCCCTCCACCTTTGGGCATACTCCTTGAATGATTCATCCTTCTTCTGTGACATATTTTGTAATTGCATCTGGTTTGGTGCCATGTCCAGGTTGTACTTGTATTGCTTCAAGAATGTGTTAGCCAGATCATTCCAGCTTCGGATATAGGATTTCTCCAATTACATGTACCAGTCGATAGATGTTCCGCTTAAACTCTCTTGGAAGAAGTGTATCATCAGCTTTTGATCGTGACCATTAGCAACCATTTTTCGCACATACATGCGCAAGTGATTCCTCGGACATGTGAGTCCTTTGTATTTCTCGAAGTCGGGAATTTTGAATTTGTGTGGGATAGTCAAGTCTGAGACCAAGCTCATTTCGAAGGTATCCACGTCGAAGACATCGTATCCTTCTACCACTTTTAGTCTTTCTTCTAGCGCCTTGATTTATTCACTGTCCTTGGAGTCTTCCCCAGAGTTAGGAATAGACTGTTGTGTCTGAGGTGCTTGGTTTGTGTTGTCCACCTCGTGTACTCCGTATTGTAGATCCAGGTAATCATCATCCTTAGGGACATTGTTAGCAGGAATGCGGACTGTGCGGGTTGTCCCTTTCGTTTGTGGAGGAGGGACAAATCCTTCTTGAGAGGTCTCTCCTTTTTCTTGGAATTGGATAGCTCTCCTGACAGATCGGACCTGAGGTTTGTCCTTAGCCGGGCCAAAGCCTGAAACAAATCCTAGCAGCGAGTTTTCGTCGTTAGGGATCTCATCCTGAACTAGGGTATCCCCAGACTGAACCTCTTTTGCCTTGTCTTGTTTATCTAGGAGGGCCTTCATGAATCCTAGCATCTGAGCCATACCTCCTTTAACCTCTTCCATACTAACCTTTAGTTGATCCACCTCCTCACGAAGAGCGGCTTGATTCTGTTCTAGCTGATCCATTGATTTCTTTTGCTGAAATCTCGTTTGGTAAGACGATTTGGATGTTAGGTTATCCTTCCCAATGATCCCCTGCTCTGGAGATAAAAGAGAAATCTTCTCTCAATGCCATGGAAATGACGTGCATGCCATGAATGATATGCTTTATTCGTATTTATGTCTTATCCACATTTATGGATTAAATATAATGAATCTTTTTTTTTACCTCTTTTTTTTTGAATAAGACATGATGCAAGAATGCACATGATGCATGATGAATGGAAAAAAAATAATAAAAAAAAACAAAACAAATAATAAACAACATATACATGTAGTACATGCCCTAGGTTCATAGGTTCGATGTAGCGGCTCTAGGGAGCCTACCTTTTTATGGGGGGTTCTAGAAGGTCTCATGGGGTCGTTCGTAGCCTCCGAGAGTTTTTGTCTCTTCGGATTTTAGAACAACTCATTTTATCCATGAGGTTCGAATTATTGGGGTAGGTTCTCGGAGAGATCAGCTGACTACCAAGTCTTGCCCTCAACAAGGTCAAGCCTCGTATTGGACATTTCCGGATATTCAACCCACTCCGAGTGGAGTTATCAATGAGACTCGTAGGCGATTCAAGTCCCCCCTGATCTCAAGGATAACTCCCACACTTAGGTTTTAACACAACATAATATACCAGCAGTGCATATAAAAATATAACAACCAGGCAATTAAATATAAATATATTAACATAAACAATCAAATATAAATATATTAACATAAACAATTAAATATTTTTAGATAAAAATAAACAAATAAACAAATTTTTAAAAAAAATAAAAAATAATTACAAACCCTAAAAATGGCAAATTAGCCAAACCCTAAAAAGTGGCAGATTAGCCAAACCCTAACAATTTGCCAAACCTAAACCCTGCCAAAACCTAAAACCTATAGGAGCATAGTATTCACCATTTAAGTTATCCCCAGCAGAGTCGCCAGCTGTAGCAACCTGCCTAAAAAATTTATGATTTAGAGTCGCCACCTATTCTACCAAGGCGAATAGGAAACCTCGCGCAGTTATAAAGATTCAGGGTAAGATACTATTTCAGGTCGAGGGAAGGTGTTAGGCACCCTAAACCCTTTCCTAAGGTTCGCATTGTAGAGCCAAGGTTTGTGGCAAAAAGATAAAGAAAGATGACAAACAGGGTTAAGGCAAATAATTATCATAATTAAAGGTTTATAATTTAAATCGGGAAAAATGAGATTTATGGGGGAGGGGACTCGCCTTGTTGTCAAGTGCCTACGTACCTCCTTATGGAGGATCATAGTCTACGTAGTTCGGGGAAGGGTTGTACGCCTTTAGAGTTGTAATTTGATTTGATATAGTTTTGGAGGCTTTTGAGTGGCCTATCGTAGTTTTGGATAAGGATGAAAATCCGTAGTTTTATTTTTGAAGTGTTTTTGAGAAGTGTTTTAGCATGTGGGCGTACAACCCTGATTTTAGTATGTACTATTAACCGCGATAATTGATTGATTCAATTACCATAGTTAAAAGATTAATAATTTGATCATTACCAATTCTAATCAATTGATTTAATTATCACTAATAACGAATAATAGTATTTTTTAATTATTTTTATGAATTAATTTGCATCATTTAACCAAATAGAAATTAATTACATCTTAATTAAATAGAATTTTAATTAAAATTATTGTTGACCATAGCGATTAATCGATTTAATCGGAACGAACAACAAATTGAAATTTTTAACATAAATATTATATACTTATTTTATTAAAAAATAATTATTATATAATTAATTATATTAAAAAAGTATTTTGATTAAAACAAATAAATAAATTAAAATTATTTAAAGTTTATTAGGATTAGGATTCAGTGTGGCTGTCATTAGGGCTCATGGTATGGGGATCAAGGCTGGGGCATTAGATCTAGAGGGTTTATGGTTTGAGGGCCAGATTTGGAGGGACCATGATACACCATAGAGAAACAGGCGCATAGGATTATATGAGAAAATCCATAAAAAATATATAAAGGGCCAGGGATCGAACCCTGGACCCTTGGGATAGCCAACAGACGCGCGTGCCAACTCATCCACCACTATGGTGTATTAACTGAACACCAAACAATAATTATAAAAAAAACAAAACGCCGTGTATGACAACGCGCGCGAATTTCAAGAACAACCAACCAGGCGTTGACACGCCATCATCTTCCCCAATGAACCTGTATTTTTTCTGAGGATTTGCTACGAAATAGCTACGAGTTTGTTCGTAGCAGATGCACCTAGAAAAATAGCGAATTGCACATCTGCTTATATAAATCTTTTGCGACCTCCCTATTATTTTCCTCTGAACCACACGAAACCAAACATTCATTCAATTTAACCTAATTTCTACCCTAACTAAAAGCCCCAAATTGGAACCCTAAAAACTCAAACCGGCCATTAATGGCAAGGTGAGTTTTAACCATGCAAACCTTAAACTAATGATCCAGAAACATTCACCAACATCATATAAATCACAATACACCAACGATTTAACATGTGGATGCTTCAAATATGCAAATCGAAACAAAGTTTAGAATGACTTACTTTGGTCAATTGGAGATAATTCTGGGGTTGTTAATGCTATGCAAGGATCCAAGCAGCTTCAGAGTACTCCCACGAATGTATTGCAATCCTCAAATTCCTTTGAAAGGCCCCTGATCTCTGAAACCGAACTTGAGTTTTTGTGAAGATTTTTGGTTCTTGCAAGTTCTCCTCTGGTTCGATTTTCCCCACCCCTAATCTATTGCTTTGTGTTGTATACTTATAAGAGAACAAGATTAGGTCAAAAAATAGAGCCCAAAGTTCTTGAATCCAATATTGCCAAGTTTGTGAAAATTGAATTTATTCTTGATTCATAAGTTGCTATATTTGGACAAATATTGTATCAATTTTCTCCCATTTGATTATGCACGAAAATATGATTGTATTTAGTCATAAATATTGATTGAAAACAATCAAAATATTTCCTTTACCAAAATATTTGATTTTTATCTTAATTAAATCATTAAAAATGAAATAAAAAATCATATTAAATCAAATAAAATGTTTAAATTTCGTGGCATATGGTTTTGGGCATGCTAATGACTTGTGGACCAAGTTTGCATCATAATACCATAGGCCCATTTGCAAAATTTTCCAATTTGAACCTTCTTATTTCACATTTTGCCTCCAAAAATAACCCAACTTTGATCAATCATATCTCACTCAATTTTTAAGCTATGAGGGAATTCTAGGACTTTTTGGAAACCTTAGGATGTCCTCTATAAGCCCCTTTGGAACATATTTTTCATTTGGAGCTTTTATCTTGATCATATCCTCTTTGCCAAAAAACTGCTTTTGAAGGATGCTTGAAAATGACCTGTAATCTTTGCACCATACCTCTCAAATGGAGCATTTCTATCCCTGGCTTGTGAGAGACAAAGTTGTAGAGAATCCAATTTCCTTCAAAATAGGCTTTGAGTGGGGAATTTTTGATGTTCCATGTGAAAGTTATGCCCAGTCAAAGTTGGGTTGACTTTCTCCTAAAGAAACCCTAATTTGAACCTTTTTGTACTTGTTCATCTCTGAGTTTCTATTAATGGAACCATGATCAATCTTTGATCAAATGATGGATATACTTTAATTCACTTGATGTTGACCTAAAATTGAGAGCTTTCGATTGTGCTTTGACTATGTTTGACTTTTAGGTCAAACTAGTTGACTGTGGATCATCTGGACCATTGAGTGAGCAAAGCTTTGGAATTGAATCTTGAACTTTGAATCATTGTAAATGGAGTATGGAAGGCAAATTTTGGGGTATGACAACCTCAACTGAGGATTTAATCCACTAATCCAACTGATTACAATGGTTTTCCACTTAGATAACCTCTAAGTCTTCTAGAGTCTACAGATCACAACTTGATCACTCTAGGAACCTTTTACAATCAATGTAAAAATAACGTTTACAAGAGTATAGATATGCTTCTAATAAATTTGTAATCACAACTGCGATATTTCTCTTAAGTTCTAAACTTAACACTCACTAAATATTACAAGAGTTTGTGAGGTTGAAGATGATGTTCGTAAGCTTTTGAATTTGACAGAGTTTCAGTATATATGCACAAGTGTTCTACTTTGCTTCTGATCAGAACTTCTATTTATAGGCGTTGAGAGGAAATGACCGTTGGGAGCATTTAATGCTTTGCGTGAATACTACAACACTGCATTTAATGTTTCACACTTTTGTCAACTACCTCGAGCCTTGCTTTTGCTGCTTTTACTGACTTTGCCTTTTGTAGCTTCTAACGTTCCTTTTGTTAGTCAGAGATTAGACGTTTCAGCCTTTCATCTTGTACTTTCTTCTGGACTCAGATTTTGTAGATAACAACGTTTGAATATCAGAGTCAATCAGCTTGGTGTAGAGCATCTTCTGTCTTCTGACTTTGAAGAGCTTGAGCGTGATACCATCAGAACTTCAGAGCTTGTTCTTCTGACTTTCATTCTTCTGATGCTTTCCAGTTCATGTTCTAATTCTGCATGACCATCTTCTGATGTCTTTCTAGAGCATGTTCTGATGAAGCCATCCAGAACTTTCTGAGTCAGTTGCTTCTGAGCACTGATTTGTGCATACTCTTTATATATTTCCTGAAATGGAAAATGCAAAGGATTAGAGTACCACATTGTCTTATACAAAATTCATACCTAATGTTATCATCAAAACACATAATATTGATCAGAACAATTCTTGTTCTAACACTACAAGCGATACTGGATGATTTTGAGAGTCACTTAGTACTAGAGGAGTATCATCGGAAGCCATCTCATGTACAATGGGCCTGTGCTGAGAGCTACATGACATGGTTATATAGGGTGTCACACCCTATCATGACACCAGACGCTCTTAGAGAACCACCTAGACTAGCTAACTAGAAGGTACTTGAGGTTCGGGATGAGCAGACAGAGAGCATGACGGCGGTATGTCGGCATGTTATGGAGATGGGTATAGAAGCCATAGAGTCAAGACTCCTAGAGGATGGTTGTAACACGGTGGGAGAACTGACTTTTTGAAAATGTGCGGATAGCAAAAGTCGCCACCGACTTTTATTTTATCCAATTGGAAAGGCTAAAAGAACAGGAAAGACCATATTAAAAAGACTTGAGTTCAGGGGGGTAGTTTATACAAAGGGAAGGTGTAAGCACCCTTTGTATCCATGGTTATCTATGGGCTCTTAATTGCTTAGATCACTTTGTTTGTTTGTTTGAAAAGTGTAGTGTGTGCATAGTAAAAGATTTGAATAAGGACTTTAACTTGTAAATAAATGTAACCTTTTGGAAATTGTTTGAAAAGAGGTGTGAAAAGTATTTTGAATTTGAATTGAATATTGAGCAAGCATTTAAGAGTACCTACCCTAAGAGTGGATCTTTCTTGTTCTTAAAGACTTTGATTTGAAAGGGCTATCCATACCATAAGGAGGGTAGGTAGTCTTTTCATTGGATGTATCGGGTCATCGAGGATAATCGGTTACCATAAGTCTATCCATACCATATGAGAGGTAGGAAGTCTTAGGAAAGGATAGAATAGTCATTTGTAGGCAACCAGTAAAGATACCTTAGCAATCGAAGGGACTATCACGTGTTTAATCGAGGGACAAGATCATTTATACCGAAAGCGACATCAAAGGGACTATGATCTTTAAATCGGAGGGACATGCTGATTTTGAATCGAAGGCAGCAAGATAAGGTATTCCTACGCTCGAGGGACTTGACTATTAAATCGAAAGGCATCGGAAGAGGAATTACCCTAAAGGTGTGTGGGTGAAACAATCATGTGTTAGATTCAGATATTTATCTTTGAGTTAAGATTAGCTAGCGATCGATTAATTATCTTGTCACTCCCTATTTTACTAACCACGCAGTTAATATATTTACAGGAAAATAAATTGCAGAAATGTAAAGGTCCTACGCTATTACGGGGCTTTAGGATTAGGGGATTACAATAAAAACCTGTTGGGGGATGTGCGGAAAGTAAAAGCGGAAATTAAAGTGCGAGAAAATAAATCTACGTTATTACAAAAAAACCTTTTGCATCCTATACATCAGTTTCAAGAATTTAAATATATAAAGAAATAAAACAAATAAAATATTAATCACGCATACGACAATCAAGGAGTTTGAGATAAGAAGACAAATCGGGAGGAATTTGAAATTAAAGAAGAAATTTTAAATTTTGAAATTAATTAAGACCTAATTCTAATGATTATTAGTTAAATATATCTAAAAATAAAAATTCGTTTAAATCCTAGTCACCTTACTAATTAATTAAAAATGTAATTAAATTAAAATTAACCTAAATATTTATCCTGGTTCTAATTAATTTTTATTAACTAAATTAACTTATTTCTTAATCTATTTAACCTAAAATTAACCTAACTATGAAATAAAAATTAAAATTAACTAAATTAATTAAATTAACTTAATTATTAATTCTAAAAACTAACCCTAATTAAATTATTTGGTAATTTCTAATTGATTGATTTAATAAGAAAAGAAATTTAAATAGGTTAATAAAAACTAAAAAAAAGAAATAAAGATAAAAAGGATAGAAAAAAACTTGGGCCTAGGGGGGTGTGAACTGAGAGAGAGGGGTGTGGACCAAAGTTTCACTAAGCCCAACGGTTGCATACTGGATCCAGGGCACACAATTTCGCAAGGGCTGGTCCCCAAAGCTCCATGATGGACGCGCCTTCTGGTCCGTCTGATCAATACCATATCTTTTATGTTTTACATCATATATTTACTTTATTTAAGAATTTAAATGAATAAACTCAAAATAAAATAAAATAATAATAATAATAAAAGAATGGTGTCATGGGCTTTATAATGGATCATGAACATGCTTGGAGTCCAAGAACCTAAGTCCAATAGTTAAAAGAATCAAGTTTGTTCACAATGACTTTTATGTATTCCTTGAAATTTACCCAACTTTAGAAAGTAATAACTCCTTCAATATTTGTCATATGAAGATGTTCTATGACTTTTTGGAAAGCCCAATATGTCCTTTACAAGCCACTTTAGAACCATTTTTGCATTTGAGGATTTTATCTTGAAGATATGGCTCCTGACAAACAACTGCTTTTTGCGAGCTTCTAGAAGGACTAGTAATGTTTTGGCTCATATCTCTCAAATGGTGAATTTTTGGCCTTGGCTTTAGAGAGACAAAGTTGTAGAGAATTAAATTTCCTTCAAAATAGGCTTTGGTTGTTAAATCTGTGATGTTCCATGTGAAAGTTATGGCTGGTCAAAGTTGGGTGTCATACCACAAAATTTGACCATCATATTTCAAAATATTTTGACTCATATGATATTCAAATGCTCAAAGATACACAAGAAGGAAGCATGCAGCCTGCCTCCTAAGCAATCAACCCACAACTAGGGTTTTGCTTCTCTTCAAGTAAAATCAATTTATGATACCTCAGGTGGACTCCAAGGCCTCTCATATACCTTATAGTATCCTAATGCCAAGTTTCAAGCTCTGATTCATAAGATTGTTCAGTCAACAGCTCAAATAGTCAACAGTCGATCATTTTGACCTAAATGTCAACTGTGGTCAAATTGAAGTCAAAATGCCTGATTTTTGGTCAACATCTATATTCTAATGTTATATTCATCATTTGATCAAAGGTTGATCATGATTCATCAAGAAAAGATCAAAAATCCACAAAAGTACAAAGTTGCTAAATTAGGGTTTCTAGGTAAAAGTCAACTGAACTTTGACCAGCCATATCTCTCTCATACTTTCTCATAAATTCCTCAACCAAAGCTCATTCTCAAGTAAATTTGAATCTCTACAACTTTGATATTGGGCCTAAGGTTAGGAAATGCTCCCGCATAAGAGATATAAGCCAAAACATTACAGGTCCTTCTAGAAGCTCGCAAAAAGCTATTTTTTGCCAGGAGCCATATCATCAAGATAAAATATCCAAATGAAAAAAGGGTTCCAAAGTGTTTTGTAGAGGACATCTTGGGCTTTCCGAAAAGTCATAGATCATCCCCATATGACAAATATTGAATGAGTTATGGTTTGCGCAACTTGGTCGAATTTGAGAAAATACATGAAAGCCTAAGTGAGGAATTTTGTATTTTTAAGTAATGGGCCTTAACATTTGTTTTGACCACGTGATCTTGAGTCCAAAGGAGACCCAATGGTCAATTTATATTATTATTATTATTATTATGATATTTATCTCATTTGTATTTGATTTTTATCATTTAAAAGTCAAATAAAATCAAATAAAAATCATCAAATAATTATATGATTGATACAACATATTTTTCCCTTGATTTATTCAGATCAAATACAATCCAATGGATGAGATTAAAAAGAAAATTGGCATGAAATAGCATGGTGATCAAAATAGAAAGATTCTATTGAAAATCTTTTTATCATCAAATCATATGACTTTTTCTCCAAGGATTCAACCCTAAATATCTCTATATATTCACAAGCAATTCCTAATGAGAGGAGGACGAAAAAGTGGAGCAAAAAATAGGTTTCCAAAACTTCTAAAAAATCAAAGAACTAGGGCAAATTCGAAACCTCTGTTGCAGCCAGTTTCAAGCAATCTCAAGCATCACAATTATTTCCTTGGAGCTTTCCAGGCGTGACCATACCATCTTCATCAATCAGAGCATGCAGAATCATAGCTCCTTTGTCCCAGTTTGCTCATTATTTTCTTTAATTCGTTTACATTCATCCCTGCATCATAAACGCTTTTTAATGACATAAGTGTATTCGTATGGATGATTAGAGTATTTCTGGGCTAGTGTTGTTAAGTTTTGATGCAGGTTTAACAATATGCAATTGTTAGGGCATAGAGTTCATGCTCCTCGTATCTCACTCTCTGGGCCGTTTCAAACCAAGAAAACACCACCATTGAGTTTGTGGCAATCGATTTAGTGGATCTGGGTCATCTTTTATTCTTGTCAACACTGTTTTTGTAGGTTTTAAGAATCAAAGGTTTGTTCGCAGCAAATACCGCATCAAGAATCGTGGAAGAATCTGCAACAAATCCATGACCAGGATGAATGAAAAAGACGATGGTACGTGGCAAGTGATGGTTGATAGGTCAGCAGCGTCCAATTCTCTCTCCACTTCCATTGGGCAGTCAACAAGTCAGACTTCCTTTCTCTCTTCTTGATTCGCTGGTTCATGATGCGTGGGCCCCAGCGCTGACCAAGCATTTGAATTCCCCAATGATCTATACCCTTTATATTTATTTTATTTGAAGCATGTTAATATTGACTAAACATGTGCAGCCGGATGGAAGAGGAGGCAGTTTTGTGATCTTCAAGTCCTGGGTTCGAACCCAGGCATTGCTAATTGTTTTTTAAACGTCTCTTGCTTACAGATCCGGTGCTGTTTCTTCACGCACGCGCACGGTGTATCCTTATCACAAGCCATCGGATCAAGCGCTCATCAGATCCAATGCTCCAGAATACGCTGCTCCACCATACTTCCTCAAAGGACCAACCACTCTAGATTTCAGTCCAGGTTTTCTTAAAAATTATTTTTACTGTTTTTGTTTATTTTGTTTTTTCTTTTCTTCTTTTGTTTTTTTTTTGTTTTAAATATTTCTATAAATTCTTTATTCCCTTTTTAATTAAAACCTTTTTTTTTCTAAAAATTAAATTAGTTTCTTCTTTTTAATAATAATAACCAAACTTCTTTTACATAAAATCAAACTTTGTTTTTTTAATAATAACAATTAAGTTAGTAAATAATTAGATTAGTTAATAATTAGATTAGTTAATTAATTTAAATTAGGGTAATAATTTAGTAATTAATTTAAATTAGTCTAATTTTAAGTTTATTAATAGTTTTAACCACTAATTAATTTTAGGCCTTTAACCTTATGTTCACAAAACCTAGAAACCTTAAGAGGTAGACCTTGTCTGTTCAAACCTTATTTAGGTCATAACAAGTTTTCTTGATAAACCTTAGGGGTTTAGTGTTAGGGTTTGGGGTTTGCATTTCCTTTTAACCTGAGATTTTATTTTTGCCTTTTATTTTCCTTCATTATTTTTACCCTATCATTTGCCTTTTATTTGCTGTTATTATTATTATTATTTTTTACCCTATTATTTATAATCTCGTCTTTATTTTATTATTATTGCTGTGATGTTCTGCCATGGATATTATTTACTTAATTATTTCTATTGGTTGCCTCGCAAGATTTTGCCATATTATGTAACTGTTCACAGGATGTAATAGCTTAATTAGGATTTATTCTCTGCCTTTTATTTTCTGCTGCCCACAGGTGTTTATTGTAATAGCGTAGGACTTTTATTTTTCTGCCTTTAATTTATGCATTTTTGAACTGCGTGGTTAGTAATCTTAGGGAGTGCAAGCCTTGAACTGAATTAGCATCACTAATTAAAAGATAACTATCTGAATTGAATCACGTGATTGTTGCACCCACTCACCTTTAGGGTAACCCTCTCTTGTTGCCTTGTTGCCTTGTTGCCTTGTTGCTTTATGAAATTTAAATAGTCAAGTCCCTCGATTCCGAGGATACCTAAAGCAAGGTTGCCTTTAAAAATTGAAATCATCATATAAGATTTTGTCCCTCGATGCTGCCTCGAAAATAAGGATGATTGTCCCCATTGCTAAGGTATCCTCGCATGATGCCTAAAAAATTTAATGACTATTATATCCTTCCCTAAAGACTACCTACCTCTACATGGTAGGGACAGTTTTATGGCGAACGATATCTCGACGACCATTCAACCTCCAATTAAAGGACTTCCTACTCTCTTATGGTATGGATAGCCCTGAAAGGCTAAAACAACCTTTTTAATAGGGGTAATTACCTCCTAATTGCTTGCTCTGGTTTAAATCTTTTTCTTATCCTTTATCAAAAACCTTCAAAATGGCTACGCTTATTTACAAGCTAAAGTCCTTATTTAAATCTTTTTCTTTATTCATTGCAAACATTTTCAAACATTTCAAAGTGAGCTAAGCAATTAAGAGCCCATGGAAAACCATGGATGCAAAGGGTGCCTTACACCTTCCCTTTGTATAACCTACCCCCCGAACTCAAAATCTTTTAAAAAGGTTTTTTCTGTTCTTTTAGCTTTCTATAAATTGGATAAAATAAAAGTCGGTGGCGACTGTAGCTTACCGTGACATTTCTTTAAAGTCAGTTCACCGTATTACAGAACTGGCGACTCTGCTAGGGAATTTTTCGAATAAAAGAGGGGTTACCTTAAAAGTTTAGGATCACTTAAATGTTTTCTATTGTTTGCTTTGCTTGCTTTATTTTTCAGTGATGTTTTGGGAATTAAATGAAGGATGAATCCTACACCCGGGTTCAAGTACATTTAAGATAGGAGCGGCATAATCATGGAGACCTCCCTTGTGCATGCTTGGGATTGGTCAATATGAAGTTCGCGCTTGAGTTAGGCCTCCACTGGTTATTGTGTACCTCTTTTGCATGAGAGAGGTTTACGCATGTATCTTTGGGTGCGTCGGAGCTCAAGGACCTTTAGTCACCTTTAACCCATCTTAACTTTTAGGAACATAGTGGGAGGGCTATTCTTGGTGAATGCCAAGTTATGGTCGCGACCCGATACTACAGCTCGGATAGGTTTCTTCCTAAAGTATCATTGCGTGGTATGCATGTACCATGTTCGAGGGTGCTTTAGAAGGGGCTAACAATTCTGGGTCACTGGTAGAACCCGTTGCTAAAATCTCTTTATCCATAGAAGTACCTTTGGGGAAGGGTAGTTACCTAGTCAAACTCCATGCAAGCCTTAAACCTAAGGACATTTGTGTGACTTGTTTGTATGTGCTACTAACCTTTCCATTTCCTTGCAGGATCTGCTTGTGGGACATTTCGTCCTTATTACCTTATGCTTTACCTGTTATATTATATTCGCATGACATCATGACATCATAACATAAGCATGATTAACTAACCCTTTCAAGGATCTTAGGAATTTAGGGCGCACAATTTCAGGTGCTCTTATCAAGGACTGAATTCCTATCAAGGGGCAAGAGGATTTATTTTCCTCTGGCCACGTACCTTCCAATTCAAAGGCACCGTACCTATCAAGGGGCAAGGGGATTTATTTTCCTCTAGCCTTATACTTTCAAATTCATAGGTATCCCAAATCAAAGGCGATGACCCACTCGATATGGTGAGCTTGATTCCTATAGAAGAACGTCTAAGAATCAGAATTCTTCAGACAAAGACGCGACCAAATCATTTTCTAATGTTGCTAACTAAATTCCTTAAAGATCCTTGAAAAGATTGCATTTGCATTCATAACATCACATAAAATTAACTTTGCCTTTCACGTCGACCAACTGGTCAGACAAATACCATCAACAAATCAATTCCAATCAGATGAACATTCTGGAAGCTTGACCCCCAGACTTATGAAACATTCCAATCAGATATACATTCCGAAAGCTCGAACCCCGGACATTCTGAAAGTTCCAATCAGATGAACATTCTGGAAGCTTGACCCCCAGACTTCTGAAACATTCCAATCAGATATACATTCCGGAAGCTCGAACCCCGGACATTCTGAAAGTTCCAATCAGATGAACATTCTAGAAGCTTGACCCCCAGACTTCTGAAACATTCCAATCAAATATACATTCCGGAATCCTGAACCCCAGAAATTCTAAAACATTCTTATCAGATACACATTCCGGAAGCTCGAACCCCGGATACTGTGAATCTCTACACCAGTTCCACAACAACGACGCAAGCCAGAGGCACCTAAGCGTTAATTCACCAAAATTGACATGTCAGTAGATCAGGAACTGCAATACCTGTTGAAGGCATAAATGATGACTGTAAGGGATCCGCCTCAACACATCAACAATACCTCTGCCAAACACGATCCAAACGTGCGATGTGCCTACCATTCCAATAGTCCCGGACACAATTCCAATAGCTGCTGGGCTTTGAAGATTAAGATCCAAGACATGATTGATACTGGTGAAATTGAGTTTGACAGTCCTAAAACTCCTGTGGTGATCACTGCTCCCATGCCTAATCATGACAAGACTGATTAATGTCTAGAAGGATGGGTTATTGGTTCATTAGCTTTACTTTCATTCGCAAATTCTATCCCACTTATTTAAACATTCGACTTATGATAGACATTATCTGTTTTAATAATCATCATCAGTGCATTGCATATGTTTGTCTTGAATAAATTATTTCACTATCACTCATTTAAACTGCATCTTTACTTTGCATATGTTTTATGATACTCAACTCCCGCTAAAGCTGTATGCCTTTTGAGGGAGGATGACGAAAACGATACCGCAATCACGCACAGTATGCTTTTGAACGGACTATGATGACGATGTACAGGCATTGTTTCAATTCCTAAACAGTGGAGATATAAGGATGTTAATCCCTCGTCAACCCCTTTGAGCCTAAGAAGTAGAAGTTTCTTTCTCATACAATTTAAAACCCTTAATCATAACCTGGGGCAGGGTAGTTACTCAGTTAACCCAATCCTGCTAGCTGTTGTTTACACAAATAATGATGGGTTCCCGTCCGTGACTATTAAGTCAGGCAGTCAATATCTATCAAAAGGAAAAAGAAAACTTTTAAGTCAAAACCTATGAAGGAGACTTATCAAAAAAATCAAAACATCCTGCTGACTGTAATCTCAAAATAAACAGTTCAGGCAATAGTTAGGGATAACAAAGGAAAAAAAGGGTCACTACAAATCCTCGAAAAAAGAGAAAAAAAGATGACTGTCTGTCCAAATAAATTTCCGGTACTTTAACCATCATCAAATGCCAATGTTACGACTTCAAGCTCTGCTAGAACTTAAACGAAAAGTTAATTAAGCATAGGATCGAAGAACATCACGGAGATTGGGATGGGTACAAATAAACTTTGAGCCTTTATCCTTTGTTTCTTAAACCGTGAACCTAGCCACGTTACAACCCTTGAAAGTCCTAACTGAAGCATGGTTAGTTCAAAAACATACTGTCATCAAAAAAGGTATCCTGACTCCTTAAGGTTTACCAAAAATGCTGAGTTGATATTTCGTTTTTACAAACATCACGTTTTACAAATATCACGCTTTTGCATCTCCTGTTTTAATGTTTTTCAAAAACTCAAGACAGACATATGCATTGCATCTCATGAATTCATTATTAAACATATTCTGCTACATAATTTCAAATGTTAGCATCAGAAAGTATTTGCACAGGGTACGACTAATGACTAAAAGTCACCCCGACAGACGAAACTATTTCAGCAGCAACATCTCTTATAACTGACTCAGTTGACTAGAAAGTCAATGAATACAAGGGGCATGACGTGCTCTATCCAATCTATCTGGGGCAATCAGGCCAAGATTCAGAGAATCTCTCAGGAGCATTGAACAATCAGGGGCATGCATCCAAATGTGTCTGAGGCTACTTCCCGATCAGCCAAGGGCATCACCCTATGTCAAGAGTACTAGGGGCATCACCTATAGTATACATATCCAAAGGTCCTCACAAGGCGAATCCCTCCAAGGTTCCTACTAGCAGGGGCAAAGTTGTGCAAAGCCTGTTTGACACTCCAACCAACACTCATTGGTGTGTCCTAATCAATACAAATCCATGAATGGTAGTTACTACAATACTGGGGGCACGTTCCAAACATCGATGTCTTCCCACAAGGCCGGTTTCACAGGATCATATCCCCACAGAGTAATCATTAAGAAGATCTTCAAAATGTGCTCGTCCCAACAAAGACTTAGCTCCTCAACGGAGTTTACATCTTTAACACTGTTGGTTCCCCGACACCTATTCTCTTCTCCAAACAGGGTTATTCATCTCTCTTATCCCCAGTCAGGGTACATCAAGATCAATCATTCAAATGGCTCTCATCCCCAAGCAGAAATCATAGATCCCTAGCTGAGTATCCTCGAGAATGGAGCGGGAGTTCCTACTAAAACAGAAGACTTATACTCTGTATTCTTCACAACATTCAGGGATTTATTTTCCCCTCCAGACTATTCTATTATTTACTATCATCATCGACAATATGTTGCATACATACATCATTCATGATCAATCATTACACAAATACATACCATGCATCATGACATTGCATGCTTCTAACTTTGTTTTTCAGGTAAGCTCCCGAGCGGACGAATATCATCAAAATCAAATTTTTTTTCTCCCAAAGCAATCTGGACGATTAATCTTCCTGATAATCATTCATATCAAACTCTCATCATATTAGTCCCCTGGCAGTGAAATATCACATTAGTCCCCTGGCAATGATATGTTACATCAGTCCCCTGGCTGTAACCATAATCTACTCCTATCTTGTTAGTCCCCTGGCGATGATATACAACTACAACTTATTACATTGGTCTCCGAGCAGTATTAAGTTATCCCCCTATCATGTTAGTCCCCTGTCAATGATATATCTACAACAGTCCCCTCACAGTAATCAAAATCCTTCTCATCATGTTAGTCCCCTGGCGGTGATCAGTTGGCCCATATCATATTAGTCCCCTGGCAATGATATCTACATCAGTCCCCTGGCAGTAATCAAAATCCTTCTCATCATGTTAGTCCCCTGGCGATGATCAGTTGGCCCTTGTCATATTAGTCCCCTGGCAATGATATCTACATCAGTCCCCTGGCAGTAATCAAAATTCTTCCAAGGTCTAATTCAGTTACTACGAACGGTACTGACACGATCAACATTCACAGATCTAATTCCATCATCACGAACGGTGTGGACACGATCATCTCTCCAAGATCTAATTCAGTTACTACGAACGGTGCTGACACGATCGACCTTCAAAGATCTAATTCTATCATTACGAACGGTGTAGACACGATCAAAGTCTAATTCAGTTACTACGAACGGTGCTGACACAACAAACCTTCAAAGAACTAATTCAGTTACTACGAACGGTGCTGACACGATCGACCCTCAAAGATCTAATTCTATTATCACGAACGGTGTAGACACGATCATCTTTCCAAGATCTAATTCAGTTACTACGAACGATGCTGACACGATCAATATTCCAAGATCTAATTCTATTACTACGAACGGTGTAGACACGATCATCTTTCCAATATCTAATTCAGTTACTACGAACCGTGCTAACACGATCAATCTCCAACAAACACTTCTCAATACATCGAGCTCAGATACAGCCTAACATACGGCTCATTCTAGTACTTCTCAATACAAAGGATCCAGTCTAACATACGACTCATCCTAGGATACAACTTGACGTATGGTGTATTCTGACAACTATCAACACAGGGAACCTGGTCTAACGTACGACCTATCCTACAGCCTAACATACGGCTTTTCTAGACATTTATCAATGCAATCGGACCTAGTCTAACATATGACTCGTCCTAAAGTTCAGCCTAACGCACGGCTTTCTAGACATGTATCAAATGCAAATTGGATCCGGTCTAACGCACGACCCATCCTTCAGCATAACGCACGGCTTTCCAGACATTTATCAAATGCAAATTGGATCCGGTCAAACGTACGACCCATCCTCCAGCCTAACGCACGGTTTTCCAGACATCTAACAATGCAAACTGGACCGAGTCTAACGTACGACTCGTCCTAAAAAGTATAGCCTAACGTATGACTTACTTTGACACTTATCAATACGATGGATTCAGTCTAATGTACGACTCTTCCTAAGTATATCCTTCAAATACAGTCTAACGTACGACATATTCTGATTCTCAAGTTTATCAAGCTGGATGGCATCTTTAAGCCCATCTCCGACAATACGCTGTCTAGGTGGCATCTCTAAGCCCATCTCCGAAAAAGTCCCTGCATCATCAAGGGCAAATTTCTTGGTATTTTAGTGTTCAATCCTCTTCCACCTTCAGATTCCGACAGGCACACAAGCCAATCTACATCCTCAAGTGTAAGAAGATTGAACAGGGGCAGTTGTCATACCCCAAAATTTTCCCATCATATTTCAAAATATTTTGACTCATATGATATTCAAATGCTCAAAGATACACAAGAAGGAAGCATGCAGCCCGCCTCCTAAGCAATCAACCCACAACTAGAGTCTTGCTTCTCTTCAAGTAAAATCAATTTATGATACCTCAGGTGGACTCCATCGCCTCTCATATACCTTATGGTATCCTAATGCCAAGTTTCAAGCTCTGATTCATAAGATTGTTCAGTCAACAGCTCAAATAGTCAACAATCGATCATTTTGACCTAAAAGTCAACTGTGGTCAAATTGCAGTCAAAATGCCTGATTTTTGGTCAACATCTATATTCTAATGTTATATTCATTATTTGATCAAAGGTTGATCATGATTCATCAAGAAAAGATCAAAAATCCACAAAAGTACAAAGTTGCTAAATTAGGGTTTCTAGGTAAAAGTCAACTGAACTTTGACCAGCCATATCTCTCTCATACTTTCACATAAATTCCTCAACCAAAGCTCATTCTCAAGGAAATTTGATTCTCTACAACTTTGATGTTGGGCCCAAGGTCGGGAAATGCTCCCGCATAAGAGATATAAGCCAAAACATTACAGGTCCTTCTAGAAGCTCGCAAAAAGCTATTTTTTTCCAGGAGCCATATCATTAAGATAAAATATCCAAATGAAAAAAGGGTTCGAAAGTGGCTTGTAGAGGACATCTTGGGATTTCCGAAAAGTCCTAGATCATCCCCATATAACAAATATTGAATGAGTTATGGTTTGCGCAAGTTAGTCGATTTTGAGAAAATACATGAAAGCCTAAGTGAGGAATTTTGTATTTTTAAGTAATGGGCCTTAACATTTGTTTTGACCACGTGATCTTGAGTCCAAAGGAGGCCCAATGGTCAATTTATATTATTATTATGATATTTATCTCATTTGTATTTGATTTTTATCATTTAAAAGTCAAATAAAATCAAATAAAAATCATCAAATAATTATATAATTGATACACCACATTTTTCCCTTGATTTATTCAGATCAAATACAATCCAATGGCTGAGATTAAAAAGAAAATTGGCATGAAATGTCATGGTGATCAAAATAGAAAGATTCTATTGAAAATCTTTTTATCATCAAATCACATGACTTTTTCTCCAAGGAGACAACCCTAAATATCTCTATATATTCACAAGCAATTCCTAATGAGAGGAGGAAGAAAAAGTGGAGCAAAAAATAGGTTTCCAAAACTTCCAAATAATCAAAGAACTAGGGCAAATTCGAAACCTCTGTTGCAGCCAGTTTCAAGCAATCTGAAGCATCACAATTATTTCCTTGGAGCTTTCCATACGTGACCATACCATCTTAATCAATCGGAGCACGCAGAATCATAGCTCCTTTGTCCCGGTTTGCTCATTGTTTTCTTTAATTCGTTTACATTCATCCCTGCATCATAAACGCTTTTTAATGACATGAGTGTATTCGTATGGATGATTAGAGTATTTATGGGCTAGTGTTGTTAAGTTTTGATGCAGGTTTAACAATATGCCATTGTTAGGGCATAGAGTTCATGCTCCTCGTATCTCACTCTCTAGGCCGTTTCAAACCAAGAAAACACCACCATTGAGTTCGTGGCAATCGATTTAGTGGATCTGGGTCATCTTTTATTCTTGTCAACACTGTTTTTGTAGGTTTTAAGAATCAAAGGTTTGTTCGCAGCAAATACCGCATCAAGAATCGTGGAAGAATCTGCAGCAAATCCATGACCAGGTTGAATGAAGAAGACGATGGTACGTGGCAAGTGATGGTTGGTGGGTCAGCAGCGTCCAATTCTCTCTCCACTTCCATTGGGCAGTCAACAAGTCAGACTTCCTTTCTCTCTTCTTGATTCGCTGGTTCATGATGCGTGGGCCCCAGCGCTGACCAAGCGTTTGAATTCCCCAATGATATTTACCCTTTATATTTATTTTATTTGAAGCATATTAATATTGACTAAACATGTGCAGCCGGATGGAAGAGGAGGCAATTTTGTGATCTTCAAGTCATGGGTTTGAACCCAGGCATTGCTAATTGTTTTTTAAACGTCTCTTGCTTACAGATCCGGTGTTGTTTCTTCACGCACGCGCACGGTGTATCCTTATCACAAGCCATCGGATCAAGCGCTCATCAGATCCAATGCTCCAGGATACGCTGCTCTCCCATACTCCCTCAAAGGACCAACCACTCTAGATTCCATTCCAGGTTTTCTTAAAAATTATTTTTACTGTTTTTGTTTATTTTCTTTTTTCTTTTCTTCTTTTGTTTTTTTTTTTTAAATCTTTCTATAAATTCTTTATTCCCTTTTTAATTAAAACCTTTTTTTTCTAAAAATTAAATTTGTTTGTTATTTTTAATAGTAATAACCAAACTTTTTTTTACATAAAATCAAACTTTGTTTTTTTAATAATAACAATTAAGTTAGTAAATAATTAGATTAGTTAATTAATTTAAATTAGGGTAATAATTTAGTAATTAATTTAAATTAGTCTAATTTTAAGTTTATTAATAGTTTTAACCATTAATTAATTTGAGGTCTTTAATTTTATGTTCACAAAACCTAGAAACCTTAAGAGGTAGACCTTGTCTGTTCAAACCTTATTTAGGTCACAACAAGTTTTCTTAATAAACCTTAGGGGTTTAGTGTTAGGGTTTGGGGTTTGCGTTTCCTTTTAACCTGAGATTTTATTTTTGCCTTTTATTTTCCTTCATTATTTTTACCCTATTATTTGCCTTTTATTTGTTGTTATTATTACTATTATTTTTTACCCTATTATTTATAATCTCGTCTTTATTTTATTATTATTGCTGTGATGTTCTGCCATGGATATTATTTACTAAATTATTTCTATTGGTTGCCTCGCAAGATTTTTCTGCCTTTAATTTATGCATTTTTGAACTGCGTGGTTAGTAATCTTAGGGAGTGCAAGCCTTGAACTGAATTAGCATCACTAATTAAAAGATAACTATCTGAATTGAATCACGTGATTGTTGCACCCACTCACCTTTAGGGTAACCCTCTCTTGTTGCCTTGTTGCTTTGTGAAATTTAAATAGTCAAGTCCCTCGATTCCGAGGATACCTAAAGCAAGGTTGCCTTTAAAAACTGAAATCATCATATAAGATTTTGTCCCTCGATGCTGCCTCGAAAACAAGGATGATTGTCCCCATTGCTAAGGTATCCTCGCATGATGCCTAAAAAATTTAATGACTATTATATCCTTCCCTAAAGACTACCTACCTCTACATGGTAGGGACAGTTTTATGGCGAATGATATCTCGACGAGTCGGGGTGGAAATAGGCCAGGCTAATAACAGGGGCCTACAGGCTGGCCTATAAAGGCTCAGGCCAGGCCATACATTTTTGATAAATGGAAAAGGCCTAGGCTTTTTTATAAGCCTATTTAGTTAAAAAGGCTAGCCCTCAGGCCCAAAAAATAGCCTTTTAAGCCTATCAGGCCGGCCTATTTAAATAAATATGAATAATTTTGTTATTATCATTATGTTATGTCTTGTACTTTAAATTAAAATACATAAATAAAACTTGGTTATCTTAAAAAACTTTTGAAAATAAGATGAAAACACCTGATGAACATTATTTTCATAAGTTATCTTAAACAAATAGTCTCCCAGAACTTATGCTAATAGGTAAGTTAAAATAAGTCAATGCAAATAAATTTTTAGCCTCTTGGTATTTTAGTTAGTTAGTCTATTTAAACATTATTATAGTTAGTATGTCAAAACAAATAGGCTTTTATGTAGGCTAACAGGCTAACCAGGCCTTCGAAAAGGCCAGGCTCAGGCCTAAAAATAAGCCTACGACAGGCCACAGGCTAGGCTTAGGCTTCGATTTTTTTGACAGGCCAGGCCTAGGCTTGGCAAAGCCTAGCTCGGTCCAGCCTATTTCCACCCCTATCGACGACCCTTCAACCTCCAATAAAAGGACTTCCTACCCTCTTATGGTATGGATAGCCCTGAAAGGCTAAAAGAACCTTTTTAATAGGGGTAATTACCTCCTAATTGCTTGCTCTAGTTTAAATCTTTTTCTTACCCTTTACCAAAAACCTTCAAAAAGGCTACGCTTATTTACAAGCTAAAGTCCTTATGCAAATCTTTTTCTTTATTCATTGCAAACATTTTCAAACATTTCAAAGTGAGCTAAGCAATTAGGAGCCCATGGAAAACCATGGATGCAAAGGGTGGCTTACACCTTCCCTTTGTATAACCTACCCCCCGAACTCAAAATCTTTTAAAAAGGTTTTTTCTGCTCTTTTAGCCTTTCTATAAATTGGATAAAATAAAAGTCGGTGGCGACTCTTGCTTACCGCGACATTTATTTAAAGTCAGTTCACCGTATTACATTGGGTTGACTTTTGGTTCAAAACCCTAATTTAGAAACTTTATGTTTTGATGATTTCTGAGATTTCCTTGATGAATCATGATAAATTCTTGATCAAATGATGAATGTGAATTCAAAATATTGACGTTGACCAAAAATCAGGAGTTTTGACTGTGATTTAACCATAGTTGACTTTTAGGTTAAACTAGTCGACCGTTGACCATTTGAACTGTTGACTGAGCAATCTTATGAATCAGAACTTGAAACTCGGCATGAGGATACTATGAGGCAGATGAGAGGCCATGAAGTCCACTTGAAGTATCAGAAGTTGATTTTTCTTGGAGAGAAGCAAAACCCTAGTTGTGGCTTATTGCTTAGGAGAGAGATAGTCAGGCTTATCTCTCAGTGTTTTGAGTCAAAATATGATGGGAATGTTTTGGGATATGACAGTTGCCCCTGTTCAATATTCTTAAACTTGAGGATGTAGATTGGCTTGTATGCTTATCGGAATCTGAAGGTGGAAGAGGATTGAACACTAGAATATCCAGAATTTTGCCCTTGATGATGCAGGGACTTTTTGCCGGAGATGGGCTTAAAGAGGCCATCCTGATGTCGGCAGAAGGATGTGTGAGATGGGCTTAAAGATGCCATCTGGTTTTGATAATATGAGAGTAAGAATGAGTCGTTCATTAGACTGTATCTGATCTTGAGAGGTGTAATGATGAGCCATACACTAGGCCATGTGCAGGTTGAAGAATCTTAGAACGAGCCGTCCATTAGGCTATATTAGAGAGTACCATTCATTAGACTGTATTAGAATGAGCCATCCATTAGGTTGTATCAGAGCGAGCCATCCATTAGGTTATAACAAAGTGAGCCATCCATCAGGCTATGTCAGAGAGTGAGCCATCCATTAGGCTATAACAAAATGAGCCATCCATTAGGCTATCTCGTAAGGGACCATACGCGAGCCATACATTAGGCTATATTAGAATAGGCCGTACATTAGGCGAACCGTACATTAGGCTATATTGGAAAACACCATACATTAGGTGAGCCATACATTAGGCTATATTGGATGATACCGTACATTAGGTGAGCCATACATTAGGCTATATTAGAAGAGACCATACATTAGGCGAGCCATACATTAGGATAAAAAGGATGATGAGAATACTGGAATGAGTCGTACACTAGACTGTATTCGGGCATATCGGAAGGAGTCGTTCACTAGACTATATCTAAAGGAGGGAGTCATACATTAGACTAGCTTTGAAGGAATGATCTTCCCGGTGAGTAACTGAAAGAGTGGTCAGAATGAGTCGTACATTAGACTATATCCGAACTCAATGTATTGAGAAGTGTTTGTAGGAGATGGGCTTAAAGATGCCATCAGACTTGGATAGATTGATTTGATTATCGATCGTCTCAGCACCGTGTGCAGTAAGTGATTTAGATCTTGTATTGTCGATCGTCTCAGCACCGTGTGTAGTAACTGATATAGATCTTGTATGTCGATCGTCTCACCACCGTGTATAGTAACCGATTTAGATCTTAAGAAAATGATCGTCTCCACCGTTTGTGATGATGGATTTAGATCTTGTAATATCGATCGTCTTAGCACCGTGTATAGTAACTGATTTAGATCTTGTATTATCGATCGTCTCAGCACTGTGTGTAGTAACTGATTTAGATCTTGGGATGTCGATCGTCTCAGCATTGTGTAGTAACTGATTTAGATCTTGTAATATCGATCGTCTCAGCACCGTGTATAGTAACCGATTTAGATCTTAAGAAAATGATCGTCTCCATCGTTTGTGATGATGGATTTAGATCTTTGAATTATTGACTACTGCCACGGGACTGATGTAGATGTCAATGCCAGGGGACTAATATGACAAGGACCAACTGATCACCGCCAGGGGACTAACATGATGAGAAGGATTTTGATTACTGCCAGGGGACTGATGTAGATATCAATGCCAGGGGTCTAATATGATAAGGATAGATCTTGGTTACCGCCATGGGACTAATGTACCAAAGAGATGTAGCTTCATATCACATCCAGGGGACTAATGTAATAAGAAGAAAGCCTATTACTGCTCTGAGACTAACGTAATAAGTTGTAGATTGATGTGCATCACTACCGAGGGACTAACATGGTGAGAAATGATATGAATGATTATCAGAATTAATTTTCGTCTGCTGTAATTATCAGAATGAATTTTCGTCTGCTGTGGCGACTCTGATTAATTTGTTGATAATATCTATGAATTGTCCTACAAAATGAAGTTCATTATGCAATGCCATGACATATGATTTGTATGACAATTTTTTTAATGAATGACGATGCTATGTGTATGTCATGGGATGTATGATGTATGAATGCAACATGTTGTTAATGACGATAGTAGATTGTAGTATCGTCTGGCGGGAAAATAAATCCCTGACTGTTGTGGAGTATAAGTCTTTCATTTTAGTAGGAATTCTGGCTTCATGCTCGAGGATGCTCAGCCAAAGATTTTTGACTTCTGCTTGGGGATGAGAACAATTTGAATGACTGATCATGATGTACCTTGACTGGGGATAAGAGAGATGAATTGACCCTTTTGGAGGAGGGATTGAAGATAGCTACTTGAAGATTACTTTGTGGGGATATGATCCTGTGACACTGGCTCTGTGGGAGGATGTGGATTCCTTGAACATTGCCTCCAGTGGTTATAGTAACTGCCATTCCTGGACTTGTGTTGATTTGGACACACCAATGTGTGTTGGTCGAAGTGTCAAACATGCTTTGCACAGCTTTTCCCCTGTTAGTAGGGAATTTGAAGAGATTCGCCTCGTGATGACCTTATGAGATGTGTACTATAAGTGACATGCCCCTAGCACCCATGAACTTAGTATGATACCCCTGACTGATCGGGAAGTAGCTCAGACCTACTTGGATGTATGCCCCTGATCTTGAGAGATTCTTGGAATCTTGACCTGATTGCCCCAGATTGATTGGACAAATATGTCATGCCCCTTGTAGGAGATGTTGCTTCTGAAGTGATTCTGTCTGTCGGGATAACTGTTAGTCATTAGTCATACCCTGTGCAGATTCTTCTTGTTGCTAATATTTGAAATTATGTAGCAGAATATGTTTAACAATGAATTCATGAGATGAAATGCATGTGTCTGTCTTGAGTTTTTCAAAAACATTAAAACAGGAGATGTAAAAGCGTGTTACTTGTAAAAACTTTATATCAACTCAGCATTTGTGGTAAACCTTAAGGAGTCAGGATACCTTTTTGGTGACAGTATGCTATCGAACTAACCATGCTTCAGTTAGGACTTTTAAGGGTTGTAACGTGGCTTGGTTCACGGTTTAAAAAACAAAGGATAATGGCTCAAAGTTTATTTGTACCCATCCCAATCTTCGTGATGTTCTTCGATCCTATGCTCAGTTAACTTTGCGTTTAAGTTCTTGCAGGTCTTGAAGCCGTAACATTGATATTTGATGATGGTTAAAGTACTGGAAGTTTATTTGGACAGACGGTCATCCCTTTTTGTAATATTTTCTTTTTGTAATATCTTCTTTTGTCGAGGATTTTGAGCAACCTCTTTTTGACCTTGATTTTGTTATCCATAACTTTTGCCTGAACTGTTTATTTTGAGATTACAGTCAGCGGGATGTTTTGATTTTTGTTAAGTCTCCTTCATAGGTTTTGACTTGACAATTTTTATTTTTGATAGATGTTGACTGCCTGACTTAATGGTTACGCGAATCCATCATTGATTGTGTTGAATAATAACTGGCATGATTGAGTCAACTGAGAATCTACCCTTCCCCAGGTTATGATTAAAGGTTTTAGCTTGTACGCGAAAGAAAAACTTCTACATATTAGGCTCAAAAGGGGGTTGACTAGGGATTAACATCCTTATATCTCCACTATTTAGGAATTGAAACAATGCCTGTACATCGCCAGCATAATCTGTTCAAAATCATACTGTATGAGGTTGCGGCATCATTTACTTCATCCTCCCTCAAAAGGTTTACAGCTTAGCCGGAGTTGAATATCACAAAACATAAATAAAGTAAAGACATGGTTTAAATGAGTGATAGCTAAATGATTTATTCAAGACAAACATATGCAATGCACTAATGATGATTATTAAAACAGATAATGTCTATCATGAGTCAAATGTTTAGACAAACAGGAAAGAAAATGGAAAATGAAAGCAAAGCTAATGACCCAATAATCCATCCTTCTAGACATTAGTCAAACTTGTCATGATTAGGAATGGGAGCAGTGATCACCATATGGGTCTTAGGAAGGTTGAATTTGATTTCCCCATCATCAATCAGATCTTGATTCTTATTCTTCAATGTTCAACAATTGTTAGTGTCATGTCCAGGACTTTTGGAATGGTATGTGCACCTCGCATAGGGTTGATAGCCAGGAGCGGGGGTGTTAGGATTCTTAGGATGGTCCCTCAGATTAATCAATTCGATCTTCAACAAATGTTGTAATGCTTGAGCCAGTGACATATTGATCTTGGTGAATTTATGCTTAGGTACGTCTGGCTTTCGTCGTTATTATAGTGTTGGTGTAAAGATCAGAACTGCCCCAATATATTGGTTGCGTTTATTACGACCTTTCTGGTTGTGCGCAACATCAGTCATATGAGGCTCCTCAGGTGAGTTGCAATCAGTGATTTTGTTATCAATTAAGTTTTGAATCATAAGCTTTAATGGTCTACAATCCTTTGTATCACGATCAGGACTGTTCGAATGATAAGCACATCTTGCATTATGTTTGTATCTGGGAGCAGGATTTGCTGGAACAAAGTATGAAGGCAGTAGAGTTATCAGACTCCAATTGAGCAGGTGTTGCAAAGCTTGAGACAATGGCATGTGTCGTGGAGGCAATGAACTTTTGGGTTTGGATTTCCAAGTACGTTGGCTACCCTGTTGCCTACGCTGATCTTTCTGCTTCTTAGTTAACAAGGTTCTTAGCTCGTCTTGCCCCTTGGACAAATTCATAATCAAGGTTTGGAACTGGGCATTGTGAGCCTGAAAATTTCTGACTGATTGCTCGAGATTCATTTGTGCTGAAATAAACAGCGAGAGAAGATGAGAGATCTATTGTGGAAATCTGTTATGCGATGTTATGAATGCAAATGCAATGTTTTCAAGGATTTTTAGGAAATTTAGTTTGCGACATTTAGACATTGAATCAGTCACATCTTCGTCTAAAGAATCTTGGCTTTCTTCCTTGAACGTCCTTCTTTGAGAATCTAGCTCACCATATCGAGTGGGTCATCGCCTCTAATTCGAAATAACTGTTCTTCTGAATTGGAAGGCGTATGGCTCGAGGAAAATAAATTATCTTGCCCCTTGATAGGTATAGAGTCTTTGATTCGAAAGGCATATGGCCATAGGAAAATAAATCCTCTTGCCCCTTGATAGGAATTCATTTCTTGATAATTAGCACTTGCAATTGTGTGCCCCAAATTCCTAAGATCCTTGAAAGGGTTAGTTAATCATGCTATGTTATGATGTCATGATGTCATAATGTTATGCGAATGCAATGCATCAGGTATGTCGTAAGATAATAAGGACAAACAATTCCTACAAACGAAATCTGCGAGGAAAACAAAGGTTGGTAGCAAACACAAATAAGTCACACAAGTGTCCTTAGGTTTAGAAGCTTGCATGAAGTCCATAGGTAAGTACCCTCCCCACTGAAGTTTAGTTGGTTCAACCTGTCCTATATAAAGATTGGGTTCTAGGGAGCTCATATCATTGACCTTTCTCGAAGGCATTATTTGAGTTCAGCAATTGAATCGCCAACCGAAAACATCGTGAAAGTCCAGTCCATATGAGTGTAGCATCGAGTATCAACCAACTTCAGTCGGAACTAAAGCCAGCCATCTCGCTACTTTCTAATAGGCCAAAGTCAAGTTCGACTAGGGTTCTAGGGGCAAATTAGTGCTTAATGACACCACGTGGAAGCCAAATGTTTCCCTAGGCCGGATCCCAAGGAACATCAGAACAAACCAAAGTGTCACACTAACGATGGCTACCATATCAACCATAGCAGTATACGTCGTACAGTCTCCTTAGTCTCATGCCATTTTCCTAAGGTACACTAGATCCGGGTGTAGGATCTTTCACACAGCAATATACCCAAAACAGCCCTTGAAATATAAAGCAGACAAGTCAAACAATTTTAAAGTGATCCTAGCTCTAAGGTAACCCCTCTTTTAAGAAATCCCCAGCAGAGTTGCCAGTTCTGTAACACAGTGTGAGAACTGACATTTTAAAAATGTGCGGATAGCAAGAGTCGCCACCGACTTTTATTTTATCCAATTGGAAAGGCTAAAAGAACAGGAAAGACCTTATTAAAAAGACTTGAGTTCGGGGGGGTAGGTTATACAAAGGGGAGGTGTAAGCACCCTTTGTATCCATGGTTATCCATGGGATCTTAATTGCTTAGCTCACTTTGTTTGTTTGTTTGAAAAGTGTAGTGTGTGTTTAGTAAAAGATTTGAATAAGGACTTTAACTTGTAAATAAGTGTAGCCTTTTGGAAATTGTTTGAAAAGAGGTGTGAAAAGTATTTTGAATTTGAATTGAATATTGAGCAAGCATTTAAGAGTACCTACCCTAAGAGTGGATCTTTCTTGTTCCTTAAGACTTTGATTTGAAAGGGCTATCCATACCATAAGGAGGGTAGGTAGTCTTTTCATTGGATGTATCGGGTCATCGAGGATTATCATTTACCATAAGTCTACCCATACCATATGAGAGGTAGGAAGTCTTAGGAAAGGATGGAATAGTCATTTGTAGGCAACCAGTAAAGATACCTTAACAATCGAAAGGACTATCACCTGTTTAATTGAGGGACAAGATCATTTATACCAAAAGCGACATCGAAGGGACTATGATCTTTAAATCGGAGGGACATGGTGATTTTGAATCGAAGGCAGCAAGCTAAGGTATCCCTACGCTCGAGGGACTTGACTATTAAATTGAAAGGCATCTGTAGAGGAATTACCCTAAAGGTGTGTGGGTGTAACAATCATGTGTTATATTCAGATATTTATCTTTGAGTTAAGATTAGCTAGTGATCGATTAATTATCTTTTCACTCCCTATTTTACTAACCACATAGTTAATATATTTACAGGAAAATAAATTGCGGAAATGTAAAGGTCCTACGCTATTACAGGACTTCGGGATTAGGGGATTACAATAAAAACCTGTCGGGGGATCTGCGGAAATTAAAGTGCGAGAAAATAAATCTACGCTATTACAAAAAAATCTTTTGCATCCTATACATCAGTTTCTAGAATTTAAATAAATAAAGAAATAAAACAAATAAAATATTAATCACGCATACGACAATCAAGGAGTTTGAGACAAGAAGAGAAATCGGGATGAATTTGAAATTAACAAAGAAATTTTAAATTTTGAAATTAATTAAGACCTAATTCCAATGATTATTAGTTAAATATATCTAAAAATAAAAATTCGTTTAAATCCTAGTCACCTGACTAATTAATTAAAATTGTAATTAAATTAAAATTAACCTAAATATTTATCCTGATTCTAATTAATTTTTATTAACTAAATTAACTTATTTCTTAATCTATTTTACCTAAAACTAACCTAACTATGAAATAAAAATTAAAACTAACTAAATTAATTAAATTAACTTAATTATTAATTCTAAAATCTAACCCTAATTAAATTATTTGGTAATTACTAATTGATTGCTTTAATAAGAAAAGAAATTTAAATAGGTTAATAAAAACTAAAAAAAAGAAATAAAGATAAAAAGGATAGAAAAAAACTTGGGCCTGGGGGGTGTGAACTGAGAGAGAGGGGTGTGGACCAAAGTTTCACTAAGCCCAACGGTTGCATACTGGATTCAGGGCACACAATTCCGCAAGGGCTGGTCTCCAACGCTCCATGATGGACGCGCCTTCTAGTCCGTCTGATCTGAGTCCTAGGCAGATCCCTTGGCCATGGTTGAGGGCACATCGCACACGCGCATCAACTAAGAGTGAGTGGGCCCTAGTTGTTTAAACGAACGAATCACAACGCGTGATTATGACACGCAAGCTTTGACCGCCCCTGGAAGTCGTTAAACCGCCGCCTGCGGTGGCTGCCACTATCGTCTCCTATCACACTTTTTCTAAAAACCTGCGAATCGAACTAACCAAAATGCAAAAACCCCCCCCAGACCTACCAAATGCCATGCTGCGAATTCAATGGTAATGGTTTCAAGACCTGAAACATATTGCAACCATGAATGCGAAAACAAAACGTCTTGGCGCCATAACAATGGCATCCATTGATCTAGGGCTTCAATCTCACATATGTCTTGTTAAACTTGTCTTAATTAGACTCCTGAACACAAATATGCACACTAAATCAGTTAGTAGGGCCTAAATCGGTGGATTCGAAAATTTGCATACCTTATCTTCGGTGGAGCTAACTGTGGCGCTTCTGAAGGTATTTGCTCTTGCTTGAGGATTGGGACGAGTTCCTGGTGACCTCAGAAAGACAATAGAATGCCTGAATTTGATTGAAACATACTACACAGAGTTTATGATCATGCCCTAGTGTATGAACATTTTTTGCAACTTCAACCCTAGTTTTCTGGCCAGTTTTTTTGTGTCCTTAGCTTGTGATATTGTTGTGCTATTTATAAGGATGGTTTTTAGGTCAAAAGAAGTGGAAACAATCAATCATTGGCATGTGAGAATATTTGATTTGAATTTAGTGCAAATCTTTCTATTTTTGAAACCTATCTTGCCTCAATTATTCCCTACGAATTTCCTTAAGTTAAGCTTCAATATTCACCCAAGATTTTATCAAAGAATAAGTCAATACCATATCTTTTATGTTTTACATCATATATTTACTTTATTTAAGAATTTAAATGAATAAACTCAAAATAAAATAAAATAATAATAATAAAAGAATGGTGTCATGGGCTTTACAATGGATCGTGAACATGCTTGGAGTCCAAGAACCTAAGCCCAATAGTCAAAAGAATCAAGTTTATTCACAATGACTTTTATGTATTTCTTGAAATTTACCCAACTTTAGAAAGTAATAACTCCTTCAGTATTTGTCATATGAAGATGTTCTATGACTTTTTGGAAAGCCCAATATGTCCTTTACAAGCCACTTTGGAACCTTTTTTGCATTTGAAAATTTTATCTTGAAGATATGGCTCCTGACAAACAACTACTTTTTGCGAGCTTCTAGAAGGACTTGTAGTATTTTGGCTCATATCTCTCAAATGGTGCATTTTTGGCCTTGGCTTTAGAGAGATAAAGTTGTAGAGAATTCAATTTCCTTTAAAATAGGCTTTTGTTGGGAAATTTCTGATGTTCCATGTGAATGTTATGGCTGGTCAAAGTTGGGTTGACTTTTGGTTTAAAACCCTAATTTAGAAACTTTAGGTTTTGATAATTTATGAGCTTTCCTTGATGAATCATGATCAATTCTTGATCAAATGATGAATGTGACTTCAGAATATTGATGTTGACCAAATATCAGGAGTTTTGACTGTGATTTGACCATAGTTGACTTTTAGGTCAAACTGGTCGACTGTTGACCATTTGAACTGTTGACTGAGCAATCTTATGAATCAGAACATGAAACTCGGCATGAGGATACTATAAGGCATATTAAAGGCCATGAAGTCCACTTGAAGTATCAGAAGTTGATTTTTCTTGGAGAGAAGCAAAACCCTAGTTGTGGCTTATTGCTTAGGAGAGAGATAGTCAGGCTTATCTCTCAGTGTTTTGAGTAAAAATATGATGGGCAAATTTTGGGGTATGACAATGGCAATACCTAGTTGTCCCTATTGGGGCACCTGTTTTCCGAGTAACGAAATGCAATGCGTACAAGCTGCAGAGGAGGGAGACGGTTAGACATACCTAGTAGTTTATATTAGGATGTATTATTTTTTTGGTATTTTCGGACAAATGTTATGTATGAATTCTCTTGACTTTATTTTAATTATGTTTGAATTTGTACCCTCCTTTAACTTTACCAAAACTGAATTTTACTTTGATTTTACGTTAATATACGTTAATATAGGTTGGCTTCACAAAAATATTAAATCTTTGGACAATAGTGTTGTTCTAATTTGATTCAGGGAGGATTTTAGAGATGCATAATTCTCCCTTTGTATTTACCATGATTTCAAAAAAAAATTGAGAATATTTCGGAGATGCATCTCCGAATACACCTAATACCATATGGAGATATATATATGATTTGTCATATTTTTGAATCATTATGATATTTATAATTTTTTTTATTATATTAAATAAGTAATTTTCAATATTAATTCATAATTTTTTTATATCTTACATGGTTTTAAACTTAAAAATCTAAAAGTATATGAAATTAGAGATCAAAATATATGAACTTTTATTTTTTTAAATAATTTAATTTTTAAACTGGAAGACTAAAATCTCATTCTAAATTTGAACCAAAATAATATTACAACAATATATAAAATTATTAATTAAAAATATAAATTTTTTAAAATGTTCCATAAACTTAAATATAAATTTGATAGATTAAAATATGATTTCACATAAAATAGAAGAGTCAAACGAGTTTGTTAAATAAATATTATACAAAATCATGATATATTAATATTATATATTAATATTATATAGTACGCTTTATAAGTATTTATAATGGTAATGGGATAAATTTAGGGGTGGCAAAACGGGCCCGGCCCGTTAGGCTTGCCCGTTTTGCCCACAATTTTGTGCGGGGCGGACTAAGTTTTTAAGTCCTCGCTCTCTAGTGTGACAGATCCGCCCCGCCCCGTTTTTATGCAGAATTCTACGGGCATAGATATTAACATAAATTTTACAATTTTAAGCTTAAAAAGTATAGTGTCTGCGGGCTTAACCCGCCCCTCCCTCATTTTTTAAAGACTATTGCATATGTCTCATGATGTGTCATGTTCTAAGACAATAACCATAATTAATAAATACTAAATTAATTCTAGTGTTCGTCACTAAATCACTATCAAGAATGGATATTATGACTGTCTTAAGCAAACAAAATATGTTGTTTGTTGTTATGAATGGGTGTGGGAAATAATCATTGTAAAGCAACCACAACAAGTCTAATTTCTAATATAATTAATAATAGACTTAAATGCATCTTTGGTTTTGGTAAGTTAGCAAGTTTTTTATTTTCGTCCCTGTAAGTTTTTTTTTTGTCTGAGTCCCTATATTTCACTTTTGCGTTCGTTTTAGTCCCTAAAATTAATATCTGCAGGAAAATTCTCAGAAAAATTCGCAGGAAATTTGCAGATTTTCCTACGGATTTTGTCTTTAGGGACTAAACCGCAAGCAAAAAGTAAGATATAGGGACTCAGGCCCAGAAAAAAACTTACAGGGACGAAAATCAAAAACTCGCTAATTTACAGGGACCAAAAGTGAATTAAAGCCTTAATAATATATCCAAATTATATTCTATAATAAATATTGTCTTGAAGTTATCACTTTAAGATGGACTTCGAAAATTTGTGATTTTTATAGACACGGGGCACCAATGTCAATTTTGTGATTTTCATGAATGATTCAAAGTTTTATAATTTTGTTATAGATATAGGTATATTATTTACTTCATACTTGATTCTCTATTTAAATTGTACATTTTTATTTTTGTTTTTCATTCTTGTGTAAAAAGAAAAAAAAAACATGAGAAAAAAGAGTATGCACTGTCAACCAATCAGGGGCGTGTATCCGCGAAATTTGTTTTTAGTCCCTGGTAAAGTTTTTTATTTGTAAAACACCCCTCATAATATCCATATTTCCTCATTATAGCCCATGAATGTACTGTTTCATCTCAGATTCATCTCAGATTCCAATTTTAAGTGACTCTACAGTACAAAAAAATTCAAATAACCAACTTTTTAAAAAAAATTACCAAAAAAAAACCACATTTTCAGAAAAATTTACGTGGGTAACCAGGTTAGGGGGAGCCCTACACATAGGTGCCACCCCCATGGCGCATAGGAAGAAATATTTGAGTGTTTGCGCCACCCCATGTGACGCCTTAGTGCAACCCAAATTAGGGTTTGCATGGTGGTGGCGCATATGTACATATGAGCCATGTGGGGTGGCTCCTATGTGTTAGGGTGTTTTCTATAAATATACCCTCAACCCCCCTTCATTTTCCACACCTTTTCTCCACTATTTTCTAACATTCTCTCAGATTTATCTCGTCATGGAAGATTTGCCTATTTTTAAGAAAGATGGTCATGTGTTTTACTTAGCTGTGAAACCTTCGATTAAAATGAAATTTTGGAACATTCATTCCATGGACCATCTGAAGAGGTCGTTGTTGCGCTGGTTAGGCGGGGAGTATGATACTGGTGAAAGAATCAGATGAATCTAGAGGCAGAAAACGAGGACGTCAATTATCACGGGAAAAACCAAATGTTGGTGGGTTGAAGTTAAGAACGACGCTGATGTCATGATCATGATGCATGACACAGACGATATCGTTTTGTTGATTGTGATAGCGTGAAACTGCAATTGTTTTAATGTAGTTAATTTATGTCTGTGTTTGTTGTTAAGCATTATTTTTGTTATTGTTGTTGTTGTTTAGAGTTGTTTGTGTTGTTATTTGTATTGTGCCCGACTTGACGATAAATGCTACACTTTCTTACCATTTTTTCATGATTATCCATTTCGGTTATGATACGCATGTTGTTGGGTCAACCTTTTTTCTTTCGCCGCATGTTGTCATTATGCTAAACTACCTCTCCCTCGTACGCAGACTAGTAATCCTCCTTTGCCATCACTAGAAATGCATTGTTGTCTACTCCGAGCAAGGTGTTAGTCTTGTAAATGGGAGATAAGAGTGCTAAGACATCTCGGTGCGCATATGAACATGCTGCTATGACATGGGAGCAGGGCATGCGAAAGGCTTGAAATCTTACAATCTATCTGGTATGCATGTGAACCTATACTTGCACCTTACAATCTATCTGGCACGCATGTGACCCTATACCTGCACCCTACAGCCTTTTTTTGCATTCATGCATGCCTATTTTGTAGTCAACACCTATGTCTGAATGCATGCACACCTATACTATAGCTTACTCCTATGTCTTTATGCATGCTCACCACTTGGTACTCAAGCAATGAACTCGTTTTTCTTCAAACACTTCATATTTTCAACCATCCCTTCTATAAATACTCCCTTCAATGAACTCATTTTTTCATCAAACACTTAATATTTTTAACTTCCGTTTTCTTAAAGATGTCTCAACTTCTAAACATGGGTGAAAGGAACAGAGGAACTAGGGCGAACCTTCAGACATTTGTAAGTTCATACATCTTTTCTACTCAACATCTATACTTATATGATGTCCATATTAATTTCTTTATATTTGTTTTTTAGGATGTTTCGCGATTCCATTTTCGTTCTCACAGTTATATCGCTCCCGATGAGAGGATAGTTCCGTATCTAGAAGCATGTGGCTTCGGACATGTTATCAAAATTACAAATAACACCATCAATCCAAAACTCATACTTTCATTATTAGAGCGACAGATGCATGAAACCCACACGTTCCATCTTCCAACAGGTGAGTGTACAATAACTCTGGAGGATGTCTACATGTTGTTTGGTCTGCCCATTGATGGGAAGGTTGTTAATGGAAGTGTTCAACATGCAAATGAACTATGTGAGGAAGTGTTGGGCAAGGACATGATTGTGACGGACCAGAAGTCGAGGGGCCAAGGTATCAATCTTAATACCCTTAAAGAGTATTCTGAGTCTCCTTAAAACTAAAGTTCACCTTATGACGATGTTTGGTAACCACTTATTTTCTGAGTCAACGGGTAACACTGTCAATTTTTTTATTTAATTTTATTTGACAACATCAATAAAATTAGAAAGTATAGTTGGGGGTCTGCCGTTTTGGCCATGTTGTTTCAATCTCTCTGTAAGAATGCAAAAAATGAAACTTGCACATTCTGTGGATGCGCGTTCTTGCTACAAGTATGGGGTTGGTGGAGAATTCCCACACTAGCCCCTGCAAATGACGGCAACTTCATGTTCCCTTATGCAACAACGTAAGTTTATAACTCTATTTCAATCTTCTCACTCTCTTCTAGAAAAAATTGGAAATAACATGTTCCCTTTTTTTTTTAAGGTTTTGTGGTACTGGGTCGGATTACAGCAAGAACCCGAGGAGGAAAATTTTGTTGAATCGACAACTTTTGGATCACCTCCGACCTCAAGATGTATTACCACTAAATTTTTTATGAATCATATATGTATTACCAACCATCTTCTAAATAATATATTATATTCTTTTTTCCTATGCACTTTTATTGGAGACAATACATGGATCTTGAACATTAACCGAACCCCGATGACCAAAAAGCTTGGACTGCGACAACACCTATCATAAGGTTCAACATTGTGGAGATGCACCAAGCTGACCGAGTGAAACTTCAATTTGGCATGCGTCAAGAGAACCCGGCTCCCCCAACTTATTTGGGCAACTGGCATATGAAAAGAGTGAATCACCAATGGGATGTCCAAGATTGGAAAAATTTTGCACCCGAATTCTGTCAGATGTGAAAGGATCGTCGCCGCTATGTTCTCTAGTTCCCCATTGCCCCATTTCCAATGTATCCAACTGAAGAATATGTAAATTGGTATAGATCGACCACAACCCCTGAAATGTATGTGTCTGACCCGTACTACTTGCACGACCCCCACCAACAGCAATACAACCAACAAAGCTAACAAAGTCAACAACGCGAACAAAGTCAATGACGCCAACAATGCCAACAACGTCAACAACGTCAACCAAGCAAACATAGCTCGTATCAAACTTAGTAACAGAAAGAGTATCAAACTCCTTACCAGCAACAATCATATGGCTTCACCCAACAAGGCCACGAGGCGGGCCCCTCCACATCCCATCTTAGCCCCGACTTGAGCCCATACGAGGAATACGAACCCAAGCCACCCAATAATCACACAGGAATCATATTACCATAGCTCCCAACAACAACAATATGGCTATACCACACCCTAACCAACAATACCTATTTACCCAGGCAATTCAAGTGCCAGTTGCTACCAACCATATATGGCTACCCCACCACCACGACAAAACTTTGAGGGCATGGGGAACCGACTCTTTTACAGTATGATCGAAGAGTACATGGACAACGAGCGCATGGGGAGGCTATTCCAGGGCCCACCTACCCAAACACAACAAGAACCTTAAAGGGGTAGAGGTCGACAATGTCCCCAACAAAATCGGGTAGCGCCTAGGTACGGAACTAACGGTCGTTATGGTGACCATTGTCATTAAAATATTTGTAATTTTCTTTTATATAACTTGTAATGCATCTTTTATCATTAATATATATTTTCGTATTTCTAATTATTTATTTAACATTTAATTTTATATAAAAAACAAAATTTAAAAAAAAATAAAATTAACACATGCATTGGCGCCACCCCACTTGGCTGGCAGCCCATTTTAGGCTTGCACATTGGCGCCATGGGGTGGCGCATTGGAAAAAAAAAAAACATTGCGCCATGGGGGTGGCTCCTATGTTTAGGGCACCCCCCAAACCTGGTTACACATGTAATTTTTCTGAAAATATGCTTTTTTTGAAAACACTTTGGCTAAATATATGTCGTTAATTGATTCATGTAATATGATCCCGACCAGGTTTCCTACTAGTTATATTTGATTTTTTTTTGATAATTTTTTTATAAAGTTGGTTATTTTAATTTTTTTCTGAACAGCTGAATTATTATTTCGATTATTATTTCATTCTTGATTAAATTTTTTAAAGTCACGTGGAATTTCTTAAATTTTTATTTAAGTTTTGTTATTTTTTATATATATATATTTTTTTTACGATTTCTTAAATTGTTTTTATTAATATTTTTTATGCTGAATTATTATTTCGATTATTATTTCATTCTTGATTAAATTTTTTAAAGTCACGTGGAATTTCTTAAATTTTTATTTAAGTTTTGTTATTTTTTATATATATATATATATATTTTTTTTACGATTTCTTAAATTGTTTTTATTAATATTTTTTATAAATTATTATTTTTAATTATCAAAATAATTCATTTGAGCCCAAATACATTGATGATCAACAACAACCGTACTTACTCTTAGACTATTTATTCATTGGCCGTTATGTTTAATTGGTTTATAAACTCTACCTTTTTTCTATACCAATCGATGTGTGACTTTCATCTACCTTCCACCTTTCATAAACTCTAACCAGCCTGCACTTCTTCATAACCAAAACCCTGAGAACACAATGTTATGAGCAACAACACTGCAACTTATTACTTACTTATGAACAACAACAACAACAATGTTTCTTCTTCTCTCTCACTGTACGTGAACAACAACAACAATGAAACCTCTCTTCCCAAAATCTCAATATCTTTTAGTTAGAAACCAAATCAAATTAATTCAAACAAAACAAACAACACATAACAAAACCAAATATCAATTTGCGGCAGTGAGTTTTTTGCAGGTTGGATTCGCAGTGATGATTTTTCTCCTTCGTTTTCTTTTATTTTATGGTTTCATTTTCTGGTTTTACTCTATTGTGTTGGTGTGTTTGTTATATAGAAAAAGGAGGTGGTGGTTGCTGAGAAAAAGGAAAATGAATGCAAGAGATATTATGATTGCATGCAAGATACATTGTGATAGTTTTCTGTTTTCAATAATCATTATTTTTACATTTTTTAATGGAAGTGAACATGGTATATATGCATGAGTATGAGTTATTTGTATATAAAGTTATACAGTGTTTTGGATTATATATTTTTAAGTAAATGCAGTTTTGTCGGAGATCTCAAAAACAATTCTTTAAAATGCACTTACTCTATTATGGATTTTAGTCATAAGAGTTTTTTTTTTGAATATTCAGCTTGATGGATTGCTTCTCTTCAGTTGGCTCCTCAGTTCAGTTCCAGCAGCTTTGTTGAAAAAGTTTACGAAGAAATAGAAAGATTTGGAATACGTTATGTTTTATATGGGATTATCTGAGAAGGTATTAAATTATGCCAATAGGTTCGAAGCTTGGTTTAAAGGGATGGAGGGAAGATATATTTCATTAGGAGGCAAAGAAAATAGTTGCAGAAGGAGGTTAAGTGAATGGTGGGATGAGTACAATTTCCAGAGCCCCACATCGGTTGGTTGAGGGACATTGTTAGTTTTTATAAATAAAAAACACATACAATAAAACAAATTGATCACCATAAATTAATCTCAAAAAACATTGATATTAATATAATGCGAACACTGTAACTACTAAAATGCGTAAATTGATCACCATTATATCGGCGATTCATAGTCAAAACTTCTGGTATATCAGAACATAGAGAGATATCATAACAAGAATTTAGTGCTTGAAGCATATTTATGTATAGAGGGTGATGTTATTGGATATAGACCTATTTCACATGCCCTACATAGTTGAAATTATAATTCTATGTTCAAGGTTTATGTAGTGATGGAGGTGGTTGTTTTGGATCTGGACCGCTATTCTTACACCAAATCTTACTGTTCATCTACGGAGGACACTGTTCATGTACAGACGAATACTGTTCATGTACAGACGAATAATATTCATGTACGAACATTTATTTTTAATACCTGGACGTGCATTAACCAACTTCATTACTGCATTAACCAAATTTTTATACTGCATTAACCAAGTTTGATGACTGCTAAAAAATATTTTTAATACCTGGATGTTGCATTAACAAACTTTATTACCGAATTAACCAAGTTTTTACACTGCATTAACCAAGTTTGGTGACTGTTAAAAATTATTTTAATACCTGGATGTTGCATTAACCAACTTTATTACTGATCTAACCAAGTTTTTACACTGCATTAACCAAATTTAGTGACTAATGTAAAGTAATGTTGGGTGTAAGTATTAGTGTAACAATTGGGTGTATGAATAGCATTACTTTAAATATAAAACTTCTTTGGTGTATTTTTTTTACTTTTGAATTATTTTCCATTTTAGAAGAATCATAATCCAATTTCAAAAACTCTATATATTTTTATTCTTTGCATTTCAGTCATGCTTTCGATTTTTCCAATTCAAGAGTTTTTTTTTCCTATTTCTTATTATTGATTATGTTATGAGTCAAATTTTATTTTTTTATAACCAATCTTGAATTTCAATTTTTTTAATGACAAATTCTTAGTAGTTAATTGTTAGTATATAACACTTTATTTTTTAAACTTCTTTAATGTGTTTTTTTAACCTTTTAATAATTTTTAATTTTAGAAGGATCATAATGCATTAAAAAAATTATTATATATTTTTATTCTTTTCATTTATGCTTTCAATTTTTTCAATTCTATTTATTATGGATTAGTTTGTGGTTAGGACTGGAAATGAATTGAGTCGAACTCGTCCCAGTTCAGGTCGATTTAATAGGAACTATTTTAGTTTAAAACTCGGCTCAAATTCGACACGAACATATTTTTGAGTTTAAACTCGACTCGTTTTATGTTCACGAACAATTCGATTCAACTCGTTAGGTGTTACTCGTTTTCTTCACAAACTTGTAAAGCGTTTTTTCAAATATTTTTTTATATATATTTAACATTTTAAAAATATTAAAAGATATATAAGGTTGAAAAAAATAGAGGGTTAAAATTTGGAGGGTTAAATTACACCGATAAATTACACTAATAATTACACTCTTTTTAACTCTTCAATTTATTTCAATCTAATGATTATTACTATAGTATCCACCCACGTATGATAATAATGATAATAAGTCAGGGTAACCCTGAGCATGGGCTTGCAGGGCGGGAGCCCTTGGGCCTCATAATTTTAAGGGCACCAAATTTTTTTTTTACTCCTTTATATATTAAAAGAAAATTTTTATAATAAAAAAACTTATTAGAATTTAAAAAAAAAACTTACTAACAAAATTATAGGGGCACTACAAAGTCGAAATTAATAAAAGAATATAATTTCCCATAAATAAAATATAGAATACAATCAATTAATTCCCCTAAAATAAAATCAATTAATATATCCATAATTTTAGCAACTAACAAATTTAATTGAGACACTAAAATTAAAATAATGATATAGAGAATATTTTATATTATTGATAATGTTATTTGAAAGGTTAAAAATCTTCCGACCATATCAAATTTGGACTGAGCTGTTGATCTTGATGGAGAAATTTTGTTTGAAGAATGGAAAGTTATTAGAGAAGTTTTAACAGTTGAATCAAAATCAAGCTATATGATATTGAGTTCTTTAAAGATTTTTAATTATTTTTCTAATGCATGGATAGCTTATAGAATAATATTGACTATTCCTATCAATGTTGCATCTGCTTGAAAGAAGTTTTTCTAAATTAAAATTATTAAAATCTTATTTGAGATCTATTAAGTCACAAGATATATTAAATAGTCTTACGTTGATTTCAATTGAAAATAATTTTTTGAAGAACCTTGATTATGACCAAATTATTAATGATTTTGCAAAAAAAAATGCTAAGAGGATGATATTTAAATAATTTTAAAGGTTTGATCAAATTTTTATAGGAAAAAAGATCAGATCAAGAAGAAGAAGAAGAAAAAGAAGAAGAAGAATAACTTTCTTTATAGAGGTTTATATTTTGATCTAGTATAAACATTGATTCAAAGATCAATACTTATATTCTTTTTGCACAATGTCAAATGAAAATGTGTTTTTTATTCAATTATTTTTTTTATCCTTATGTATTAATTATTAAAAAAATATAGGGGCACCATTCTTTTCATTCGCCCAAGGCATCAAAATTCAAAGGACCGGCCATGTAATAAGTATATTATGTTTTATCAAAACTTAATACATTTCTTTTATAAATTAAAATAATTTTGTCTAACTGTTTCTAACAATTTACATATTTATTCATATTTAAAAACAAATGTGATTTTAAATTTTTCTTTAAAAAAATAATACATATTTTAATAAAAATAATAATTTCATCTTATTTTTATAAAAATTTCATTTCCTATAAATTAAATTCTATTCTTTTTAACTAAAATAAATAATACACTACAACACGGAAGGGCTTTAAAAGCGTTTTTTATGGGCTTTAAAAGCGCTATGAAAGCCAGCGCTGGCGTAGGTAACAAAAGCGCTTCAGAAAGCGCTCTGGTAGGCCCCCCTATAAGAGCGCTTTTCTGGAAAAAGCGCTCTGGTAGGCCCCCCTATAAGAGCGCTTTTCTGGAAAAAGAGCTCTGGTAGCCCCCCTATAAGAGCGCTTTTCTGGAAAAAGCGCTCTGGTAGCCCCCCCCTATAAGAGTGCTTTTCCAAAAGCGCTTTCGTATGTTGCGTTTTTTTTATTTTTTATGCTTTTTTATTATTCTTTGGCAGCGCTTTTACTAAGAAGCGCTTTTGTAGGTGGACCTTTAAGAGCACTTTTTAAAAGCGCTGTCGTTGCTAAATGAGGTATTTTAATGTGCAGCATGTAATTTAATCCTCCCAGTCGACCTGTAATATTTTCGACCTGTAATATGTTTTCAACCTGTAATATTTTTGACCTGTAATATATTTTCGACGATATAATTTCAGCCATCAGTAAGACAATATATATATATATATATATATATATATATATATATATATATATATACTAATATAATACCATTATAATATCCAAAATTATATATATACATCATTACAACATCAATAATATTATAGTTCAAATCGACACAAATCCTACATGAAAAATTGCTTAATATAAAAGTGACACAAATCCTCTTTGATTTCTTCCAACTTAAGTCTCGGGTACCCAGCAGCACGGAATTCGTCAAGGTACTACAAAACAAAAACATAATATGAATGATATATTTAGTTAAATGTAATAAATTATATGAAATTATCTTAAGTTATAAATTCATACCGTGAGCGGAATCTCTAATTGATTCGCCTGAAGGATTTCTTTCATAAACCTCAAAACAAAGTATCCGCAATCTGAACTGTTTCGCTCTTGCGGACACTACATAGAAAAACAAATAAGATTTTATAGTTGTCTTGTTTTATCAAGTAGCATAAATATTATAAGCAAAATTGTGAAAAATAATGTACCTGCATTTTGATCCAAGTAATGTTGTTTGATTTAGTCCGGGATACCTGTGCGTCCCGTTGACTTCGGAACACTTGTATTGATCTAATTAACAAATATATAAAAGCATGTTTAGATCAATCCCACAAATAAGTAAATATATAAATATACACGAATATTTAGAACGATCTCACTTACAAATCAACGATTTCCTTCATAGCCGGATAATTGGTCCAGTCACCATTTACCGAATTCAGATAATACACGACTTCTCTTATAGGGTTGATAGCAAGCAACAACCAGTGTGCTCTATAAATTAAAACAATAGGTTATATGAAAATTTTGCTATACACAAAAGAAACAGAGATTAGATGAACCAAGAATGAGAAACTAACCCTACTGGTCGGGTATTATACGCCCAAAGATGCAGACTTTCTGAATTGCCGGTGGACATGAATCTATCGACTAAGAGCTGTCTAACTGATTCCGGTTCCGAAGCAATTGCCATTCTGCTGCAATGGGCGGAAGACACGAAACGGAATCTGTTAGACAATACAGTCCCGCGCAACACTCTGTCATACAACAACCTTAAATAAAAACATAATAAACATTAGATTATTTTCATTTAAATGTGTAAATAAATTATATTGTGGGACTAATTAAATAATATATCGGATGAGTGAATATTACCGGATGTATAAGTGCATATTACCGACGCCTAGTTGTTCATGCGTAAAAATCTCTTCCAAGTCATCAATTGCAATATGTGACTTGAATTCAATACCGAAGACACTTTCATCCATATTGATTTCACGCAAAGCACCATCCTTCAAATCGGACATATCAACCATTGTTGCGAGCGTCGTCCGGTACCGAGCCACAAAAGCACCGCCTTTTTTTGCCGCTATCTTCGGAGGACCAGTGGGTGGTACGCTACGAACTTGCTGCGTCACTTGTTGTGACTCCCGAGCGGATGCCTAAAAATCATATAAGTTAGGTAAAATAAAAAATCATGCAGATTTAGATTCAGATTATATATTAACACTTTAAATGTACCTCTTTTAGTGATGCAACAGACTCCTCCTCCTGTAAAATCCCTTTACCCTTAATTGCGGGTTTTATAGGAGCAGTCTAAAATTAAAATGTAAAACATAATTAATAAACGGTTTAGAATTGACATTCGAAAACTAAATGATTCATAATCGTTTTCAATATACCTCATCACTAATGGTAATGAGCTCCGAGGGCCATGCAACAAATGATCTTATTGCATCTCGCAGCAATGTCGTCTCTGAGACCATGTCAGGTACCGGTAGCATCGCATCATGATCTAATACAACATCCACCGATACTTTCAGGTGTCCATCCGGGAGCAGTCTATGGTGAAGTAAATCTCCCAAAGTGTTGTGCACTTTTCCCTTGCCAACTAGTCGATAATTCGGTGACGATAAGTATAGTTGGCAAGATGAAATGCCCTAAACCAATAGTAAATATAAAGTCATTATCATTAATAAAATAGAACAATTTGTAAGGAAAAAAATTTATAATTACCTCGGGAAATTTCCTTTGACAGTTGATACTAGCCTTATCACTAGTTTCTTTCACCGATGAAGTGTTGCACTTTTCTCTCATATACATATCTTTATCTCTTTGCAATTCAGAGACTTGTGCTTGCAATTCCTGCAACTTTTGTAACACTTCTTCATTGGTAAGATTTGATCTTCTCCTAGGACTCTTGTAAAAAGAGGATGGAGTCACACCATGACCCTTACTCCTCACCCGACCGGGATACTCAGGAGCATCTAGTGCTCTACTAAGTACGCTCCCCTCACCGGTGGATACCGATTGCGACAAGGTCTCCTGTAATTCATTTACATTTCAATAATTATTAGTGGAGATAAAAAATCATTTATATATTAAAAAACATTTGATTTAATTAAAGACACAGCATTATACTTACACATTCAGTATAAACTCTCTGAACATCGGGATCGACAGCTTGATTCTTGCCCACACGAGCTTCCTTCCACAACACATGTACAGGAAGTGAAGTTTCCTCACTTTTAGTCTCCTCTAACTATGCATTGACACAAATGATAAAATCGTCAAATAAAACATGCACATTTAGACAATTAATTAAAATGTATTTCTATTTACTTACAATTTTATCCTCTAAGCGTGCATATCCCAAACGCCCTTTTTTGTATGGATACGCGGGTTTGGATGCTCTCGCACTATTCGTGGCACTCATTTTCCGAAAATCTTCATCTCTTTGCTTTACAAACTCAGCCCAATCTTTTTCATCAATGAAGATCTCATACTTTTTTGGCCGTCCCGGTGCCTCTTCAAGAAAGTTTCCATCTTTATCCTTAAGATAGGTGTTTGTCAAAAAAGCTTTCCACCCTCTATATCTTTTGCCGGCCAAACTAAGTATGTAGCGTCTACGATCATCTGGTATCTCAAAAGTCCTCTGCAAAAAAACATACGCATAGTGTGTTAGTATAAGTAATTTAAACAATTTATCGTCAAGATAATAACAACAATTAACCATATATGATATATACCTGAAGCTCGTCCCAAATCGCTTTTTTTTTCGCATCCAACTCTCCGCTTTTCAGATTCCATTTAGCTATGGAGACCGGAATATGCATACGAACAAGTGTACCAATATAGCTTGTCAACTTTGCAGAATTAGGACCAATTGCTTGTTTATCAGAATTCCAATCCAAATGGTATACTAATCCTTGGTCTCTATGTCGAATGATTCCCTTCATAATGGTGATGCCTCGTGCAACTTCTTTTGCTTCAGTATCAGGTGGAGCATTTGTATCCGTGGCATCTCTTTCTTGAGCATCTCTTTCTTGTGAGTTTTCTTGTGAGTTTTCAGGTGGAGCATCTCTATCCGGAGCCATTGAACCTGTATCAAACAAACTAAAGCACATTAGTACACTATTAATAAGCTAACAATCTATACAAGTCAAATGGAAGTCAAACCATGCATGTACAAGTAAATCGGAAACGAAATCGGTACAAATCAAAATAAGCGTCAAAAAAGAAAGTTGTCGGAATTGAACGAAATTTACATGGCTATGGTAAAACGTCCCCACGGACTCAAAAATAAAGTCGGTTTTCCTAAATTCAGACCCTAAGCCCGACTTTTGATTACGGGCAGAAGCAAAACCGATAAAAAAACAGTCCCGAAATGTAAAGATAAGTGCATGAGCAGCTCCGGAATCGTCAAAATAGTATAGTTACATGTAAAGAAGTCAACAAACGGATACATGGTTCAAAAGTTATGTACAAAACGAGAATATGCACCAAAATTGAATAAGTACTATACTATTGAATAAAACAATCGGTACAAATTGAATAAAGCAAATTAGTCGGAATATGTATACTATTACCTTTATCACTAACATCTCTTTCTTTTCTTGGTAGGATTATGTTCTACGCGTCTCTTAACAACGTGGACGGTTGGATTGATCCAAATACCCTCATTATGATCATTTCTAGTACACGATTCATTCTCATTTTGATCGTTTCTTGTACAAGATTCAATGCCAACACCAATATCACCTTGATCTTCAATGTTTTCATCAACTATTTTGTTAGATAAAAGCACTATAGACCATTTCGTACTTGTCGGATCATTGACATAGAACACTTGTTTAGCTTGAGAGGCTAGAATGAAAGGCTCATCTTTGTACCCTACCCTATTGAGATCCACTTGCAAAAATCCTGACTTATCCATTCGTATGCCACTATTATTTTCAACCCACTTGCAACCAAATACAGGAATCTGAAACTTCGCGTAATCAAACACCAAAATGCGCTCGATAACCCCAAAATATGACAAATTTGCAAATTTCGGATTTAAGTCATTCGCACTTGATATGTGCATTGCTTCAGCTACCAAGGTAACACCACTATTTTGCATAGTACTTTTATCATCCTGTTCTTTGGTATAAAATGTGTATCCATTAATTGCGTATGCGCTATAAGAAAGCACAATTACACTTGGACCATAGGCTAAACATCTCAACCTTTCTGTTACTGAAGCAGGATCTGAACGATACTTTGAATAAATATGATCCCTAAACCACGGTATGAAACTTCGATTGTGCTCTCGTACTATCCAGTTCTCATTTCTATTTGGATTTAAATCTCGGAGAACAACCTTGTGCATTTCAACATACGGCTCAACCTCAATCTCATTGTGCAGAACATACAAGTGCGCTTGATCCCGTTCGACCATTGATACTGTCACAACTTTATTTCCAATTAGCCTTTTTCCTTCTTTTTTTCGACAATATGAGATTTGGGGAGTCCAATTGATTGAACATTTGACAGATATTCAGTACAAAACTCAACCGCTTCTTCAACAACGTATCGTTCGGCAATACAACCCTCCGGTCGACTTCTGATTTTCACGTACCCTTTTAATATTTTCATATAACGTTCAGCAGGGTACATCCATCTCATATAAGCTGGTCCGCACAATTGTGTCTCTTTCACAAGATGAACGACTAGATGAACCATTATGTCAAAAAACGAGGGAGGAAAATACATTTCAAGATCACATAAAGTAACAACTATCTCTTTTTGCAATGTTGGTAAGATCGCGGGATCGACCACCTTACTGCAAATTGACCTGAAGAAGAAACACAGCTTAGTTATTGCGCTTCTTACTTTTTCTGGCAGAATAGAACGTATACCTATTGGTAAAAAGTGTTCCATTATAACATGGCAATCATGCGTCTTCAAACTCTTTAACTTGAGGTCTTTCATGGACACAAGTCTTCTAATATCTGAAGAGTAGCCTTCTGGAACTTTAACTTCACTGAGGAACTTACACAATGTTTTCTTCTCCTTTCTAGATAGAGTGTAAACAGCAGGTGGCAGATATGTTCGTTTTCCTTTCGTCACGGGTCCCAATTCAGTTCTCATTCCCATGTTTACCATATCCTTCCTTATGTTGAGGCCATCCTTAGACTTTCCTTGTATATTGAGTAACGTACCTATGACGCTGTCAAATACATTTTTTTCAATATGCATAACATCCAGGAAATGTCTTACGTACAACGACTTCCAATATGGAAGTTCAAAAAAAATTGACTTCTTCTTCCACCCACCCTTGACAAGTGAATGTGCAAAAGGCTTGCCAAACTGAGTGCTCACATCTTTCACCTTTTCAAAAATTTGATCACCTGACAAAAAAGGCGGGGCTGTACGATGTTCGGCCTTTCCATTGAATGCTTTTCTCCACCCACGGTAGTGATGATTATAATTTAAGAATCTACGATGGCCGAGAAAGACATTCTTCTGATAAAGCTCCAATCGTGTCGTATCGGTTTCATCTTCACAAACAAGACACGCCTTTTGACCGTTATTGCTGTACCCGGATAGATTTCCGTATGCTGGAAAATCATTAATTGTTCCAAACAACATCGCCCTCAAGTTGAAACTTTCCTTCCTATACCCATCGTAAACCTCCACACCGTTCTCCCACAAAAACTTTAAATCTTCGATTAACGGTGCCAAGTATACGTCTATGTCATTCCCTGGTTGTTTAGGCCCAGAAATTAGCATAGATAACATCATGTACTTACGCTTCATGCATAGCCACGGAGGTAGGTTATATATCATAAGAATCACAGGCCATGTGCTATGCGAGATACTTTGAATACCATGCGGGTTCATTCCATCAGTAGACAATGACAACCGAAGGTTTCTTGCTTCTTTTCCAAATTCAGGATAATCTGAACCATTGAATTTTAAAATAAATGGTGAAGATTATGAGTGAATCTTTTTTTCTCTCTCTCCTACATTTTGAAATAAATGATGTAGGAGAGAGAAAAAAATTCACCCATAATCTTCACCATTTATTTTAAAATCTAATAGTTCAGATTCATTCTTACATTCTCATATAAATATGTCATTCTCATATGATATGTCCTATATATATATATATATATATATATATATATATATATATATATATATATATATATATTTATGTGAGAACATTAGAATCAATCTGAACCATTAGATTTTAAAATAAATGGTGAAGATTATATGTCATTTCTTTCTCTCTTCTCCATCATTTATTTTAATAATGGAAGAAAAAAATGACACATAATCTTCACCGTTTATTTTAAAATTTAATGGTTTAAATTTATTTTCAAGTTCTCACATAAAAATATCATTATCATATTATACCATTATTATATTATACGTCCTCTATATGATCAATGAGATCAGGAGTAAGTCTATAGATCTGGAGGTCAATTTTTTTAATAAAATTTGTATTTTATTTTATTTAGTGAAAAATTATTAATAGTTAATTGTTACTATATATATTTTCATTCTTTAAACTTAAATGGTGTGTCTTTTTTAACCTTTGAATGATTTTTTTATTTTATATATTTTAATTGTTTTCCGTTCTTTTTTATTAAGGATTATTTTATGGGTCAAATTAATTTTTTAAAACCAAACTTGTGTTTCAAGTTTGTTTAGTGGGAAATTGTCATTAGTTACTTTTTAGTTTATAACACCGCATCCTTTAAATTTCTTTGGTGTTTCATTTCTTATCCTTTGAATGATATTTTATTTTGGAAGGATCATGGTCAATTACAAAGTTTTATATATTTTGTATTCTTTCCATTTCAACAAATGGCTTCTATTTTCTCAATTTAACAATCTCTTTCCATTCTTTTTATAAGGAATTGTTTTATTGGTCTTTTTATTTTTTTAAAAGGAAACTTGTGTCTCAATTTTTTAAATGAAAAATCGTTAGTAATTGTTAGAATATAGCACTTCATCCTTTAAACTGGTTAGCGGTGGAGGCTTGGGTCTTGAGAGTGTGCTTTTCTCAAGATTTTGAGTTCGAATTCTGCTAGGTGCTATCAATCCTTGCGGGGGTCAGTCCATACAGAACTTTGTTCTGGCTTTAAACGAGGTCCCCGCTGGTGGACGGTGGGATTGGTCCCTCTTGAATTAGTTGGTTGTAAAGCCAAATACCAAGATTTCCAAAAAAAAAAAAACTTATATGGTGTGTTTTCTTAAGTTATTGATTTATAAATATCAACAACTTATTTACATTAATTTAAGTTATTGATTCATAATCCAATCACAAAATTTATATACTTTTATTCTTTCCATTTTTCAATTCTACAATCATTTTCCATTCTTTTTACTAATTATTACTTTATAAGTTATTGGATTATAAAAGTTATTTATTTATAAATATCAACAAGTTGTTTACATTAATATATAATATAACTAAATATTGCCGCCATAAATTAAATCACACACCTATAATTTACACTCGTTTAACTTAATTATTTATGCGTATTTCTTTTGAACTTTAAATGATTTTATAATTTAGAAGGATAATATGTATTTGCTAAAAGTACAATACGTAACAACCACTAGTGGTCAAGGGCTGTAAGAGGCTTTTGAATTTGTTGTAGGATTGAGAGCTAACTCACGTAGAGGGTGAAACTCTCTTTATATGTTGTTTTTTGTGTGAGAATGAGATTGTCCTTCTCAACTCCAAGACTGAGATATTCATAGCCATATTGGGTCTGGATGCTATGCTCAATAGGAGTAGCAATCCCTCCTAAGAAACTATGAGAGTGGATAACTAATCCCTGTTATTTAGGGGAGTGTACATGGTTTCCACCACTTTCTCTTTGTCATAGCGAACTAGAAATACATTATTCCCATAATCATTCGGCTCAAGAAAATCACGAAAGACTCAAGCAAAATATCTGAAGAAAGGGCGTCCCATCCAAAAACCCGTGCTTAAACTAAGAAAAGGGAGACCATGAAGAAGCCATGGGCAAGATGCTGAGTCCCATGCCTCTTCTTCACCCCCCTTGGGGGGGGGGGGGTTTAAAATAAACCACTACACAATCCCTCATACACGAGTGCTGGTAAAGCAGGAAGTGTTTTAGTTTCATCTCATTAATTCGATCTCCCTGGATGGAACCTTAAATAGAGCCTTTTAAACGAGGCTTAAGTGGAATCTCTACAACGAAACTTTAGTCAAGTCCCTTAAGCGAGACTTTATCGTGTCCCAGGAGATACTTTTAGTTGAGTCTCTCTGGAGAGACTTTAGTTGAGTCCCTTAGGCAAGACTTTAGTTGGGTTCATCTGGAGAGGCTTTAGTTGAGCCCCATAGGCAAGACTTTAGTTGAGTGCCTTAGGCAATACTTTAGTTGAGTCCCTCAGGTGGGACTTTAGTTGAGTCTCTTAGGCAAGATTTTAGTTGAGTCCTTCAGGCGAGAGTTTAGTTGAGATGTATTACTGAGATAAAGTTTATATTGCCCATTTCTATGACATAAAGGATCTTACTTAGGAAGTCAAATGTTCATATTTCCTTTTAAAGGTGGTAATGATCTTCTTGTGGAAGTCTAACATTCATATTATCTTTTTTAAGGAGACAACGATCTCCCTTTGGAAGTCCAACATTTATATTTCCCTTTTTAAGGTGGAAAGGATCTTCCTGTGGATATCCATCATTTAAACTAAAAAGAAAACCAAAATAATCTGTTACACCTAATAAAATTATTTTCAAAGAGATTCATGCATCTCGAGGCGACTCGCCTTTCTAACAACCAACAATAATAATATCTTAGATTTATTGATTTCCAAGTTATGGGAATGAAGAGTCCACTAGATCCTCGAGCTTGTAGGCACCATAAGGTAGCTTTTGGTATATGCGATATGGTCATTCCCAGTTGAGTTCTAGTTTATCATACTGTGTAGGCATGAAGACTTGTCTCAGCACAAGGTTCCCCTCATGCATTTATCTTTGAACCACTTTAGAGTTATATCTTTTGGTCACCGTTTTCTTGGTCGTGAATTATGAAATGTGGGAAACATCTCTTGCTTTGTCGACTAGATCGAAAATACATCTTAATCCATAATCCTTTGGCGTGATCCAATTTCTTCTTGATCCATTTCAGTATTACTTTATTTGTTTATTCCACTTGCCCATTCGCCCGTGACAAGAATCAACCACGATAATGTTGGTGAAGTGAGTTTCGTTGTCTGAAATGATAATCCTTTTCCAATAAAAATGTCAGACCCTTTTTGTTGTAATCTTGGATACGACTTCAACCTCTTTCCATTTTGTGAAATAATCTACTCCAACGATCAGGAACTTTAGCTGACATTAAGTCAAGGGTAAAAGGATCTAGAATGTCCATGTGCTAGTGGAAAATGGCTAGGGCGTCGTGACAAAATGAAGGAGTTTAGTTGGTCCATGGTGAAGATTGGCATGTCTCTGGAATTTTTCACATTTCCTGACAAACACATAATTTCTTTTATTAGGATAGGCCAATAATAACCCACCTTCAACAGCTTGTGAGCTAGGGATTGTCCGCCAATGTGACTCCGTCAAGCCCCTTGATTCACTTTAGCAAGGACTAGGGAGATTCCGTATTCCCCTAAGCACCTTAACATGGGAGAGACCCTTCCAATTTTTTAGAGCCTTCTTAACATTAGAAGGTACTTTGGTGCACACTTGGGAATTTTCTTTTCCTCCAACCCGTCTTGTGGAAATTCATCCAATTAAAGATAGTGTATTAAAGGCATCATCCAACTGGAAGACTGGGCGACTTCGACAATATTCATCTCGCCCGCCTCAATGCTATGAATGGCGATCGTCTCTTAAATTATAATATGGTTGTACCCTATTTTCTTTGAGATGTCAAGCTTGGAAAGCATGTCCGCCCTGAAATTCTACTGCATAAGCACATGCATTATCTCGAAAGTTTTATAACACTAAAAAAATCACTTACGCTTTTTAGATATTTGATGTGTTGGGGATCTTTCGTCTGGTATTCCCCAACGACTTGTTTTTCCACCGGTTAGGAGTCACTCTTTGCTTTAGAGTTGATAAGCCTACATGTATTGCAAGGGCTATGCCGATTATGAGAGCTTCATATTCAACTTGATTATTGATAGCCTTGAACTCGAATTTCAATGACTGGTTGATCAATAGATTGTCTTGTTCATCTAGCATATCCATGTGCCATTTATCTTCATGTTGGAGGTGTAACACCCATAATTTCAGTTTATTAATTTAATTTGGATTTAAATTAAATAATTGGAATTTTAGAATTTAAATTGGATTTAATTGGAAAATGATGGAGTAAGAGCTATTGGGCTTATGGTATGGTGATAGTAAAAGAGGGGTGCTAATTAGTTAGGCCTTTTACTAAGTTATGGTTAATTTATTTTATTTTATTTTTCATAAAATAAGAAAAAGGAACAATTTGGGGAAAAAGAAAGAACACGTGAAAAGAGCAAGAGAAGAGGAAGAGACAAGAACGTGAAACCGGAAGAGAGCATTCAAGAAATTCATCGAGGTAAGGGGGGACTCTTCCTTTTAGTATCTCTTATGTGGTCTTAGGTGATAGGTAGATTGATGTATGGTTTGGTTCAATTAGATATTGGGATTGTTAGGTTAGGGTGTTAAAATTGGATTGAATTGATGATAATTGTGTGAACTATTTGGTTAATAATGAGTTTGGATGATGTTTTATGGTGCATAATTGAATGTATGATGATTATATGCCTGTATGTGATGTATGGAATCGTTTTTGGGTGAAAAGGGAGTGAAATCGCAGGGTCTGTCGCAGACTTGGGGTTTGCTGAAATCGCAGGTCCGATGAGCGGAGGGGGGTCCGCTGAGCGGAGGTCCCAACGTAGTTCGCTCCTGTTTGACGTCGCTTGAGGTCCGCTGAGCGGGGGTCTGAAGGATTTCGCTTCTGCCTTGCTCCGCTGAGCGAACCTTGCTGTGTGTGAATTTTCCCAAACTTCAAAATAACGTATCTTTTGATCCGTGAATCATCTCTTAGTGCCGTTTTGGGCGTTGTGCAAGTAATTAAATGTTTTACATGATGAATGATGAATAATGGTATTAGCCGACTTTATTTCTTTAAAAACTCGATTTAATTACTTGATGAGAATTGAACATTGTGTGCATATGAGATAGGTGTGACAATGTGTTTGATGTGATGATGAATTGGTTGTGATTTGTTATTATGATTGTGATGGATGCATGACTATTTGAATGATGTTGAAAACATGTACATACTTATTCGGTGATGTGGTGTTGAGATGAGTTGTTCATCGTGATTCGGTGTGTTTTAAGTATGTTATATGTGTTTCATTCATTCATATGCATTGATGTTGGATCCCGATGATGTTTGGATCGTTGGTGGACGTATTTACCATTGTGTGGAAATTGTGTCGGTGGGCCGTATCTCGATGAGGCGTAGATCGGTTAGGTGGATTGATTCCACGGTTTATTGGTACCACATGCATAGTGTCAGTTGTGTCATATGCATTTTGTCATAATATGATTGTATGGTTTTCTGCAGTATGTGTTGTAATCTATTATTGTGTCAATTAATGAATAATAGATGTGAATCTGAATATGTATAATTGGGTGAACGGTATATCATGATGCTTGTTGCTTATGAATTGCATAATATTTACTAATTGAGAATGAGACTCACCCTTACATGTTGTCATTTTCAGATTGAGGAGTAGCGGCATTAGTGCTTGGTGAGGATGACTCATAGAGTTTATCCGTTTATGTTGGGTCGTGTCGGTCATGCTCTGATCTGTAACACTGGGGAACGATAGTTATAGAGTTTTTATGAAATTAATCTACTTTATTGGTGTTGGATTATGATTCCATTGGATGTATTTGATAATGTTTCTTATTCCGCTGTGATAAACATAATTACGATTTGGTGAACCGTTTACTAATGAAGCATGACTTGACCAGGATTGGTTTATTTATTTTATATAATTGTGGCACCCTTTTGTTTATGTTTTACTCTAATATAATTGTTTAAAAATTGCCGCGGGGTTTAGAAGGGTGTTACAAGAGTGGTATCAGAGCATAGTCGGTCGTTTGAGTCAGAGTCTTTGTGTCAGTTAATCCCTCGTATGCGAGTAGTGTAAGGTTGACACTATCGATACATCTCGTTCTAATGGATATTGTTTTATATTTAGCAGAACAATGGCCGGAAGAGGAGGAAGAAACGACGATGCAATTGCTGAGGCTCTGGGCATGATTGCTGGTGTACTGGGAGGGAATGTCAATGGAGCTGGTATTGGTGCTGACAGGCAGCTGAACAGTTTTCAGCGAAACAATCCTCCATTGTTCAAGGGCACACATGATCCTGAAGGTGCTCTGAAATGGCTTAAGGAGATCGAGAGGATTTTCAGAGTCATCGATTGTGCTGAGAACCTGAAAGTGAGGTATGGTACTCATATGTTGTCCAAAGAAGCTGATGACTGGTGGATGGCTACCAGGGGTGAATTGGATGTTGATGGTGTAGCTGTTTCCTGGGCTGTGTTCAAGAGAGAGTTTCTAAGGAGGTATTTTCCCAAAGACGTTCGAGGCAGGAAAGAGATTGAATTTTTGGAGCTGACTCAGGGTAATACGACGGTACCAGAGTATGCTTCGAAATTTGTCGAGTTGGCGAAGTACTACGTTCACTACAACAATGACGAGGCTAGTGAATTCTCAAAGTGCATAAAGTTTGAGAATGGTCTTCGTGATGAGATCAAGCAAGGGATCAGGTACCAGAGAATTCGGTGATTTGTCGATTTGGTGGACTGTAGTAGGATCTTCGAAGAGGATAACCTTAGGCTGAATTCATCTCACTCTCGCGAGTTGGTTGACAAGAAAGGTAAGAAGCCTATGGATAGAGGTAAGCCATATGGTAGAGGGAATCCTAGGGCTGGGGATTGGAAGAAGCCTAGTGGGGGAGATTCTGGTGCTCCCGTTAGGTGCTACAACTGTGGAGAGACTGGGCATAGAAGGAATGAGTGCAAGAGTGGAGAGAATAAATGCTTCAAGTGTGGTAAGGCGGGTCATATTGCTTCAGATTGTAGGATGAAGATTGTGACTTGCTACAATTGCGGCGAAGAGGGTCACATCAGTCCGCGCTGCACTAAACCGAAGAAGGATTAGGTTGGTGGAAAAGTCTTTGCCTTGTCTGGGTCAGAGACTACTCTAGAAGATCGTCTAATTAAAGGTACGTGTTTTATCCATGAAACACCTTTAGTTGCCATTATTGATACTGGGGCGATCCATTCGTTCATTTCATTGGATTGTGCTAAATGATTGGGATTAGAAATATCTGCTATTCATGGAAGTATGGTTATTGACACTCCTGCGTCGGGTTCGGTAACTACTTCTTCTGCTTGTTTGAACTGTTCTATTGACATATTTGGTAGAAATTTTGGAATGGACTTAGTGTGCCTTCCTCTTGAAGGACTTGACGTCATTTTGGGGATGAAATGGTTGCGATTTAATCGAGTTCATATCAATTGTTTTACGAAGACGGTTATCTTCCCTGAAGAGGTTAGTGTTGAGGATTTGACTATGTCAATCAAACGGATGAATTTGGCTATATCAATGATGGAGCGGTGGTATTTATGTTGTGCTCCTCGATGGAAGTGAAAGGGGGCGATAGCACTGGTGAGCTACGGGTAGTGAATGAGTATCCGGAAGTGTTTCCAGAAGATGTTAGTGAGTTGCCACCTGAAAGAGAAGTGGAGTTCGCTATAGAATTGATTCCTGGAACTAGTCCTGTGTCGATGGCACCGTATCGCATGTCGGCATCAGAATTGGCTGAACCGAAGAAACAGTTAGAAGAATTGTTGGAGAAGAAGTTTATTCGTCCTAGTGTGTCACCGTGGGGTGCGCCGGTACTGTTGGTTAAGAAGAAAGAATGTTCAATGAGGCTATGTGTTGATTATAGACAACTGAACAAAGTGACAATAGAGAATCGATACCCTTTGCCGAGGATTGACAACTTGATGGACCAGTTGGCTGGAGCTTGTGTGTTTAGCAAGATTGATCTGAGGTCTGGATATCACCAAATTTGTGTGAAGGCGGAAGATATTCAGAAGACGGCATTCCGAACGAGGTATGGACACTATGAATATTCTGTTATGCCATTTGGTGTTACTAATGCACCTGGTGTTTTCATGGAGTATATGAACAGGATATTTCACCCGTATCTTGACAAGTTCGTGGTAGTGTTCATTGACGACATTATGATTTACTCGAAGAGTGATGAAGAACATGCAGATCATTTAAGAGTGGTGTTGGAGTTATTGAAAGAGAAGAAATTGTATGCGAAATTGTCTAAATGTGAATTCTGGTTGAAGGAAGTAAGTTTTCTTGGCCATGTAATTACGAAGGACGGTATCGCAATGGATCCTATGAAGGTAGAAGCAGTATCCCAGTGGGAGACGCCGAAGAATGCTTCAAAGATTCGTAGTGTTCTTGGTCTGGCAGGTTACTATAGGAAGTTCATTGAGGGATTTTCGAAGTTGGCATTACCAATGACTAAGTTAACAAGAAAAGGATAAGTATTTGTATGGGATTCAGAATGTGAAAAAGGTTTTCAAGAATTGAAGAAAAGATTGACAAGTGCTCCGATCTTAATTTTGCCTAATCCAGCGAAGTCTTTTAATGTGTACTGTGATGCTTCACTGATGGGTTTAGGTGGTGTTTTGATGCAAGATAAGCAGGTAGTGGCCTATGCTTCAAGACAGTTGAAAATTCATGAAAGGAATTATCCGACTCATGATTTGGAATTGGCGGCTGTGGTGTTTGTGTTGAAGTTGTGGAGACATTATCTCTATGGTTCTCGATTTGAGGTATTCAGCGATCATAAGAGTCTGAAGTATCTCTTCGATCAGAAAGAGCTCAACATGAGACAGAGAAGATGCTTAGAATTTTTGAAGGACTATGATTTCGGTTTGAATTACCATCCTGGTAAAGCAAATGTTGTTGCTGATGCATTGAGCAGGAAGTCATTGCATATGTCTATGCTAATGGTGCGAGAATTGGATTTAATTGAACAATTCCGAGATTTGAGTTTAGTATGCGAAAGTACTTCTAATAGCGTTAAGTTGGGAATGTTAAAGTTAACTAATAGTATCCTTGAAGAAATTAGAAACGGACAGAAATCTGACGTTGGATTGATAGAAAAGTTGACATTGATCAACCAAGGTCGAGGAGGTGAATTACGAATTGACGAGAATGGTGTCATAAGGTTTGGAGACCGAGTGTGTACCCGATGTTGCTGAGATCAGAAAGAGTATTCTGGAAGAAGGACACCGGAGTGGATTGAGCATTCATCCTGGTGCTACCAAGATGTATCATGATTTGAAGAAGTTATTTTGGTGGCCTGTAATGAAGAAGGAAATTGCTGAGTTTGTTTATGCTTGCTTAATTTGTCAGAAGTCGAAAATTGAGCATCAGAAACCGTCTGGATTGATGGAACCGTTGTTTGTTCCGGATTGGAAGTGGGATGGAATTTCCATGGACTTTGTATCTAGTTTACCTAGAACGAGCAGGAATTGTGATTCTATCTGGGTTATTGTAGACCGGTTGACGAAATCTGCTCACTTTATTCCAAAAAGAATGGATTATCCGATGGAGAAGTTGGCTCAGTTGTATGTTGAGAAGATAGTGAGTTTGCATGGTGTTCCAGCTAGTATTGTGTCGGATAGAGATCCGAGATTTACTTCTAAGTTCTGGACAGGATTGCAGGAAGCCTTAGGTACTAAGTTGAGGTTGAGTTCTCCTTATCATCCGCAGACAGATGGTCAGACGGAGAGAACGATTCAATCGTTAGAGGATTTGCTACGAGCTTGTGTATTAGAGAACGGTGGTGCTTGGGATAGTTATTTACCTTTGGTTGAGTTTACCTACAACAATAGTTATCATTCGAGTATTGGTATGGCTCCGTTTGAAGCATTGTATGGTAGGAGATGTAGAACACCGTTGTGTTGGTACGAATCTGGAGAAAATACGGTGGTTGGACCGGAGATTGTGCAACAAACTACAGAAAAGATCAAGATGATTCAGGAGAAGATGAGAGCTTCTCAGAGTCGTCAGAAGAGTTACCATGACAAAAGAAGGAAGGATATTGAATTTAAGGAAGGAGATCATGTATTCATGCGGGTTACTCCGATGACTGGCATTGGGAGAGCCTTGAAGTCGAAGAAGTTAACTCCGCGTTTCATTGGTCCATTTCAGATTACTAAGAAGATTGGAAAGGTTGCTTATCAGGTTGCTTTACCGCCTGCACTCGCTAATTTGCATGATGTGTTCCATGTATCCCAGTTGAGGAAATACATTGCGGATCCGTCTCATGAGATTCAAGTAGATGATATACAGGTGCGAGATAATCTGACTGTAGAGACGTTACCTATGAGGATTGAAGATCGTAAAGTGAAGCAGTTGCGAGGTAACGATATAGCAACGGTGAAAGTGGTTTGGGGAGGACCAGCCGGTGGAAATGTCACATGGGAGTTAGCGAGCCAGATGAAGGACTCTTACCCGGAACTTTTTCGTCTAAGGTATGTTTTCGAGGACGAAAACTCTTTTAGTGGGGGAGAGTTGTAACACCCATAATTTCAGTTTATTAATTTAATTAGGATTCAAATTAAATAATTGGAATTTTAGAATTTAAATTGGATTTAATTGGAAAATGATGGAGTAAGAGCTATTGGGCTTATGGTATGGTGATAGTAAAAGAGGGGTGCTAATTAGTTAGGCCTTTTACTAAGTTATGGTTAATTTATTTTATTTTATTTTTCATAAAATAAGAAAAAGGAACCATTTGGGGAAAAAGAAAGAACACGTGAAAAGAGCAAGAGAAGAGGAAGAGACAAGAACGTGAAACCGGAAGGAGAGCATTCAAGAAATTCATCGAGGTAAGGGGGGACTCTTCCTTTTAGTATCTCTTATGTGGTCTTAGGTGATAGGTAGATTGATGTATGGTTTGGTTCAATTAGATATTGGGATTGTTAGGTTAGGGTGTTAAAATTGGATTGAATTGATGATAATTGTGTGAACTATTTGGTTAATAATGAGTTTGGATGATGTTTTATGGTGCATAATTGAATGTATGATGATTATATGCCTGTATGTGATGTATGGAATCGTTTTTGGGTGAAAAGGGAGTGAAATCGCAGGGTCTGTCGCAGACTTGGGGTTTGCTGAAATCGCAGGTCCGATGAGCGGAGGGGGGTCCGCTGAGCGGAGGTCCCAACGTAGTTCGCTCCTGTTTGACGTCGCTTGAGGTCCGCTGAGCGGGGGTCTGAAGGATTTCGCTTCTGCCTTGCTCCGCTGAGCGAACCTTGCTGTGTGTGAATTTTCCCAAACTTCAAAATAACGTATCTTTTGATCCGTGAATCATCTCTTAGTGCCGTTTTGGGCGTTGTGCAAGTAATTAAATGTTTTACATGATGAATGATGAATAATGGTATTAGCCGACTTTATTTCTTTAAAAACTCGATTTAATTACTTGATGAGAATTGAACATTGTGTGCATATGAGATAGGTGTGACAATGTGTTTGATGTGATGATGAATTGGTTGTGATTTGTTATTATGATTGTGATGGATGCATGACTATTTGAATGATGTTGAAAACATGTACATACTTATTCGGTGATGTGGTGTTGAGATGAGTTGTTCATCGTGATTCGGTGTGTTTTAAGTATGTTATATGTGTTTCATTCATTCATATGCATTGATGTTGGATCCCGATGATGTTTGGATCGTTGGTGGACGTATTTACCATTGTGTGGAAATTGTGTCGGTGGGCCGTATCTCGATGAGGCGTAGATCGGTTAGGTGGATTGATTCCACGGTTTATTGGTACCACATGCATAGTGTCAGTTGTGTCATATGCATTTTGTCATAATATGATTGTATGGTTTTCTGCAGTATGTGTTGTAATCTATTATTGTGTCAATTAATGAATAATAGATGTGAATCTGAATATGTATAATTGGGTGAACGGTATATCATGATGCTTGTTGCTTATGAATTGCATAATATTTACTAATTGAGAATGAGACTCACCCTTACATGTTGTCATTTTCAGATTGAGGAGTAGCGGCATTAGTGCTTGGTGAGGATGACTCATAGAGTTTATCCGTTTATCTTGGGTCGTGTCGGTCATGCTCTGATCTGTAACACTGGGGAACGATAGTTATAGAGTTTTTATGAAATTAATCTACTTTATTGGTGTTGGATTATGATTCCATTGGATGTATTTGATAATGTTTCTTATTCCGCTGTGATAAACATAATTACGATTTGGTGAACCGTTTACTAATGAAGCATGACTTGACCAGGATTGGTTTATTTATTTTATATAATTGTGGCACCCTTTTGTTTATGTTTTACTCTAATATAATTGTTTAAAAATTGCCGCGGGGTTTAGAAGGGTGTTACAGGAGGCATCGTCTACTGAAAGCGTCTAGGCAGAGGTAGTCACCTCGCCTACCTGTAAATTGAATTATGTCAGAAAATTCTCCAGTACATGTGACATAATTCTTCCTTTGGGTATATATTCGGCGTTATACTCAGACAAATCGATAGCCTAAGATACGATTCTATCTCTTATGTCTAGTTTCTTGAGGACCTGATGAATGGGATAGTTTTTCTTAACCATTACCCGATGTCCTTGAAAATAAGGCCCGAGCTTCTCATGATTAGCACTATCGCCAACGTGAGTCTTTCAATATTCTAATACCGGGCCTCAACGTCTTTGAACACCTTGCTCATAAAATAGACAAGCCACTCAACTATCTATTTCTTGAAAGAGTACAAAGCTCATTACATGGTTAGTAATAGAAAATAAAAGGTACAAAGGCGAACCTGTTATCGAGCATGTCAGAATGGGCAACGATGCTAGGAATACTTTCAAGTTTGAGAGTGCCTCCTTGCACTCATACGTCCATTTGAATCTCATTTTTTTCATTAGCGTGATAAAATATTGGAAAGCCTTGTCACCTACATAGGAAAGAAAGCGAGATAGGGCAGCTATACGACCCATTAGATGTTGAACCTCCTTGGAAAGACTCCTCGTGTCAATGATGGCTTGGTACTTTTCTAGGTTTGCCTCTATGGCCATCTTGGTCAATTTGAAACTAAGGAATTTGCATGCTTGCATGCCAAATGAGCATTTTGCTGGATTCAAGTGCATAATGTAATTTCTGTTTGAACCTAGGATATCTTTCAAGTATTCCATGTGACTCTCATGTTCTGAAGCCTTCACTATCATATCATTAACGTAAACCTCCAGGTTGTGTCCTATATATTTTGAGAACACCATGTCCACAAGTTCTGATAGGTGATTCCTACATTCATAAGACCAAAGTGCATGACATTATAATGATATTTGCCATGATTGGACAGGAATGTTGTCTTGGTCGCATCAATGAGATCCATCTTATCTGGTTGTACCCAAAAGAGGAGTCCATGAAACTCAACATTTTGTAACCCAAAGACCCTTCAATTAAGCAATCTATATTGAGTAGAGGGTATCGATCTTTGGGGCATGCAATATTAAGGTTGGGAAAGTCAACACACATGCACTATTTTCACGATGCCTCCTTAACAAAACCATGTTAGCCAACCAAGATGAGTATTTTAATTTTGTTATGAAACCGACGCATGTCCGCTTCTACACTTCTTCATCAATTACTGCTATTTTTTCTCTACCAACCTTGTGCTTCCTTTTGTGATATTGGCTTGACTGTGGGACTGATGGTGAGAAGAATATACAACACTCTAATATCTATACTTGGCATATATGTGGGAGACCAGGCAAAAAAATTGATTTTCCTCATGAGTAAGGCAACTAAATCATCTTCTCTAGGTTTAGATAGAGAAGTGGCTAGATTGGTGACTTGGTGGTCTAAAGGACCAATTTTGTCCTATTTCAAATCTTCTGTTAGGGTAAGTCTTACATCCGCTACCTCCAAGTTGTGGAACCATGTCCTGATTAAAAGTCAACTGTCCAGGTGAATTAGGTCAAAAACCCTAATTGTAGGCCAGATGAAATTGATGACTGTGGCCTCTGAATTGAAGTACAACTCCCATTGGATATTGACATAGGGATCATTTAAGGATGATTAAACACTTTGAGTGATTCCCTGGAGCTTTTTAGGGTTTCCTAGATGTGGGCCCTGATTTTAGTCCTTGATGGGCTCAAAACCCTAGTTTGGTGACCTGAGCAAACCTGAGTCCTAATGACTGATGTCTGATCATCATAGGTGGATGATTGAATCATTTTGAGTCCTATGATTGTATTAGAGACCATTTTCTTATTGATTGATCCTTTGCCTGAGCTTCTTGTCCTTGGACACCCTCGACTGAGTACTAGGTAAACAAGTGTCTGTTCTGGGTATTTGTCTGGAGATGTGACATCTTAGGGGGATCAAAATTAGGGTATGACAGACTGTTTCCCATGACTATTACTATTCCACCGGCCACTTTTTTCAATTAAATTATTCAGTTAGTCTTCTATGCATTTACATCAATTAAAAACAATTATTTATTTTACTCATCAAAAATGCATTTACTACCCATCAAGTGTGTCCATATTCATATCCCCATAAAATATAATCCATTACAAATATATTATTACTCTTTAATATTTCACTATATTATTATTTCACCTATAATATTATATTCACTATTCAATTGTTAACTATGCAATTGTTATACTCCATATAATGAAGACTTCCGTGTGGATTGCAACCAACTTTTTCAAAAAGTTATAATACTGCATCAACCAAAAAAAACAAAAAACTATTTAGTCTGTATGCTGGAATTACAAACCCACTGCAGTTCCATATCGGACTGGATGCAATGTTACCCTTTAAATTGACATTCAACCATAATAGGAACCCACTTAGAAGTGGTGGTTCACTCCTTATAATGATCCGCAATATGTAATATACTCACAGGATGTAACACCAATGCTTCATTTGCTTATACACATGAATCACAATTTCAACAATGGTTCACACTAACACTTTATGATATTTCTATTTTACACTCTACGCCATTAACAAATGTCCACATCAACTAAAACATTCAAACCAAAATGCTTATATAATACAATAATCATCACTAACTCACAAACACTACATTTAAAGCTAAATAATTTATATAATACTATAAAGTCAGGTACTGCAACATGGCCAACAAATATACTTCTCAATTTTAATGATAAATCATTCAAATGATATAAACCATCCAACAAACTATCTAGGTTTAATTAAAAAACATCCATAAATCCATACATCTTAATCTTTCAACTGCTACAACATTATCAAAGTAATACATAAAAGCACAAACCCTTGATTCAAACAAAAAACAAAATAACTACACAATGTTATCTTCATCAACCATCACAGCTTGCTAAATCAACGAATTCCTGAAGTTGCAGTACTATGCTCCACTGAAACCATAATATCTTCAACTGGCGGGTATTGGATGACAAAGTGGAGTTTATCACCTTCCTTCAAGTCTGCTGCCCTTACATAGTCAAACCACTCTCCACACAAATACTTCTCCTTTTTCTTCGGCCTCTTCTTCACATCACAGTAATACGGGTACCCGTTGTCCACGTCATATAGAACTGTCTTCGAAATTCTACCACGAAGGCAGTTGTTTATTACATGTACTGGAAATTATTGGACACATTAACACACGATATCAGCTACATCTAAATGTTACCAACTTTTAATAATAAAACATGTCGACTTAAAACTATTCTTACCAAAATGTTCGACCGCGTCTTTTTTGCATCAGTTACTTCATGCATCCATTACTCTTCGTGTTGTTCTTCATAAATAGGACTGTATAGCCTGCGGATGAACAACAAACTTAGAACACAATGTCAAAATAACAAACTCTAAATTCAAATCATTGTGCTGTATTCACTTTGAATTCACAACACATTTACCTTTCGTTATCAGAAGAAATCGTTATGTATTCCTTCACATCATCACTTTCTGCAACAACCGCAGAAGATGACCCCACATGCTTATCCTTCACTTTGTCTCACCTTCCACCTTCACTCTTGTCCTTCAATATATCTCCAGCTTCATTATTCCCCTCCAACATATCTACCCCATCAACAACTTTTTTCTTCCATTTATCCATGCATGACGTCTCTCTCAATACTTCACTTCTAATCTCATGCACTGTAAAATCTTTCAAACCAACCAACCCGTTCTGCCCACCATTATTCCTTCAAAACAAAAATGTACACACGAATCATTTAGGTAACTCATGAATTTTAAGATTGTCAGAAACCCTTCATGTAACATATTCAAATATTTCTTATTAATATTCATTTACAAATCCCACAACCAGAATCAATATTCACTTATATTACTTTACAAACATAACAGCCCACGATCAACATTCAAATAACAGATTGAAATATAGGTTATTAACATATAAATTCCATAACTGTGTTTAACCCTTCATGTAAAAATTCATAATTTCCACCAAAAACACATTAACTTATGTACAACTATGTATTCTAAACAAAAAAATGACTATTATCACCTATATTAAACATCAGGCTGTTAACATTCATATATCAATATCTACTATCATAACATGCAAAATGAATTTTAATCATAGTATTACCCTTTTTTTTGACGTCGATTGCGGAGTCATGGATCTCCAAATCTAATCTTTCAATAGAAGGAGATTTTCTTTTCACTCCACCTTCACCACATGAGACTGCATGTTTTAGTTCATTATTTTCATCGATTTCGCAACCCCCACCACCATCTACAACATAACTTTACCTATCATAATGTTTCTTCCATTACTCGCAAACAAAATCCCTCTCAGATGACGCACTCAGAATCTTCTCAATGGCAAATCGTTTCCAAGGTGTTTGCAACGACAACCAATAAGGTGATCTGCAAAGACGACAACAAAACAGATTATAAGTAGTCAACATTAAACTTCCAACATATTAACAAACATCAACTACAACACATGCACAAACCTCATGCGAAGAACATACTGACTTTGCCTTGACATCTTACTGTTGGAAACGTTTGGGAAACCACACTGCTGTCTATTACACGGACGTTTTGGAACACGTTCAAACTTTATGAAGCAACCAACGTTTCACGCTTCTATTTCATCACTTTTTACCATTATGTTATATTATTACATAATAATAATATTATTTGTTTTGGGCCTATTAATCCTACTCTATTAACTCAAATAAAAACATTAGGTTACCAACTTTTTTTTTTCACATGAAGGTTACCAACTTAGGCCCAAACTATTCAAAATGAATTTATGTTTTTCACACATATTTTATTATTATATTAATCTCTGCTCTAAAATGTAACCTTTTACTATCACCTTTTATTTCCCTCAATCCAAATGTGCGAAAACGACGGGTACCCGTGCGAACGCACGGGTATCACACTAATAGTTTATTTAAATATTAACTTTTTAAAACAGTAGTAGAAATATTTATTTAGTAAAAGTGGCGGATCCAGACATTTTATGTAATGGGGACATAACATAATTGAGTAAATATTTTTTAACCCAAATAAGATTTTAAAATATTATAATTAAAAATAAAAATTCAATAATTGTTATAAAATTACAATTAAAATTAGTTTAATTAAAATACGAATTCTTCTCAAATTTTATAACAAAAATTATAAAATAAATACTATGATATGAATCGTTACAATTTTTTTAATTTATTAACAATAAAACATATATAAGTTTGAATGAATAAAAATCTTGATATAAATATCATAAAACAGCTATATTTTTTTGGTGTTTGAAAAAGATAAGTAATGAAAAGAAAACAAATATAAGAATTTATTTTACAAATAATAAAGAAAGTAATAAAATTATATAATTCATATAACATTGAATTTTATAAAGTATACAAGATTAAGGCACTAGAATAAAATATAATTTTTGGACACAACACATAATGTGAGGGATTGAAACAAACGTTGAAAAATTGTGGGGGCAAGCAAGTTTCTCCAAACTTAATATAAAGGCAAAAAAAAAAACAATATTTAACATTGTCAAAGAAAATGGAAATTAGTTGATGGGGGCTTAAGCCCCCATATGACAGTACTTACATCCGCCCCCGGTAAAGGTTATTTAAATTATGGCTTAAATAGTCTTTTGGTCCCTGTAGGTTGGCGTGTTTTTGCTTTTCGTCCCTGTATCTTATTTTTCTTGGAAATGATCCTTGAATGTTAAAATCCTTTTGGTTTTAGTCCCTAAAGTTAAAATCCGCAGGAAAATCTGCAGGTTTCCTGCGGATTTTCCTTCGAATTTTCCTTCGAATTTTGATCTTAGGGACTAAAACCAAAAGAATTTTAACATTTAAGGATCATTTCCAAAAAAAAAATAAGATACAGGGATGAAAAGCAAAAACATGCAAACTTACAGGGGCCAAAAGACTATTTAAGCCTTAAATTATTTATGGATTAAGCTTGGACTGAAGATTACTAATAAATAGTTATATTTAAATATGGATTAAGTTTAGTAGTAAGCTTTCAATATTATTTAAACATTATTAGTAGTAACCTTTTAAATTAAGTTTATGTTTATCCTTTTAAGTGAATTAAGTTTATCCTTTTAAATTATTTAAATTATTTAGTAGTAACCTTTTTTAAATATTATTTAGTAGTAAACTCTTTTTAAACATAAAAGGTTATTTAAACTTAATCCATAATTATAAATAACCTTTTCAACACTTAAGGTATTTATTTAGTAGTAATTTTTTAAACGAGTTTAATTGATATACAGTGTTAGTGTAAAAACTTTTACACCATCATTACATCATGAATATTCAATTGTATTACTTTAAAAGAAGTTAAAATCAAAGTCAAACCTTTTATACTTATTAATGGTTGTGATTCATTCACACTGTGAAAAATCTTTATACTATCAGTGTATTTTAATTAGGTTCTTTTTAAACAATATTATTAAATATTGATAATGGACAGAAGATTCAATTAAGTGGATATTCGAAATATTGATAATGTGTTAGTGATTTAAAATAAAATCAATACTAATAATCAATAATGTTGTTTTAGAGAGAAAATGTACAAATGAAATGTGATAAAAAAAAAGCTTTCTTAATTAGTTGGTTCTGAAAAATGTCATTAAAATAGAATGTCATTGTTGTTACATACGAAACTTTGAAAAACAATTAAATAGAATGTCATTGTTGTTACATACGAAACTTTGAAAAACAATTAAATAGAATGTCATTTTTATACATTGTGTCATTCTTAAAAAACGATTAAATAGAATATCATTGTTATATACTGTTCACTTGTTAATATATTTTATTTTTATGTCTTTATTAATGTGTTGGTTTTAAAAGATTAATCTAAAATATGATATAAGTAATATAAGGCCTCATAATAAAATTTTAAATAATTTTAAATTTTTAAATAGATTAATGATTTTTATATAAACCTGTTTAAATTTAAATACTTTGTAATATATATTGGTGATAAAAAAACCCTTATAAAATTGTTTTGAAAAATCAAAGATGATTTCTTATAAAAACAATTTAAAAAAATTAATAATGGTTCAGAATTAAGAACCGGTATACTGAATCATTTGTTTGGTTCAAGTCGGTTTGGAATAAATTTAAACGGTTCAGTTCGGTTCTTATAATTATTTGTTGTGGTTTGGTTCATTACAGTTTGATTTTCTTAAAGAACTATACCACGAACAGCCCTAATCACGAACTTTTATTTCAGCTCAAACTCGACTCATTAAGATTTGGATGAGTTCGAGTTTGAGCTCATCACGAACTTTTTTTCCAGCTCAAACTCGAGTTGTTAGAAGTTCACGAACATCTCGGTTCAACTCGTTAGGTTTATCTTATTAGGTTCAAGTCGCTTATTTCCCGGATTTAAAAGTAATTTTTTAAAGTCTATTTTTTTTATGTATATATTTGACATTCTAAATTAATATTTTTTAAAATAAAAAATATAGAAATAAAATAAAATTTATAAGATTGAAATTTATACGATGTTGATTCTATTTGTATAATATTTTTTAGAAATAATTTGCTCTCTTGAGAATATAAATTATCAATTAAAACCGTTAGATTAAAAAAAAGATAGAGTTAAGATTTAGAGTAAATATTTAAATTTACAATAAAATTCATTTTGCAAAAATAGGTCTACGAATGACAATTAATACTTCCATGTAAACTAACCAAACAACATTTCCGGTGGATAATGTGTTGGAAATTTCCATGGAAACTAACCAAACAACATTTCCGGTGGATAATGTGTTGGAAATTTTCTATTCTAAGCCCTTAAGCTTAGGGATCATAGGTTTAAAACCCACATCAAAACCTTCTACTTTCTTTCGTACTCATTCTAATTTCTTTCTTTCTCTCTATCTCATTACTAGGTACGTTATGATTCCCTCATTGTTGTTGCATAGATATTTTTAATGGAAGTCGTGTCCATAAACATGTCTGTGTCCGTGTCATGTGTCTGTGTCCGTGTCATGTGTCTGTGTCAGTACTTTATAGGTCATAGTTATGTAACACATGCATGCATGTATTGTCACAATTTTATGTAACTTTGAATCTTAATAAACCTTACATGGCATAGTCTCATGTTATAAATTTGTGTGTTGATGTGTGTCTTGTTAACGACAGATAATTGCAAGATGTCTCCAACCAAAGACAAAGCTATAATGGAAAATATCGACGATGAGGGAAGTGTTCAAACGGTTAAGGCTAACACCATTGATGAGCTTCATTCACTACAAAGGAAGAAAAATGTAACCCCCAAAGCCGGATCTCAGGTCGATTTAAATACTTATTCCGGGGAAGAGCGTCACAAACAACGACTTGAATCTATCAGGTATGTGTTGTGACTAACAAATTTTCATGTTTTTGAATGTTCATTATGTCTATGCAAACATATCAAGATCATACCAGAAAAAAAAGATAGTATGCAAACATATCTAAATATTAAGCAAATAATAATAATAATAATAATAATAATAATAATAATTAAATGATTAATGACATGAATTAATTTGATGAAACAGTGCATCTCTAGCTTCATTGACAAGAGAAACTGGACCGAAGGTAGTGAAGGGAGATCCAGCTTTGAGATCAGAAACACAAAGAGTTGCTCATGTGCCTCACCAACGTATCACACCAACCATTGCTGTCAGTGACAGTGCCCTCAAGTTCACTCATGTTCTCTACAATCTCTCCCCAGCAGGTTCTTTTTAACTTTCTCTTTTTACTCATTTTTTATATATCAAAACTATATGCTAATGTGGAAGAATGGTGCAGAACTTTATGAGCAAGCCATAAAGTACGAGAAAGGCTCGTTCATCACTTCAACCGGAGCCTTGGCTACGCTTTCAGGGGCCAAGACTGGTCGGTGTCCGAAAGATAAGCGCGTGGTGAAGGATGACCTCACTGAGAATGACCTTTGGTGGGGAAAGTAAGCATCATTTTCATTTTAAGGACTAGTTTGAATTTGAAAATCGATTAAGGGATTGCTAGAGTAATTTTATCTAAAACTGTTATGTTTTGAAGGGGTTCGCCTAACATTGAGATGGACGAGCACAGTTTCATGGTTAATCGAGAAAGAGCCGTTGATTACTTGAACTCTTTGGATAAGGTCCCGTTTCTCACTTTTAAACTAAAAATGCAACTGAGATTGAATATGAAATGGAGAAGATTCTAAGAGAATGATATAATCGAATTTGCAGGTTTTCGTGAATGATCAATTCTTGAACTGGGACTTAGAGAACAGAATCAAAGTTAGGATTGTTTCTGCTAGAGCTTATCATTCACTTTTTATGCACAACATGTAAGTTCTAACTTTGTTATTTGCGTGCTCACGCTGTAATTGCGAATGTGGACTGAAATTTAACCGAATGTGCGTATTGGCAGGTGCATTCGACCAACCCCTACAGAGCTTGAGGAATTTGGAACACCGGATTTCACTATTTACAATGCAGGACAGTTTCCGTGTAATCGTTATACACATTACATGACATCTTCAACGAGTGTTGATATTAATCTTGCGAGGAAAGAAATGGTGATTCTTGGAACCCAGTATGCTGGTGAAATGAAAAAGGGTCTTTTTAGTCTCATGCATTATCTCATGCCGAAGCGCAAAATCCTCTCGCTTCACTCCGGTTGCAATATGGGGAAAGATGGTGATGTTGCTCTCTTCTTCGGACTCTCAGGTATATATATATATATACCTTCTACAATCGCAATTGCGGTTGTAGACTATCGTTTAAAACCATATTTTAAATAACGCTTGTCTGACACACATTACATATCAGGTCACACTAGTATTGTTGATAATCCTTAAAAAGATTATCGTAGATAAACGAAAGAGTTACAATGATTTTTTAACCTTTTCTTTTTCTTATCATCGTCTATACTAGGTACTGGAAAAACCACTCTTTCAACGGATCACAATCGGTATTTAATTGGAGATGACGAGCATTGTTGGAGTGAGAATGGTGTCTCAAACATTGAAGGTGGTTGCTATGCAAAGTGCATTGATCTATCTAGGGAAAAAGAACCTGATATCTGGAATGCTATCAAGTTTGGTACAGGTATTAATATGAAGCTACTTTAATATCTATTTTCATCTTTAGTTACCTCATACAAGAGATATGCGTTTTGATATGTTTTTCTATCACTTGCTTTATCAGTCGTGGAAAATGTTGTTTTTGACGATCATTTTCGAGAAGTTGATTATGAAGACAAATCAGTTACAGGTAACTAATTAATTTGTTTTTTAGTTGTCAATGTTATCTCCTAGATGAACAATGTTAATATAGTTGTTTTGTATTATAGAAAATACTCGCGCGGCTTATCCAATTGAGTACATTCCAAATGTGAAGTTACCCTGTATTGGTCCTCACCCGAAGAATGTGATACTATTGGCCTGTGATGCATTTGGCGTGCTTCCACCAGTTAGTAAACTAAGCCTATCACAGACAATGTATCATTTCATCAGTGGATATACAGCTTTGGTAATGTCTAACTCACTCTCCGATATATTTTAGTAATATCTATGAATCACTGACAAAAACACCAGACATGACACTTATACTGACATGTGACGGATACTCAGACACACCTTCAACTTGAAGTGTTAGTGTTAAATAGGATAATATGTATCTCTCATTCGTTAATTCTTATATGGATCATAAATGAAGGTGGCTGGGACAGAAGAGGGTATAAAAGAGCCACAGGCAACGTTCTCAGCTTGCTTTGGTGCAGCCTTTATAATGCTACATCCTACAAAATATGCAGCAATGCTTGCTGAAAAAATGCAAAACCATGGTGCTACTGGATGGCTTGTTAATACTGGTTGGTGTGGTGGAAGGTATGCATTCAGGATTTTTATTAAAATGTTGATTTTTTTTCTTTATATAGAATCTAAACTTAACTTGATTTATGCTTCTATCGAAATGCAGTTATGGTTCTGGAAATCGCATTAAACTATCCTATACAAGAAAAATTATTGATGCTATTCACTCTGGAAGCCTCTTGAATGTTGAGTACAAGAAGACTGAGATTTTTGGACTTGAGATCCCTACTGAATTGGAGGGATTCCCCTCAGAAATTCTCAACCCTGAGAACACGGTTAGATTCCCTTGAACTCGTGCCTTTTACATGTTATTTGAGCCTAACACTTTTCAAAATCTTTTAAGCATTGGATGTTTTGTTATTTTGCAGTGGTCAGACAAAGCAGCATACAAAGAGACACTGTTGAAGCTGGCTGGATTGTTCAAGAAGAATTTTGAAACCTTCACTGACTATAAGATTGGTGAAGACAACAAATTGACCGAGGATATTCTTGCAGCTGGTCCAATCTTTTGAAGCAATCTTGTGTTCGGTTTCGCAGAGAAGAAGACTAAGGCTGGCTATAAAATATGCTTGTAAACAATATGTATTTTTAACTAATTTTAATTAACTTAGCTACAAACTAATTTTTCCCCTTCATAATGCTTTTTATTTCTGCATCTTCATTTGACTATTTCTAAGACGGTACAGAAACATATTTTCATCAAATTAATTTGAGTTGAGAGGATTCTAACTCTAAAGATCATATCTTTCATGTAAATAAATACTTGTACAATCTTTGCTATTAGAAAGAGAAATATAAATATTGTGTTACAATTAGATTTAGTATCATAATGCAATGAGTATAACAACTCTTAGAGCCATTCCTTAAATAGAATTCTTACTAAATAATGCAAAAACTTTATCTAGCCTTATGGTAACTGATTCTATACAAAAAAATAAAAAAAGATTATTCAGTGTGTCGCCCTCGGTTTTGTGAGACGCAAACTGACTCTTCTTTTGCTTTTTGAGTTTGTGAAAATCAGAGAGTCGCCACCGACTTTTATTTTAGCCAATTAAGGAAAGGTTTATAAAAGAAACAGAAAAAATACCTTTAAGAAATTATGGGTAAGGGGATAGGTTATACAAAGGGAAGGTGTTAGCACCCTTTGTATCCATGGTTATCCATGGGCTCTTAGTTGCTTGACTCACTTCTTTGAATCGTTTGTCTTGCCTTTAAATGCTTGTATGTGGTTTTAAAATACCTTTGCAAATTAACTTTGTAATGATCCTTGTGCGGATGTATACAAAGTGTTTTGTTTTTCGAAAGATGTTTTGAAAAAAGATCTTTAACTTCGTAATGATCCTTGTTTGGATATATACCAAGTATTGTCTTTCTTGAAAGTTTTGTTTTGAAAAACGGTGAATATGTGAGACATTTGTTGTTTTGATTTGAGCAAGCAATTAGGAGGTCTATCCTATATTTATAAGGTCTTTTCCTAATTCTTTTAGAAAATTCTCCTTTTATCAGATGTAAACAAAAGTTCGATTTTGCATTTGAAACAGTAGAATTTAATTTTGATTTCTGAAAAGAGTAAAAGAGGGATTACCCTAAGAGGTGCAAGTGTGATTGTGTTCTGATTCAGATATTTTATCTTTGAAGTTAGTGACCTAACGCTTCAATTTTTATCTTTGACATACACGCAGTTTTATATGTACAGAAATTAAAATGTGGAAATGTAAAATGCGGAAAGTAAATCTACGCTATTACATCGATTGTGCAGGAAATGTAAACTACGCTATTTACATGATTTTGACAACCTATACACTTGATCTAGGAATTTAAATTGCAAGAAAATAAAAGAACTATTTTTGGATTTTTTGTATGATTGATTTTAATTAGAATTAATGCATGATTAATTTAATTAAAATGAGAAAAAGGTAGAAATAAAATTTAAACCTAAAAATTAAGTTTAAAATATGTTCAAAATACTTGTCAATTAATTTTAAAATAAAACTAACTTTTTTTGGAATTTTTGAAATTGATTTGAAAACTATTAAGTTAAATAATATATAATTATACAAATAATTATATAAATAATTAAAACTTAAAGAGAAAATTATACTAAATATGTGCAAAATTAGTCTATAATATATAAACTAAATTTAATATAAATAACAAATTTTTTATGATTTTTTTGATAGGTTGGAAATAATTAAAAGATAACTATATACATATTATCTAATTAATTATACAAAATATTTAAATTATGAAGAAAAATAAAATATTTTTATATCAGAAAATAATATATTATTTTATCAACTTAAAAATATTTTTTGTGTATTTTTTGGATTTTTAAAGCTATTTTAAAATAATTTTACAAAGAAAATTAAATAAAATGAAAATATATTAAGTTATGATCTGGTGTGGTTGGCTGGAGAGTCCATGGTAAGGACTAGCATGTTAGATGCGTTGGATGGAGTGGTAAAATGATCTGATGGTGACCAGCGTGAGGGAGCATGGCGCGTATCACACCTGCAAAACACTGGATCATAAATTTTAAATTAAAAAAACACGCGCGCTAGCCACTCAGAGGACGCCACGTCTTGTCTTCTTCATCAGGATGGATCTTTTACACCGCTCGTTTGCAGGTGTTGTAAAAGACTTCAACCTATTACACCTGTTAAAATAACGAATACAAGCAAAACGTGAAATGAATTTGGCGCAAGACCATGGATCAACTCGTTTTGTTCATACGAGTTTAATGGTACCATTTAGAACTTGTAATTTTGCATGGATCGTAAAGCCCTAATTTTGAAAGCAAGAACCCTAAAATGGTGGTTCCTCGTACAGGTATCCAAACATCAATTAAACTTCCAGAAACGATCAGTACATCAAACTAAACTCAAATATATATCTACATCTTGTTAAACATGCGTGTATGATCAGATATGTGATGATTTATGTTTGAACAAACTGTGGCTTGTGTGGCTCGATTTGTGAGGCTTTGATGCTTAAAATTTATTTGGATAAGTTCAATGAAGTTCAGAGATGATGTTTGAATACTTAGTTTGTATTGAAAATGACTTAAACTTAAAATTCGAATTTCAAGTTTCTTTGAATATTACAAGTTGTTACAAGAGTGGTATATGTATATGGTAGGCTATGAATTCGTGTCTCTTTGTTTACTGAAGTGTCCTAGCCATTATATAAGCAATGAAGTGCTTCAAAACTAAGCTAAAAAGCATTAAGTTCTTTTGTTGAATTTTGGAATTTTTTAATATATTAAGCTTTGAATTCAAGCAACCATGGCTTGATTTTTCCACACCTCTTGCTCTAGGCCTGCTGTACTTATCTTTGTTGCAGAAAATAAGCTATCTTTGATGACTCAAACAAGAGACAAAGCCTTGGATAATGATCTTGCATCATTTCTTTTTCAATTTAATTTTAAATGTAATAAAATTAAACCAAAAAAGAAATAAAAATGTTATGGGCCTTAGGTTGGTCGTGGGAGGCCCTTAACATTGTTAGAATCATGTTTGGATCATGAAAACTTGGCCTCTTTTGGAAAAAAAACATTTTTGAACAATGTTGGTTTCATGCATTTTCCCAAAATTCAGCCAACTTCAACAAGGCATAAATCCCTCAATTTTGGTCATATGAAGGAGTTCTTGTACTTTTTCGAAACCTCAAGATGTCCTCTAACCAATGTCTTTGGTCTCATATCAAAATGATTTTCCATGCTCCTTGTGTGTCCTTTTGAAAAAAGTGACTTTTTGTTGACTTTAAAAATGACCTGTAATGTCTTGGTTCATATTTTTCAAATGGTGGATCTAATGACCATGGGACCAATTGCATTTGAAAGATAATTGGATTTCCTTCAAAATGAGCTTTGGTTTGAATTTTTTGGATGAAGGATGAGAGAGTTATGACCAGTCAAAGTTCAGTTGACTTTTTAGGAGAAAACCCTAATTTTGAAACTTAGGGTTTTGCTGATTTCTGAGCTTTTCTTGATGAATTTTGATAACCACTAGTCAAATGATGAATCCTTTGACAAAATATGGATGTTGACAAAAAATTTCATTTTTGACTGTCTGTTGACTTTTTTTGTCAAACGGGTCGTCTGTTGACTGTTTGAGCTGCTGACTGTGCGTCTGAGTGAATTGAAGTTTGAAAATTTGTATGGTGGTACTTTGAGATATATGGAGGTCCATGAAATCCATTTGAGGTCTCAAAAAACTTGTTCTCCTGAAAAGAAACAAAAACCCTAGTTAGGGACTGTTCGCGTAGGAGACAGTTAAGCGTACCTGATTTTTGTGCAGTGCTGAGTCTCTGCTAATCATGTGATTATTAGAAGACTTCTAGGACAAAAATCTTGGAATTTTGAAATGTGAAAGATGGATTTGATTGATGGTACAAAGCACGGAGAAACGTGTTGTCACCGGGTTTGACTGTTAACTGGCTGTTCAGTTATTAACGTAACAGTTAAAGTGAAAATTCAACAGTTAAAGTTAATTTTTCTTTTTGTTTTTGTTGTGTTAATGGTGAGAAATTATTTACATGATTTGTTATAAAAACACAAACATAATAAATAATTAAAGTACACTGTACGAGAACAAAATTACCGTCAATAATAAGACTGAAAGGATTTAATGCACAGAAAAAATAAATATTTTAACTAGCAATAAACACATATAATATTATCTTACTAGTTAAATGACGATATAATAGATAGTGTAATACTTAATACTGACAGTACAAATATTACCTAAACAAAACGTAATAAACAGCACGGTAAATATAAAGAACGGTACATTCTAAAAACAGAAGATACGACAAACTTTACATATGACGATTAATAATCCATGCTATGACCAACAGAAAATAGATGATCGGAAGTGTAACCACCGCAGGTCCGCATTTTTCAGGACTATGCAGACAGAAGAAGGACATGATCACCGTAGAAATGGTGATGACTATAAGAAAAAGTGTCTCCATCCACTTTGCCATTTTTTGCCGGGGAAGAAGAGAAAATAGATATGAGGTAGAAATTTGAGAGATTGAATGAAATTTGATGTGGGATTTTATGGAAAAAAAATGAGAGGTATTTATAGAATGAAAAGGAAGGATAGAGACGTTGGGGAATGAAGTGATTCCGTACAAAAAAGGAAAATTTGAGTGGAAGTAGGATTTGAAAGAAAGAGATGTATAGAATAAAGTTAGGATTTGATTTTGAAAGAAAGAGAAAGAAAGAGATTTTGAAAATAATAGAATATAGTACAAAAATTAGTGGGAAACAATAATAATTTAATTGTTACCAGTACAGTCTGAATCCCCGGACTCTGCGCCTGCAAAATAAATTCTGTACCAATTGCGTCAGTACTATTTATCCGTAAATAAATCTCAAATAGAGAGCGTGTGTGAAGTGATAAACAGTACTTGGCGTTTGCGTAAAAATAAATTCAACAGCGAACCAAAATACCGTATAAGAAAAATTCTAAAAACCGAGTATTCATAAAAATCAGGATATTTGTGAAATAAAATCCAAGATTATATGAAACTCCCAATTTTTAGACAGAAGTCTGTTGACTTCTTTTTGAAAAAGATGTGGGCAAATTTTGGGGTATAACACAGTGAATATATTTCCAAGCTTCATGCACAAGTTCATCGTTTATGAAGGGACGCAAAGACCACATTAGGCAGTAGCTTTCCTGTTCTTCCGATGACACGTTCAGATCTAACGCAGAAACGATCCTTTCCTGTACCCAAGTGGAATATTTTAAGAGAGTTCTTCATTTGACTGACAGTAATGTAACAGACAAACCATTAATTACCTGCATCAAATAGTCTTGCTGGACCATACCGTATATGGCAACCATTAGAGCAGCTAAATGTGTGGAATCAGTATTTTCCTTAACTTTTGTAGTTGTAACATCAATACTTCCAGAATGACAGAAAGCAATATTTTCGCCGTCCTGAGTAAGAAGCAATTGTTAATCTAGTGAGCCAGAATTTCATAATTTCCGTTATTATTAAATAACGTGTAAATGATGCACAAATCTAGTGGATGTGTATAACTTCTCAACCAATTGCTAATCTAGTGATACATTTTTATTCAAAAAGATAGAAATTGCATAAAGAAATTCTCTGAATTAAAAAATTAGTAGCATTACCAAATCATTATAGATCTCTTGCTCGTTCATTTCAAAATCAATATCCGTATCTGAAAGGGATGATAATTTTCCATGTATACTTTGCAGAACATTTCTTACGTTAGCCTGTATATCTTCAAGTTCATCAAGTACTACCTTCACTGCAGGACATAAACAATTAGTTAACCGTCAAAAAAGAAAGAAGACAATATCACCAAGACGCTTATACATAAGGTTTACACCTAAGGAATATATACAACACAAGACTCAATAATAAGATGAATCTTAAACCCTAAACCCTATATAAACTTGTTCTTCTTATCCCACTTTAAGAAATGAGGCTTGAATTTTTTGGTAAGAATCTATATAATAATATAATGATAGCCAATTTGTCAAACACAATCTACGTATGAAAAGAAATATTGAAAGAAAAAAAAAAGCATCCTCCAAGTTGAAGTAGCATATTCATAAATTAAGATGACAGGTTGTTTCTTCCAGGCACAAATATTAAATGTACGAAACTCATCAGTCCAGCTTCATAAGTTAAGATTGAAGACATCATAAATAAAGCCTCGCCAGTGTATATATAAATACAATCCATCGCTGTAAAGTAATCAATCATAAATTTTTTTGGTTGAAAAAGACGCCATACCTTGTCTTATCTGGAGAAGAAGTCCATGTTTACATGAGCCCACTTCCATATGTATATTTTTCCATATTGTAACAATTAACACAGTCAGGGATAAGAAATAGTAAAAAAATCAAATATGTATAGATGCATACTTCATGATGACATTACAAGTGTGGATGTGTTTATATGGTTTGTCATGAGACATGATTCACAAATCAAGACAACACATTGCACATTGTTTGATCAATGTTGCCTGTGGGAAAGGTTATTGTTGTTACTGCAATGACAAATGTATTTTGAAACAAAAAGAGCATTCATTATATGGTCAATTTTGGGGAGTTTAATCAAAATTTGAAGGGGAAGTGACTTAGATAAAGTGGATACGTGAATTATTAGGAAACTTAAAACGGGTGAATAGGGGAAACTGTAATAATTGTTAAAAAAACAACAACTGCAAGCAAAAATGTTGATTTAAATAAAATGGCAGAGAAGACATTACTTTTTAAAAATCCTATTGTTATTGATCACAAGAATGAAAAGCATGTAGTTAGATGTCAATATAAGCAAGCCCCAGGGATGTAAATCGCAGATAATAGCAATTTGTTCAAATTTCACTACATTATAGTGATATAGCCAAACCATTACTAATAGTTAGTGAACCAAACCTATATTTTATTAACGGTTCAAGAACCGAACCGTTATGCAATTAACTAATCTCAAATTAATTCCGAATCGAACTATTGTTACTTAAGTTTTTAAATTGAATTTTTTTCATGATACATTAAGTCATATTCAAACCCTCTGATCAACATTGTTACTAAACTGTTGCATTGTTACCAAACTGTTGCATTTTTACTCAGCAATATCTTCTACAATTGAAAGAATCTAATCTAATGTAGTTTTGAGTCATGTAAGCATTGTTACCAAACTGTTGCAGTTAATGCATCTCCGATTAGGTTCGAGCCAAAGAAGAGCTCGAATGGCGCGCTCGTGTTTCTCATCTTCCCTTAACCGACTCGCCATCTCAACTTGAAACGCCAAACTCGAATTCGATCTTCAACAGTCAATGAAGTTCACAATTCGATCGCAGTTCTGAAAAAAGAAAGAAGAAAAACGTTCGAGCAAGTCAAAATCAAGAAAAATGAAGTTATAAAAAATGAAAATGTTGCAGTGAAGTGAGCAAGAAACAGATAAGAGTAGAGATTAGGAACAGAGAGTTATGCGAAATTGAAGAAGAAGAAGGAGGTTGAGAAGTGAACCCTAAGTAGTTGAGGAACTGAAGAAGAAACGGTTAGAAGTTAGAATGGTGAAGTTCTTGGAGCTTCTTTTTAGAGAGAGAGAGAGAGAGAGAGAGATGAATTATAAAGGTATAATAACTGAAACGGAAAGGAGAAAGAGAAGAAAAAACAGAAAGGTAGAGAATTGGAAAGTGCGAAATGAAATGACGGCTTTGGACTCATCCAATATTTCCTTTTATGATCGTGCGGTTTAAATATGAAAGTCTGTGTATAGTCACAAGTGAGTTACCGCGGAGAATCAACTATATTTGGACTGTTTGATTGAAATGAACGGTTTAGATTTTAAATTTGATATCTTAAAGAAAATTAAAATTAAAATTTAGATTCGTTTAATGTTGATCAGAGGGTTTGAATATGACTTAATGTATCATGAAAATTAAAATCAAATTTTTTAATTTTAAAAGTTGTTTCTTTTTTTAATTAAAAAATTCATTTTTGTTCAAAAATTTTAAAAAAATGATTTTTTACGAAAATAAAAAAGTTGATTTTTTAAAAGATAAATGTCGATTTCTGCCCAAAATAAGTCATTTTTTCTTAAAAATTAAAAAAGTTGATTTTTACCGAAAATAAAAAAAAAATCAAATTTTTTGAACATAAAAAGTTGATTTTTCCAAAAATAAAAACGTCAGTTTTTGCCCAAAAATCGATTTTTTTTCGAAAATTAAGAATCGAGTTTTCCAAAAAAAATAATATCAGTTTTTTTCGAAAATAAAAAGATTCATTTTTTTCGAAATAACTCAATTTTTCCAAAAAAAAAATTAAATGTTGATTATTTTCAACAATAAATTAAATATCATTTATGAACTGAACCACAGCTTATACCGAACCATGATTAATCAAACCAAACCACAATTAATTAACCATGATATGGTATTAGTTGATTATGTTGAAACTTTGGTTAAGCTTATTTTCTTCAAATTAATATTTTAACATTAAAGTTTATTTTAAATATAAAAAAAATCTATCATATAAGAAAATTAAAGCTTTTTCCTATCATATAAGCTGTCACATCAGTAAGTCTTCTCTCAATTTTCCACATCATTCCTTAATATATGCTGCCATATTTGTGTGTTGAGCCAGTTGCAAAATTTGTAACGTTAAACCCCTTCTCATGTTATAGTTACAGATTGTTTCATCTGTGTGCCTGTTGAAATAATAGCAGACATCAACGACGGAAAAGAGCTTTGGAAGCTTGCTGTTAGGATTCATCACAGATGGAATGTCGTGTCTAACAACAAGGAACATTTTGAAATGATCTTTGTTGACAAATCAGTAATTGGCCTGTTTATGATTTACGTATGGTTTTTCCCTATGTTGTGTCACAGGGTGATGATATTCATGTTGTTGTTCCAGGGTGATGATATTCATGTTGTTGTTCCAGCACCGCATATGTCGGTGTTCAACCAAAAATGCCTATTAGACCATACCTATATCGTATCAAATTTTAAGGTCGTGCCGAATGTTCTGGCCTTTAAGGCATCAACACACAAATATATGCTAAAGTTTACTACTAGAACGCCTGTCGTTGATGATGACAAACATAAGATACCCCCGAAGCCGATTATTTTTACAAGTTGTTCAGACATAATAATAGGGAAGTTTGTCAAAGATGTCCTGCTTGGTAAATATACTTTTTCTGTGTTTCTTTTGTACATTTTGTCATGCTTTTTTAGTGTTGTGAAATTAATATATTTATTTCAGATGTCATTGGAATGGTAGACAGTATTGGATATGCACAGGCTCAGTCGAGTGCAAAGAAACAACAAATTAATATGGTGTTACGAGACCACAGGTTTGTTCGTCGAATTCTTAAGTCTCTCCTATAGTATAATCATTCGGCATACTTTATAAGCCAGCCATGTGTTATAGCATAATGTTTTGTGCTTATGGTTTAGCAACAACATATTGAACTGTACTCTTTGGGAATCATATGCAGATCAGTTCATCAGGTTTAATCAAGATAGGGTTGATGCGTCAGTTACGACCATTGTGTTGCTTCAGTATGCCAAAATGAAGGAAGAAGGTTACCTCCTCACCTATGTAATTCATTTTAAATTAATTTTCAGTAATTTTATTATGTTAAAAAAATTGAGAAAGTCTAATTTATTTGTCCAGGAAAGTATCCACTGTCCGTGACAAACATGTATAATGTCACCCTTCTATATGTTGATGCTGACTTCCCTCTCATGAAAGACTTTATAGAGAAGTGTATTGTGACTACTATCCATTGTGTGTCATTGCTTTATTTATGGCTTTAATAATTTCTTTATTTTTGCACAATGCCTAAGGAAAGTACTCACAGAACTCTGAAAATACTCAGCTTACTCCTGTGCAAAAATTGCTTTCTAAGGCTGTTCTTTTACCTATTGCCGAGATTATTCAACTTAAGGATGCATGTCTTACTATTGTTTCATATTATAATTATATCCTCACCATCTGTGCTGATAATTTCTGATATAATCTACTGTTTGTCCAAATTACATTTTGTGCTAATGTCGCTACAATAAAATTATTGGTCGTGTCTCAATTCAGATGGTATTATCGTGCTTACCATATGTGTCCATGTATAGCCCGTGGTGAAAAACCACCATTTGAGTGTGAAGCCGGTCATTCTACTGAGGCTGAAATCTATAGGTTATAGTAGTTGCCATCTAATCTATGTTGTTACTGTCATGTTTATATCAGTCTCTATGTGGTCTCTATTTTAATGTAACGATTTCTTCTGATAATTTAGGTATAAGATTGAGATTGAGGTTACACATGGCGGTAATAATTGCAATTTTGTCTTCTAGAACAGAGAATATGAAATGCTCTTGGGTTTATCTGCATCTCAACTTTGTCACACTATGATCCAAGTTATATATTTATTATGTTCACGAAATAGTATCTACTTTCCCATACTATGTGTATCCTAATGGAGCCACTTCTTTATATAGGGTGGAATTACTGATCCATTGGACTTCCCATTAGCACCTGATAAGATGTTGAAGTTGGAAATGGCTTTTAAGGCTAAGTGGCATCCATGCTGGAAGAACTGTTCAGTCGTTATGATTCTAAGAAATGACCCTATTATCAAGCAACTTAAGGCAAAGTGGGGAACAGTTGAGGTAGACTCCTATAAACTGTATTATATTTTATGAAATATTTTCTGCTATTATAACGAACTCGTCGACTGATGTTCGTTTTGTTTTTTTAAATGCAAAGGAACATACTCCAATCCAGACTATAATATCAGAGCCTCTGCAGGTACTTACCTCACCTCTGTGTATCCCTTTCTGTTTGTTTATTATGTTTTTCTTTTTGGTTTTCTACCAGTATATTATACTGTATGACTATGTTTAACTATGTATAGATTAAAGAGAGTGTTGATGAGGCAAAAATAGATGCCCTTGAAGACCGTGAATTGGTTACGGTGAGCTTCATTTTGCATTCAGTTTGTCGATAATTATGATTCACTTTACTTCCCTACATTTGTATCTATAATCCTGAACTTTATTCTTCAACGTTATCCTTCAGGATCTAGAGATTACTTCTGAGCACAAACCTGATGCTATCACACCTGCTGGTAAGAGGCATTTTCCTGGTGCATCAAGTGAATCCACTACTTTGGAAGGGTTATGTGATGGAGAACTAACATCAAACAAGCTGAAGAAGATAATTAAATTGGATAAGAATGATTAGATTTGTTATTACTTTGTTGTGTGTTGTTTATGTTTTTATTCAGCAAATTTGTCGTTAATCTTGGATTTCTTAATTTCGTTTGGTTTTAAGGATGGGTGTCATTTGTTTCTTTGTAATAATTACTTCATTAATATTTACTATGTTGCTTTTGTTAAGGATTTAATTTTATAATAATTATGTTACCTTAATATTCAAATGATTTCAAGTTCCATTATATATTACATATTCTATTTTCAATTATTATGATTTTTTTTATCATATACCATCGTTTATATTAAATATAATATTTACACACTCAAGATAAACATGAGCTATCCTGTTTTTACAATGTCATATTACATGTAACCCATTTTCCTCTTTCTTCTTACAAAGGGACCTTACTATCTTGTTATTTCAACATCATAAGGTTTAAATAATGATGCCATGTAGATGGTGATATAATGTTGAATGTTTTACTACATTTAGTTTAAATAATGATGTGATCCATATGCTGATACAATGTTGAATGTTTTACTACCTTTAGTTTACATAATGATGTGATCCATATGCTGATACAATGTTTAATGTTTTACTACATTTTGACTCTACCAGCATGTCAAAGTTGATTCATCTAATATAATATCATATATCAACTTCAGTCGAAGATCTCTTGCAAATTGTTCCAAAACGGTTTTACAATACATTTTCAAATAGATGATATATAAGTACGTACGCATTTTGTCTAAGATGCTCACAAAATAAGATTCTTAGCACTTATACCAAACACATTCTACTAACAAAAGATTTCCAACATATAGTATAACCAGAAAACTTAATCCATACTACAATGTTAACTGACAACAAAAGTTAATTCAGCTCCTTTCAACCTTCACATAGATATATGGAGAGAATCGCAACATACTCCACACTTACGTATCGCCGTTACGCAGCTTGAGAGATTTAGCAAATTCGTACCATCCTAACGCCATGTACTTATTGCTGAGGTTCATTTTTCCTAATAGCTTTGTGGACCTGACAAGTAAAAATATTTTTTGTCTTCACATCCAGCAGATTGATTTCCTTTTGAAAGACACGAAGGCATCTTTTGGCGATTTCCCTCGGAAAATGTTGCATACAGGAAAAAATCATAATCACTCACATTATACATTGTATGTGTGTTCGCTAAGATGGAAATCACACTCAAATGCTTCACTTACCATTACGTTATGCTGTGTGGTTTTAGCATTTGCAACATGACTCTTCCAAATAAATTTTTGAGCACCTGTGGAGAAGTCTACGGTAATTTCAGTCCCCACCCTTGAATTTTTCACCGCTTTACGTCTTCCTTTCTTACCCGGTTTTGATCGACTCGCTTCAGCAACTTCTAAATCTCTCATTTCAGTTGTGTTCCTATATGTAATTTCCTGTTTTACACTTCTAAATCCTCTGTTACCATGTCTTTGAACATCTTCCGTATTTGCTGTAACAACGGGAATATTTGACACAACAGGGACGAGATTTACATTGCTACAAAGTTTGATCGCAGATTCCCCACCCTTTCTCCTTTGAACATCGTGGATGTCACCTTTAACAGCATTTGGCCCAGCATGTCTGCTATTAATCATACTTACAGCACTGTTCTGACTGCCGCATCCTTTTTTTCGACGTTTCATTTCCTTCTTAGGATCGTAGCCTATCTCACAAACTAATTCTCCTATGATTTCCATAGCTTGTTCATTGCTGATACACCAACATATATATATATTGAAGAAAACACATATATTAAACATTCTTTAGTATTGTTTTCCTGATATATGCAACAACCGCATGAGCAATAATCAACAACAATTATAATGGACCATAAACAGTAACAGGAAAGAAAAACTACCTACATGCATTATTCATTTCTGGTGTTAGAAGAATGTTTTCATTTATCTATGTTCATTACCATCTGTTTATTCCGGCAACAAAACCCCCAACATTTATACAATAAAATTTGATTTCTACAAATGTATCATATACAATACAAGATTAAACTATCTTTCTCCTACAGTCATCACTACCTGCTTATAATCTTTATTACAACCCTAACCTATTTTGGCCTGCAATAGGAAAATAAAATAAAACAAACGGTTCATATCTCATATCACTATCATCATCGGAAGGAATCCGACCACAAGAACCTCTGTGAGAAGATGCCATTGTAGAAAACCCTAACCCAGAGTAGTTTTGATGCTTAAGCTCTGTTTAATGATGATTTCCGTGCAAATATGTGTCTCAAATACTCAATGCAACACAAAACAAACGTATGAAAAACAACTTTGTACATGCAAATAGTGGGCTAACTGTTCATTTTCTATTTTCTTATAATATTTTATTTCACTTATTATGTTTTTAAAATTGTAACCAAGGGACCCAATCAAAAATTATTATAACTATATATCATTTCAAATATCTACATTTAACACATAGGACTAAAAAAACTTCCTCAATATTGCTCACATACAAAACTTATCCAATAAATAGATACAATTATTGTGTTCTTGCTAAATTAAGAAACCTTTCTTCTAACTTAAATGTATAACTACTTTATATTCATATTCAGTTCCAATTACATCTATACTTCAACCATGAATGTCAACCTTTCAATGAACAATACATTTATGTCTTTTTAACACCATCATTGCCACTTCAATCTATAACTGTAACCATTTAGTATTCACTTGGGTACTGTAGCCTGCTATACATAACATAACCACTTTTACATAAACCTATACAAATCCATATTATTTGTAATATTTTCCACTCTTTTATTTTTATCATGGTGATAAATGTTGTTGAAAACAATGCTGCTCAAAAATTAATTGCTAGAAATAGGAGGAAACTTATTCTGAAAGCGCGGAGAGATTTACGTAATGGAGTCAGATCAAACAACCCAACATCCTCTTTAAATCTTAATAGTTCATCTTCTGCAGCACATTCAGTATTGATCGGAAAATAGCAAGTGTACTACTTTTGTTACCGATGTAGTTATTAAAATGGAGTAGAATCCAAGTATCGATCACAAGGACTGCGGATAAAATATAAACCAGGACTAAATTTTCAATTGAACAAAAAGCTATGGTTGGTTTTTGATTTGCTTGATAAAACTACTAACTGTTTATAATTAAAAACGATAAGTAAATGATGATTTGGTACACAAATGAGAAGGCATGCTAAGGTTGATGTATAAATCTTATGTAACTCCTTGAGAACACCGTTGTTCATGAAAAGATGTGACTACAATTGAGTATCAATTCCATAAAATGGTTTTCCCTAATTCCTTAGTGGAGAACTTATTAATACTTAAAAGTCAATTTCAATTCCTCAATAATTGAATTTAGTATTAAGGCATTATGCATCGTAATCTAGAATGAATGATCACTATGGTGAAATCCTTATTCCTAAGCGATTTACCGGTAATGTTTTGATTCAAAACGCATTAGAGTGGTGTGTCACGCCTAACCCTAATCATAGATCAACAAAATATTTTCCAATATGATGAAGCATGAAAATCTTTGAATCATAAACTCAAATTATAAAAACATCAAATTCATCACAACGGTTTTAACAAGTCATTACATGAAAAGATTTAGGGACATCACCCTAGCATAAAATAGTTTAGCTACTCATAGTGTTTAAGAAAATAACAAGAGTAATTGAAGTCATTACAAGAAATTATCGGTTGATATGATCTCCAATCGCGAGTGCTCTTGAAGATCTCTTCCAAAACCCTTGACTCTTCTTTCTCTGTAATTCTCTATGCCCAATGATCCAAGATTATGACTTTTGGTCGGAAAAAGGTGCGGAAACTTACTAGAAATGGTGACCGATCACAACCCCACACTTATCTCATTGCTTGTCCTCAAGTGATGTATCGAGTCAAAACAAAGGTCACCAACGAGACTCTTTTCTCCACAACACAACCAGGTTTTTCGCAAGATTCCTACACTTAGCAATCGAGTTTAAGGTTTCCTTCTTCAGACTATCAACGGCATTCCCACTTTCGAACACGTTTTTCACCTGCAAGCTTTTCACACTCTCACAAAATCTCTCCGGGTTAAAGTGTCTACACTCATAGTATCAAGGCATGCATATTACTTTCAACTTTGAATAAATTCTCAAATCACTACACACAGAGATTACACACACTTAATGAGGTCTTAGGGATGTAACGTGGCTTTGGTTTGGTGGGTAAACAAAGAACGGGGTAACAAATGGTTTAGGTGCTCGGCATTACATATGATTCACTTCTCTACTCATTTTGATCTGAATCATAGGAATGGGGTTTGAACCTTTTTCAGATTAAAAGTGGACCGGTGCAAATATCTTATTCTGCTTTGAAATTTAAACCTCTTTTTGTTGTTTTCACAAGATCATCTTCATCTTTTTCTCTTTTTTTTTTTAGATATTCTTTTTTTTCTCTTCTTGCCTCCCTTTTCAATGGTTCACAACCCCACACTTAGATCCTTTTAGTGTCTTACAAGTGATTAATCATGAATGCCGAGCGATGACATGAACAATGAGATAACGGGTGATAAACAGATTAACACAATGAACAAAACAACTATTATGGCTCAAAGGGGGTTAACGATGGATAACATGCATACAGGATGGTTAGAAAGGCTCGGGGTTACGGAGAAAAAAACTTGCCTCAGTGTGTGCTTTCATAGTGTGCTTGTGTTATGAGAAAATACGCAAAATCAAAGTGAATAGTGCCATACCTGACTGAGCTCTCATAAGGATGTTATAAATTTGGCTCTGACATCTCACCGGGTAGGTTAAGCTTGCATGCTTCACAGTGCTCTAAGTGTTCTGCAATTTCCTTTCCTCCAAAGTTCACCATACTCTCTCTTGGTTCAGTGTTTTCCTCATTGCGTCCAACCTTCTTTTCTTTGATTGTGTCAACTTCCGTGGTGCCTGTAGAGATCAAGTGTGAGATGTGTTGTTCAACCACTATCTAGTCATTCGCCACCCTCCGACTTGTATCCAACCTGGTAACACAATGGCAGCACTGCAAACTCGAAATAAACATAAAAACAGGAAGACAAAAGAAAAAAAATTCAAATTAAACAAACTAAACTATGAATTCAAAAAAAAAACAGAAAGCAAAGCAAAATAGATCCTCCCCCACACTTAAACTAAACATTGTCTCAATGTTTTAATTCCAGTGTGACGGAGATTACCAATCTCACTGATAAGGCGGTGGAGGAGGAGGATCCTGAGGAAATTGCAACATGAGGCGTCGCATCATCTTCTGGACATCATCCACCACAGCTCCTTGCCTGAACAACTCAACACCCTGTCGTGTTTGCTCGGTGCGGAGAGCGCCAATCTCCGTTTGCACCCACCCCCATTGATCCTGAGTCATGGAAGATGATCCAACAGTGTGCTGGAAAAACTGTCTAGGGGGCGGGACAGGGTGATCCTGGGCGGGGAGGTCATCTTCCATGTCATCACCTGCAAAATTATGGTCATGTGGAGGGCTTTCACCCATAAACTCACCTGTAGCTACATATAGCCAGTTAGCGCGATCTGCAATAGAAACAGAATCAGGTGCAGGTAATGCCAAAACATGCTGTCCATGGACAGTTAGTGAGAAATACCCAGGCTTCACTATAATCATCCTCTGATTTACAAGAGTTTGCAAATCAATTTTCTTACCCGGTAAAGAAGGCTCATCATTCAACAAGTGGCCATAATCCAGGTGCTCAGCCAATTGAGAGATCATTCCCCCAACTGAAATCTCTCCACAAGAAGCATTACCAACTTGCTTCAGGTGGTTAGCAGCAAAAGCAGCGACATTCACCCGACTTACCTCAATCATGTTATGCAACAAAAATAGCTCTCTTTTCGCACAGACCCCTGTACTATCCCCCCTCCCAAACAAGGTGAAAGCCAAACCTTTCTGAGCATAACGGAAACAAGGGTTATGAATCCCCGAGGCCTTAGCCTTGCTTGGATTGTACCCAGCTGCACCTGTAATGGCTTCCCAGAATTCACAAGCAGGAAAAGTTTCAGGGGGGGCGCCTGGTCCAGAGGACGGTAATTTCAGTGCCTCCCCTACCTCTTCCACAGACAACACATGCTTATGCCCAAACATATAAAACTCTAGATCACCAAAGTACTCCATTTCGGAGCCATTCCATTTGTGTCTCAATTTGAAATCTACAGTGCTCAGGAATTCCAAAGTTAGGCCCTCATAAGTCGGTGCCTCAAACAGCATAAAAGGCAACATACCGATGTTGTGAAACATCCGGTAGACTTCATCTTTGAGGCCTAACTTGGTAAGAGTATCATCACAAATATATCTAGTCGGTAGCAATTTATGTTGCACTAAAATATCATACCTTGCTTTGTGTTCAGGAAGTGCAAACGTAATGCCATGGGCATTCTCTTCTTGGTCCCCTCTACGAACGGTTGCGCGACTTGGAGCGCGACGGACCCGCTGCCTCGGTTGGGAGGGTTCGGCAAAATCATCCCGAACATTACGGCGTGTGGTTGTCTTTCGGGGAGGCATTGTACTGGCTCTGCAAGAAAAAGTTAACAAAAACACACAAATAACACAAGGAAAAATTCGGAAAAATAAAATTGCACGAAATCAAAAATCTGAACCGATAGAAGTGAAGAGGATGGAGAGTAGAACAACTTTTGTGAAAGCACTATGGTGTTTTGATGGGTGGTTGATGGTGGTAGGATGAGTTTAGTGAAGGTGGAGGCTAGGGTTTAATGGAGGATGAGAAAGAAAAGTGGGAGAATGAATGGAAAGAAGAAGAAGATTGGTTATAATGGAGATGGGCCCCACATGGGGTTTTAAAAAAATTTGAAATAATCTGTCCCGCACAGCTCACACGGTCCGTGTGTCTGCACACGGGCGGCCGTGTGAAAAAGCTGGCTTGGCAATTAGGGGCGTGCTGAGGGCAACACGGGTCGTGTTGCTGCACACGGGCGCCCGTGTTGCAAGTGCTGAAGCCACTTTTTAAAATTTTTTATTTCTTCTTTTCAGTCAGTTTTCAACACGGGCCGTGTTACTGCACACGGGTGCCCGTGTTGATGGTTTTCAATGCACGAAAAATGGACACTCTCCGTGCCGTTTTACTCGAGTTGCGTCTACCGGTCCAAACTCTACCACCTACAAAAGAAACGAAATAAAACAAAGAAAATGAAAGTTAACGGAAACAAACGTGGGTTGCCTCCCACGGAGCGCTTCGTTTAATGTCGCATGGCTCGACGGTCCATCGTCCTATTAAGCAAGACGAATGACATCAACCTGTCCAACTGGTTGACCTTGGAAATATGGCTTTAATCTCTGCCCATTAACTTTAAAGATGTCTCCATTAGCTTGATTTTTTATTTCAACTGCACCGTAAGGGAACACCTTATGAACCATAAATGGTCCCGACCATTTGGATCTCAATTTTCCCAGAAAAAGCTTCAAACGGGAATTGTACAGAAGGACCAGCTGTCCTTCCCAAAACTCTTTTTTCTGAATCCTCCTATCGTGCCACTTCTTGGTCCGTTCCTTGTAAACCTTGGCATTTTCGTACGCACGATTCCGGAACTCTTCTAATTCATGCAACTGTAAGATTCTAGAATTTCCTGCTAGAGACAAGTCCATGTTCAAAAATTTAGTTGCCCAAAATGCCTTGTGTTCAAGCTCTAAAGGTAAGTGACATGCTTTTCCGTAGACAAGTTGGTATGGTGACATCCCGATGGGTGTTTTGAACGCCGTTCGGTAAGCCCATAACGCATCATCTAGCTTTGTTGCCCAATCCTTTCTCGACGAACTCACTGTCTTCTCGAGAATTTGTTTGAGCTGTCTATTAGACACCTCTACCTGACCACTTGTTTGAGGGTGATAAGGGGTGGCTATCCGATGCTTCACATTGTATTTCTGCAGGAGTTTCTCCATGAGGTGATTTAGGAAGTGCGTTCCTTCATCACTAATAAGTGCTCTCGGTACTCCAAACCTAGCAAATATGTTCTCCCTCAAGAACTTGACTACTACCTTTGCATCATTAGTTGGTAAAGCTACCGCCTCCACCCATTTTGAGACATAGTCCACTGCAACTAAGATGTAATTCTTCCCGAATGATGGTGGAAACGGACCCATGAAGTCAATTCCCCAAACATCGAATAACTCCACCTCTAACATGAAATTCTGGGGCATTTGATTTCTTTTTGAAATGTTCCCAGTACGCTGACACTTATCACATTCTTTTACCATCTCTTGGGAATCTTTGAACAATGATGGCCAGTACAATCCTGACTGCAAGACTTTGGAAGCAGTACGATCCCCACTGAAATGCCCTCCATATTCAGAGTCATGACATGCTCTCAACACATCCTTTTGCTCCTCCTCAGGCACACATCGTCTTATCAGCCCATCTACTCCTCTCTTGTATAGGTATGGGTCGTCCCATAGATAGAACCTGCAATCATGAACAAACTTTTTCTTGCGGTTAGAATCAAAATCGTCAGGTATTATACCGCCAACAAGGTAGTTTGCGTAATCAGCAAACCAAGGCACTCCAATAACAGCTAGGATGTGTTCATCAGCAAACTCATCCTTTATTGGACGTCGCTCTTCTGTCTCCTCAATGGGTGACATTCGCGAAAGGTGATCTGCAACAGTGTTTTCACACCCTTTCTTGTCGCGAATCTCTACATCGAACTCTTGGAGAAGTAAAATCCACCTCAGAAGTCTGGGTTTCGAATCCTGCTTGGCAAAGAGATATTTTAAAGCAGCATGGTCAGTGTAAACAATCACTTTTGAACCCAACAGATATTGCCTGAATTTATCAAAGGCATACACAACAGCTAGCAACTCCTTCTCGGTGGTTGCATAATTGATCTGTGCAGGGTTCAAAACGTGACTGGCATAATAAATAACATGAAGCAATTTTTCTCTCCGCTGTCCAAGTACAGCCCCCACTGCAATGTCGCTAGCATCGCACATGATCTCAAAGGGTATAGACCAATCAGGGGCAGTCACAATGGGTGCCGACACTAGTTTATTTTTCAGTGTCTCAAATGCATCGGCACACTCTTTATCGAATACAAAAGTCCTGTCTTTAACCAACAAAGTGGTCAGCGGTTTGGCTATCTTTGAAAAATCCCTTATGAACCTGCGGTAGAATCCCGCATGGCCAAGGAAACTTCGAATACCTTTCTCATTCACAGGTGGTGGTAATTTTGAGATAACCTCCACCTTAGCTTGATCAACTTCGATTCCCCTGTGGGAGATCTTGTGACCAAGAACAATGCCTTCTCGTACCATGAAATGGCACTTCTCCCAGTTTAGGATCAGATTACTTTCTTGACATCGCTGCAAAACAAGTGAAAGGTTAGCTAAACAATTATCAAAGGAGGAACCAAAAACCGAGAAGTCATCCATGAAGACTTCCATATGCTTTTCAAGCATATCAGCAAAAATAGAAGTCATGCATCTTTGGAAAGTCGCTGGGGCATTACACAACCCGAACGGCATCCTTCTATAAGCGAAGATACCGTATGGGCAAGTAAAGGCTGTCTTCTCTTGATCCTCCGGTGCAACCGCAATTTGGTTGTATCCAGAGTACCCATCCAGAAAACAATAATAGTCATGCCCAGCCAATCTTTCTAACATTTGGTCAATGAATGGCAATGGAAAGTGATCTTTTCTTGTGGCCAGATTTAGTCTTCTGTAGTCTATGCACACTCGCCACCCAGTGACCGTTCTGGTAGGAATCAACTCATTCTTTTCATTAGCTATCACCGTTGTACCTCCTTTTTTAGGTACCACATGAACAGGGCTCACCCATGAACTGTCTGATATCGGGTAGATAAGACCTGCATCTAACAGCTTCACAACTTCCTTTCTCACTACCTCCTTCATAACTGGGTTCAATCTCCTTTGAGGCTGCACCACCGGTTTGTGATCTTCTTCCATGAGAATTTTGTGCATGCACATCGTAGGACTTATTCCCTTGAGGTCTTCAATCTTCCAACCCATAGCTCCCTTGAACTTTTTCAGAACTTCAATTAACTTGTCTTCTTGTATATTTTTCAAGCTCGAGCTAATGATGGCGGGACATTTTTCTTCAGAATCGAGGAAAACATATTTAAGATTCTCCGGAAGCTGTTTCAATTCTGAACTTTTTGGCTTTTCTTCATTGCAACCCAATGCTATTGGTTGCCTTAGATCTTCCCACCTATGTGTTTGAGAACCTTTAAAGATAGGTTGAGTTTCCAACATTGATACCACCTCCAAGTCATTATCATTGGCTTCTTCATTTTCTCCAAAAATTGACATGCTCAAAACTCTTTCGAGAGGTAATTGCAATACACTCTCCACATGATCACTTTCTACCACTTGTTGGAGCACTTGTATATTGCTACTAGTGCCAATATCCTCTTTATGCTTCATGGTATTATGAACATTGATTTTTAACTCTTCATCATAAACCTTCAAAGTCAGAGTGCCCCCATCCATATCTATCATGACTCTCCCCGTTTCCAAGAATGGTCGTCCCAAAATTATCGGCATCTCTTCGTCTTCTGGCATTTCAAGAATTACAAAATCTACCGGAAACACAAACTTATCCACTTTCACAAGGACGTCTTGGACTACTCCGTAAGGTCGCTTGACCGAATGATCTGCAAATTGGAGAGTCATCCGAGTGTCTTGGATTGCACCAATTCCCAACTTTTTGTAGATGGATAGAGGCATGAGACTGATACTTGCCCCCAGATCAATTAGAGCTCTCTTGAAAGATCTATCTCCAATAGTGCAAGGGATAGTAACTGCTCCTCTATCCTTCTTTTTCACTGGTATCTTCATGCCCTGCAAAATAGCACTACAAGTTTCTGTTAGAATAATGGGGTGGTCTGCAATGGTTCGCTTTTTTGCGATGATGTCCTTCATGAATTTGGCATAGGTGGGCATTTGCTCAAGTGCCTCCAACAACGGAATGTTCAGCTCCAGCTTTTTGAATAATTCCAGGAACTTCTCAAAATTCTTTTCTTGCTGCCCCTTTTTCTTGTTTCTTTGAGGGTAAGGCAGCTTGACTTCTGGTGTTGGTGTTAATACTTTTTCTTTTGTAACTGGTGCTGGTGATACCACTTCTTCTTCCACTTGCTCATTCTCTCTTATGTCCAGCTCCACCTCAAGCAATTGATCCTCACTCTCCGAATCCTTTTCCACCACTTCATGCGGTTTCCCTCTCCGTGTAGTGACGGCATTGATTTTTTGATTGTCTTTAGGATTAGTAACAGTTGCGCTTGGGAGGGCTCCTGGTGCTTGCGGAATTGCAAGGTGTTGAGCAATTTGACTCATTTGTACTTCAAGGTTCTTGATTGAGGCTCCCGTGTTCCTTAAATTGCTACGTGTCTCTTCTTGGAATTGGGAGCTTTGAGCGGCCATCTTTTCAATGGCAATTTCCCAATCCGCCTTTCTTGGACCCTGTGGTTGGTATTGTTGTTGAGGTTGCTGGTATGGTTGTTGTTGCGGACGATATTGTTGTCCCTGTGGTTGGTATTGTTGAGTCTGAGGTTGATATAATTGTTGTTCTTGAACCGGCTTCTGGACGTTTCCTTGCTGGTCTTTCCATGAGAAGTTCGGATGATTTTTCCACCCCGGATTATATGTGTTGGCATAAGGATTATTCTGCCTCAACATATGAATCTGCTCAACCTGTTCTTGCGTTGCCACACAATGCATAGCAAAGTGCGGTCCACCACATATTTCACAAAGAACCGCTTTAACTGGTTCCACCTGTGCTACTGTCTGAGTTCCAATATTCATCTTTTTTAACCTTCTCTCTACCTCTGCAGCAATCTGATCCTCCATCTTAACAACCTGCTCTGGCAATTTCAAATCAATTTTTCCCTCCGGTTGGCTCATGGTTCGATCATACAACTCAAGATGCTCATTAGCAGCAATTGCCTCTATGATCCTTTTCATAACTGTGGCTGTAGCAAAATTTGTTGAACCACCAGCAGCGGTATCAATAAGCTGCTTTGTCTTAAGTCGCAACCCATTCACGAAATTCTGCATTTGTTCGGTAGCGTCCATGTTATGAGTAGGACATGCAGTCAAACACCTTTTGAACCTCTTGTATGCATCCCCCAATGATTCCCCCTCTTTTTGTTTGAAATTGACAATATCGTATCTTTTTCGGATAAACACCGACGCAGGAAAATATTCATTGAGGAATGCCGTTTCCATCTCTTGCCATGTCGTGATACTTGTAGCCGGAAGTGAGTAAAACCACTCCTCTGCGTCATCAGTAAGTGTAAACGGGAACATAACAAGTCTCTTGGCCTCCTCTGAATGACCTTCGATCTTCAACGAAGTTGTCGTAGTGAGAAATCTCTGAAGATGCTTATTTGCATCCTCGTTTATTCTTCCGGAGAACGGCTTGCTCTCTAACTGGCGAATGGTGGATGGATGCAATTGAAAATGTGCCACATTCACAGGTTGATTAACAATAGTCATCCGGTTGGGGTGAGCATTTGCCCCTCCATAGTCCCCTAACAATCTTTCTGCAGGAGGTTGATTTCCAGCCATGTCAACTGGTTCCTGAACTACCTCCCTGTCAAAGTCAGAGTCGCTGTGCTCCGAATGCACAGACACTTCGTCGTCGCTTTCCTGATGTGGAACACTAAGACTTGCACTTGGTGCTGCCAGTCTTTCAATTCTTGCCTTGCGGCGTCTCTCGTGCAGAGCTCTTTCTGGTTCTGTGTCAAAGGAAAATTTAGCTGAGGTCTGACCTCACATAAACAGTTAGACAACAGTTAGAACAGATACAACTGCAATGAAATTAAAATAACGGATAAAAATAAAATTTTGGTCGCAGAGCAACAAAATTTCAATTGACTTAAAGTTCGGCTTATAGTTTGGCAGTCCCCGGCAACGGCGCCAAAAACTTGATCGGAAAATAGCAAGTGTACTACTTTTGTTACCGATGTAGTTATTAAAATGGAGTAGAATCCAAGTATCGATCACAAGGACTGCGGATAAAATATAAACCAGGACTAAATTTTCAATTGAACAAAAAGCTATGGTTGGTTTTTGATTTGCTTGATAAAACTACTAACTGTTTATAATTAAAAACGATAAGTAAATGATGATTTGGTACACAAATGAGAAGGCATGCTAAGGTTGATGTATAAATCTTATGTAACTCCTTGAGAACACCGTTGTTCATGAAAAGATGTGACTACAATTGAGTATCAATTCCATAAAATGGTTTTCCCTAATTCCTTAGTGGAGAACTTATTAATACTTAAAAGTCAATTTCAATTCCTCAATAATTGAATTTAGTATTAAGGCATTATGCATCGTAATCTAGAATGAATGATCACTATGGTGAAATCCTTATTCCTAAGCGATTTACCGGTAATGTTTTGATTCAAAACGCATTAGAGTGGTGTGTCACGCCTAACCCTAATCATAGATCAACAAAATATTTTCCAATATGATGAAGCATGAAAATCTTTGAATCATAAACTCAAATTATAAAAACATCAAATTCATCACAACGGTTTTAACAAGTCATTACATGAAAAGATTTAGGGACATCACCCTAGCATAAAATAGTTTAGCTACTCATAGTGTTTAAGAAAATAACAAGAGTAATTGAAGTCATTACAAGAAATTATCGGTTGATATGATCTCCAATCGCGAGTGCTCTTGAAGATCTCTTCCAAAACCCTTGACTCTTCTTTCTCTGTAATTCTCTATGCCCAATGATCCAAGATTATGACTTTTGGTCGGAAAAAGGTGCGGAAACTTACTAGAAATGGTGACCGATCAAGTATCTACATTTACATCGGATGAACCAACTTATAACTTCTCTTACATGCCATATGAAACCACTGCTAACCCAGCTATGGCTAGAAAGAGAAGGAAGATAATCTTGGATATCAGAAAAAGATTCAGAAATTCGATAAATACTCAAGTTGCTGATAATAGGAATGTAAATTCAAGGCACATGACTTCAAATGATGCGGTTCAAATTTCAAATAACATTGTTATTCTGAATCATAATATGAGTAAGGCATCTACTTCGAATGCTCAAAACTGCAATGATTTTGTAGTGCCTAATATACCGCTTGACTCTCATTATTCAGATAATGACGGCTCCAACTCTGACAATAATTTGAATTCCCCTAATACTTCAGATCCAATGACGATACAGAACCTGAACCATTACAAGAGGCCCATCTCCAAGGTACATTCCATATGATATAGTTATAGGCAAATGATACCAACACTGTGACTCATAAATTACATTGGCTGATATTCCCTATTTAGCTGGGCATTACATTTTCTGTATTAATACAACTATTTGATATGGTGTTTAATGTAATTACTTATTCCCCTATGTCTTTACAGAATATTATGATATGGGAGACCAAAGTTATGAATGTGCAAACTGTATATCATGTATGTGGTTCCAAGAAAAAGTGGAAAGAAAAAAGCAACAACTATTCCTCGGTTCCATCATTTTTGCCGTGGTGCAAATATTGTTCTCCCGTTCCTTGAGCAACCTCCAAAACTGTTGTAACGTAACATCTTCTATTTAATACAACAAATTCGGACAGTAAAAACTACCAGAATAACATACAAATGTACAACGGGATGTTTTCATTCACTTCACCCAGAATGAAATTCGACACAACATACTCTAAAAGAGGAGGACCCCCTACTTTGAGACTGCACGGCCATACCTGTCATCGAATTGGTACATTACTACCAGAAACCGGAAATCCTCCCCAATATGCTCAATTATACATCTATGACACTGATAACGAAGTTGAAAACAGAATAAAATGTTTCAAGTAAGTCTAATAACTCACTAATACATAATTTCTTCGCAAATATATTTCCTTCAACCCGTTATTGATGCCAATTCAAAATCCACCGGGACAACAAAGGCATCCAGCGACACATTGTCAACAACCTGAAGATAATGTTAGATGAGCACAATGTTCATTCCAAAGCTTTTAGAATGGAAAGGGATGTTTTAAAGGCTAATTCTTTCACGGATTTAAAACCGAGGCTCATTTCTTATAGACCCGAAGATGGCCGTGTTTATAACACACCGGCCGTGTCGGAGGTTGCTACACTCATTGTGGGGGATATTGATTCTGCTGATAAAAGAGATATTCTAATTCATCGATGCAATGGTGGTTTGCAACAAATAGATGAGTTTCACCCAGCATATTTGGCGTATTAGTACCATAAGCGGGGAGAACGTGATGGATAATCAATCAAAGTTAAGAGTAAACAAATATAATAACTTGAGCAATTAATGTGATGGTGATGGAAGAAATCAACACCATAAGCGGGGAGAACGTGTGGTCTTGCCATCTACAATTGTTGGTAGCAAGAGATACATGGATCAGTTGTATTTTGATGGTATGGCCATTTCAAGTCGATTGGGATTCCCTGATTTATTTTTTACATTTACCTACAATCCAAATTGGCAAGAAATCACACGCGCATTATCAGGCACTGGACTACAACCCCACGGTTGGCTAGATATCATTACAAAAGTTTTCAAAATAAAGTTTGATGAACTCATGGATGATATTACAAAAAACCATGTCGTGGAATAAGTATTAGCATGTAAGTCGCTTCATTTAATTATTCTACATCTTTATCATGTCTGTGTGGTGTTTAAAAATGCTACCTCAAACTAACATTGACTTTTATAGATATGTACACGATTGAATTCCAAAAGAGGGGATTGCCCCATGCGCACATATTGATATTCCTACACCCTCAGAGAAAATACCCAACACCCTCTGACATAAACAAGATCATTTCTGCTGAAACACCTGACCCGATTGTTCACCCTAATTTATACAAGTTGGTTAAGGCACATATGATGCATGGACCTTGTGGCCTCTCACGGATGAACTCACCATGTATGAAAAATCGGAGATATTCTAAATACTATCCCAAAAAGTTCATCGAACACACTATTGTTGATGTAGAGGGATATCCGCTTTATAGAAGAAGATCTAAAACTTTCACTATTGAAAAAAGCGAAATCACGTTGGACAAACGACATGTAGTTCCGTATAACACCATATTTCTTATGAAATACCAGGCACATATAAACATGGAATGGTGTAATCAGAGTACTTCAATAAAATATCTTTTCAAATATATCAATAACGGCTATGATAGAATAACAGCAGCAGTTTCCACAAATGACAATCAACCCATCGATGAAATCCAACAATATCTCGATTGCAGGTATGTCTCCCCCAGTGAAGCATGCTGGCGCATTTACTCTTATAATATTCATGGTAGAAAACCTGTTGTAGAGCATATGTTTTATCATTTAGTCGGGGAGAAACCTATCTACTACACCGATTACGCACACATGGAGAATATATTGGAAAATGCAAGTGTGACTGAATATATGTTTACTGCATGGCTGGTGGCAAATGCTAAATATGAAGAAGCACAAGCATTAACTTACGGTTAATTTGTGTCCAAGTTTGTTTATCACATAAAAAAAAGAATGGAGACCACGCAAAAAAGGCTTCACCATTGGACGTCTCATATGGGTTCCTCCATCAATCGGTGAACTATTTTATCTCCGCATGATGTTAACAGTAGCTAAAGGATCAACAACTTATGAGGAAATTAGAACAGTAGGTGACATCCAGTGTTATACGTTTAGAGATGCGTGCTTTGCGATGGGATTTCTTGAAGACGACAAAGAATACATAGATGTTATAAAGGAGGCAAGTCATTGGGGTAGCGGTCATTTTCTTCGAAAACTCTTTATGGTCATACTTTTATCAGGCGCTATTAATCTCCCTGCACATGTTTGGAAACAATCTTGGGTCCTATTATCCGATGGTGTCTTATATGCACAAAGAGTATTAGCTTTAAATCTAGGTTTCTTATTACCTCAACTAAACGTGTGAACAATAATTTGTTAATAACAATTTACATATAACGTACCAATAATATTGTAACTCAATTCTCATATCATTGTAGAATTAGTCCTCACAGAAGCCCAGTTACAAAATTTGACTTTAGTAGAAATTGAAAAATTCCTTCAAGCAAATAGATGGACCCTCAGGAATTTTAGTCCTATTCCATATCCAGAGACCTATGTTCTTGAACAGTTGGGCAACAGACTCATATTCGATGAGCGTAATTATTATGTCGTATCAATGAAATTGGAATTTCAAAATCCGTTTGATGTAACACTTCATATTGTCCGTTTTAATTTAATTAAGGTTTAGATTAAATATTTGGAAGTAATTAGTATTTTAATTAGAAATTTAGAAAATTATGAGTGAGCTTGAGGTTGTGTCTAGTAAAGAAGGGGGTGCTAAGTGTGAGGCTTACTAAGTTTTATTCTATGTTCCGATAAAATAAAGGGATTTGAGAAATAGAGAGATAGAAAAGTCAGAAAGAGTTTTCAAAGCATGTGAAAGAACAGAGAAAGGAGAAGAAGAGGAAGAGGGATTTCAAGGATTTTGAACCAAGGTAAGGGAGGACTCTTCCGGTTAATATCTATTATGTGATTATAGGTGATATAATTAATTAAGATATGGTTTGATTCAATTGGATATATTGGGGTTGGGATTGTTAGGTTTAGGAATGTCATAGTTTAGGGTAATTGATGAAATTGCATGAACTATTGATTGAAAATATGTTTTTATTGATGTTTGATGATGTGTGATGGTGTATATGATGATTTTATGCATTTAATCGATGTTTAGAAGGGACTTTGGGTGAAGGATGTGTGGAATCGCAGGTCTGTCACAGAGGTGAAATTCTGCATAATCGCACGTCCGCTAAGCGGATGCTGTTCGTTTTTCAAAAATTAATTAAGCCCGCTAAGTGGACCTAGCCCGCTAAGTAGAGGTTCCAACGTAGTAAGCTACTGTCTTTGACTGCTTGAAGAGGGGTTATTGGAAAATTGATTCCATAAGCGCGCTGGAGGATTGCTAAGCGGGCCCTGCTGTGTATAAAAATTTCTGAACTTTAAAACTATGTAACTTTTGATCCGTGTATCCCTTTTATGTGCCGTTTTTGTAACACTCCATTTATTTTCATAATTTAATTTAATTAAATTAATTGAATTATGAGGAATTAAGCAATTGGGCTTGAGTTGTGGTTAGTAAGGGAGGGGGTGCATTGGTAGGCCCTATTACTAATTAAAATAATTTTATTTTATTCTTAATAAAATAGAAGGAGTGGTAGAATAGAGAAGGTTACAGTATTGGGAAAAGAAGTTTGAACGTGAAAAGAGAAGAGGAACGGAGAAGTGTGACCGAGGAAGAACGAAGAATCAACCTTCAGGTAAGGGGGGACTCTTCCGTTTATCTTCTATTATGGGATTATAGATAATATGATAGAATTGATCGTGTTATCCGTACCAATTGGGTTGTGCTTAGGTTGTAGAAATGTTAGGTTTTGGGAGGATTTACACGTAATGAATATGCTGATTCGTGTAATGATGTTATTTGGATGGTTTGAATGTATTATAATGTGCTATAATATGTGTTTGTTGTACTGTGTTCGAAATCTGATTGGAATGGGTTGAATTGGTAATGATTTGGTGAAGGAAGGGCAAAATCGCAGGCTGTTTTCTGCTATTCGGAGCGCTGGGATTCGCCAGTTCGCGCCGCGTCCAGGAGTTGGCGCCGCGAACAGCTTGGCAGAAGGCCAGGAAGCTTTGTTGCGCTCAGTACGCGCCGCGAGCATATGACCGCGCCGCGAGGGCGTAGTTTTTATTCGTTCCGCGCCGCGAACCTTTGTTTGCGCCGCGAAGGCGTAGTTCCTATTCGTTCCGCGCCGCGAACCGTGTGTGGCGCCGCGTGCTGTTAGTTGTTGCGACTGTCCATTTTGAAAAGTTTTAAAGAGGTGTAACTTTTAAACCGTAAACCGGATTTTGGTGCCGTTTCGAGTACAGTGAAGCTAATCAGATAATTTATATAATCAAATGGTGTTTTGAGTTGTGGCTCGAACTATTTTTAAAACACCGAGCTTAATTGTTTGTGGTAGGATATGTTTATAGGTACACTAATGAATGTTTACCTGTATGATGTTGTGGTTGTAACTGGTGTTTATTGTACATGTATTGTTGGTATGAAATATGTGTCTTATTGATGATTATGACATGAATCTATGTATGTGGGTGATGAGCATGTTATGGTTGATGCATGCATTCATAATCATTATGTGGCTGGTCCTTGACGATGGTGGATCAGTAGTAGCTAATTCCCATTGTGAGGAATTAGTGAGTGGGTGTTACCGTATCCTTGATGATGGTGGATCGGTGAGTTGGGTTATATCCCAAATCTTGGTACCACATGCATGTAGTTGCATTGCATTAGGTTGTTTGTGATATTATAACATGAATGGAAGGTTGTCCAATGTTATAATATGTGCTGTTGATTGTTGGTTTACTGATTCTATGGTTTGAATCTGATCATAACTGTAATTGGGTGAATGGCATGTGAAATGACATTTTATTATTTATATCTTATAACATTAGTTAAATGTGAATGAGACTCACCCTTACTGTTGTTATTTTTCAGATTGAGGAGTAGCTCTCGTACTTGGTGAGGATTAGCTCGTCAAGTAGTTCGTTAGAGTCAGTTGGGTCCGTGTCATGCTCTGGTCGTGTAACACTGGGGGCGTCGTTTAGAATTATTTGTTGAACTTTTTATTTTGGATGGATTTGTATGTTGATGCTTTAAGTCTGTGACTTGGCTGTTTGTTATTCAGATGTCAAAGATAATTCCGCTGTGTTAACATGATGAATCTGAATAAATTTGGTTGACGTTCTCCTTTATGGCATGACATGAGTATTATTGTTTGAATTAATTGGAAGTTGTAATGCCCTTTTTCATGTTAACTCTGATTATTTTCTATTATTATGCGGGGTATTAGAAGGGTGTTACAATAGTGGTATCAGAGCATTGTCGGTCGTTTGAGTCAGAGTCTTAGTGTCGGTTAATCCCTCGTATGCGATTAGTGTAAGGTTGACACTGTCGATACTTCTTGTTCTAATAGATATTGTTTGATATTTAGCAGAACAATGGCTGGAAGAGGAGGAAGAAACGATGATGCTATCGCTGAGGCTCTGGGCATGATTGCTGGTGTGCTGGGAGGGAATGCCAATGGAGCTGGAATTGGTGCTGACAGGCAGCTGAATAGTTTTCAGAGGAACAACCCTCCGTTGTTCAAAGGCACTCACGATCCCGAAGGCGCCCAGAAGTGGCTGAAAGAGATTGAAAGGATCTTCCGGGTGATTGATTGTGACGAAAATCTGAAGGTGAGATATGGGACTCACATGCTGTCTGAAGAAGCTGATGATTGGTGGATGGCTAGTAGGGACGAACTGCAAGCTGCAGGTGTTGCAATCACTTGGACTGTGTTCAAGAGAGAATTCTTGCGGAGGTACTTTCCTGAGGATGTTAGAGGCAGGAAAGAGATTGAATTTTTGGAGCTGACACAAGGTAACATGACTGTGCCAGAGTATGCGTCCAAGTTTGTGGAGCTAGCAAAGTATTATGTCCACTACAATAATGATGAGGCTAGTGAATTCTCTAAGTGTGTTAAGTTTGAGAATGGTCTCCGCGATGAGATTAAACAGGGTATCAGATACCAGAGGATTCGCAGGTTTGTCGATTTGGTTGACTGCAGCCGAATCTTTGAAGAGGACAATATTAAACTGAAGTCGTCGCACTCTCGCGAGTTAGTCGACAGGAAAGGGAAAAAGCATATGGATCGTGGTAAGCCTTATGGTAAGGGTAACCAGAAAGCTGGAGGCTGGAAGAAGCCTAGTGGGGGAGACTCTAGTGCCCCTATTAAGTGCTTCAAGTGTGGAGAACCTGGACATCGCATTCACGAATGCAAAAGTGAGGAAAAGAAGTGCTATAGATGTGGAAAGGCAGGTCACATTGCTATTGAGTGCAAAGGGAACACTGTAACTTGTTTCAACTGCGGGGAAGAAGGTCATATCAGTCCTAAGTGTCCTAAGCCGAGGAAGAATCAAGCTGGTGGTAAGGTGTTCGCCTTAGCTGGTTCAGAGACTACTCCAGAGGATCGGTTGATTAAAGGTACGTGTTTTATCCATGGCACTCCTTTAATTGCAATAATAGATACTGGGGCAACTCACTCGTTTATTTCATTGGATTGTGCTAAACGACTGAATTTGGAAATATCTGAGATTAATGGAAGTATGGTCATTGACACTCCTGCGTCGGGTTCAGTGACTACTTCGTTCGCTTGTTTGAACTGTCCAATTGATATTTTTGGTAGAGAATTCGGAATGGACTTAGTGTGCCTTCCGTTGGAACAACTTGATGTTATCTTGGGTATGAATTGGTTGCAATTTAATCGGGTTCATATCAATTGTTTCACGAAGACGGTTATTTTTCCTGAAGATGTCAGTGTTGAGGATTTAGCGATGACGGCTAGACAAGTAGATGAAGCAATGAAGGACGGGGCTGTCGTGTTCATGTTGATTGCATCCATGGAAGTGAAAAAGAAAGCGGTGAGTAGTGACTTACCGGTAGTATGTGAATTTCCAGAAGTCTTTCCAGAAGATGTAAGAGAATTGCCGCCAGAGAGGGAGGTAGAATTTGCTATTGAACTAATTCCTGGAACTAATCCTGTGTCGATGGCACCTTATCGTATGTCGGCATCGGAATTGAATGAGTTGAAGAGTCAATTGGAAGATTTACTTGAGAAGAAATTTATTCGTCCTAGTGTCTCACCGTGGGGTGCACCGGTGTTACTAGTGAAGAAGAAAGAAGGTTCAATGAGGTTGTGTGTGGATTACAGACAACTCAACAAGGTTACTATCAAGAATCGGTATCCCTTGCCGAGGATTGATGACTTGATGGATCAACTAGTTGGAGCATGTGTGTTCAGCAAAATTGACTTGAGGTCGGGATATCATCAGATTCGGGTGAAGACGGACGATATTCAGAAAACAGCATTTAGAACGAGGTATGGTCATTACGAATATACAGTGATGCCATTTGGAGTAACCAATGCGCCGGGGGTTTTCATGGAGTATATGAATAGGATCTTCCATCCTTTTCTGGATCAGTTCGTAGTAGTATTTATTGATGATATTTTAATATATTCTAAGAATGAAAAAGAGCATGCGGATCATCTTAGAGTGGTATTGGAACTATTGAAGGAAAAGAAACTTTATGCAAAACTGTCAAAGTGTGAGTTCTGGTTAAACGAAGTGAGCTTTCTTGGGCATGTAATTTCTAAGGATGGTATTGCCGTTGACCCAACGAAAGTAGAAGCAGTGTCTCAGTGGGAAGCTCCGAGGTCAGTTTCCGAAATCCGTAGTTTCCTTGGTCTGGCGGGTTACTATAGAAAGTTCATTGAAGGTTTTTCAAAGTTAGCATTACCGTTAACTAAGTTGACTAGGAAGGGTCAAGCGTTTGTTTGGGATTCGAAATGTGAAGAAGGATTCCAAGAGTTGAAGAAGAGGTTGACTAGTGCGCCGATCTTGATTTTGCCGAATCCGGCGGAATCTTTTGTTGTTTATTGTGATGCTTCGTTGTCAGGATTAGGAGGTGTACTGATGCAGAATCAACAGGTAGTCGCTTATGCGTCGAGACAACTCAAGGTGCATGAGAGAAACTATCCGACTCATGACTTAGAGTTGGCAGCAGTGGTATTTGTGTTGAAGTTGTGGAGGCATTACCTATATGGTTCAAGGTTTGAAGTATTTAGTGATCACAAGAGTTTGAAGTACCTCTTTGACCAAAAAGAGTTGAATATGAGACAAAGAAGATGGTTAGAATTTCTCAAGGATTATGATTTTGAACTGAATTATCATCCGGGTAAAGCAAATGTTGTTGCCGATGCATTGAGTAGGAAGTCCTTGCATATGTCTATGCTTATGGTGAGAGAATTGGATTTAATTGAGCAATTCCGAGATTTGAGTTTAGTATGTGAAGACACTCCTACCAGTGTTAAATTGGGTATGCTGAAGCTGACTAGTAGTATTCTTGAGGAAATCCGAGAAGGTCAGAAGACTGATGTAGAGTTGGTTGATAAGTTGACTCTGATTAATCAAGATAAAGGAGGTGAATTCAGAATCGACGAGAATGGTATAATGAGGTTTGGTAATCGTGTTTGTGTTCCTGATGTTGCCGAATTGAGGAAGAGTATTCTTGAAGAAGGACATCGTAGCGGATTGAGTATTCATCCTGGTGCTACCAAGATGTATCATGACTTAAAGAAGCTGTTTTGGTGGCCTGGAATGAAAAAGGAAATAGCTGAATTTGTCTATGCTTGCCTGACTTGCCAGAAGTCGAAGATTGAGCATCAGAAACCGTATGGAGCTATGCAACCGTTATTTATTCCAGAATGGAAGTGGGATAGTATATCTATGGATTTTGTTTCAGGTTTGCCGAGGACGGTGAAGAATTGTGAAGCTATTTGGGTTATTGTAGACAGGTTGACAAAGTCTGCTCACTTTATACCAATGAGAATGGATTACCCAATGGAGAAGCTGGCTCAATTGTATATTGACAGGATAGTGAGTTTACATGGTATTCCTTCGAGTATCGTGTCGGATAGAGATCCAAGGTTTACATCCAGATTCTGGGAAGGTTTGCAGAGGGCTTTGGGTACTAAGCTGAGATTGAGTTCTGCTTATCATCCGCAGACGGATGGACAGACGGAAAGAACTATTCAATCACTAGAAGATTTGTTGCGTGCTTGTGTGTTGGAAAGAGGCGGTGTTTGGGATAGTTATCTACCCTTGATCGAATTTACTTACAATAATAGTTTTCACTCGAGCATTGGTATGGCTCCGTTTGAAGCTTTGTATGGTCGGAGGTGTAGAACGCCTTTATGTTGGTATGAATCTGGAGAAAGTGCCGTGATTGGACCGGAAATTGTTCAGGAGACAACAGAAAGGATCAAGATGATTCAGGAGAAGATGAAGACTTCTCAGAGTTGTCAGAAGAGTTATCATGATAAAAGGAGGAGGACACTTGAATTTCAAGCAGGAGATCATGTGTTCTTGAGGGTGACCCCCACAACTGGTGTTGGTAGAGCACTGAAATCAAGGAAGTTGACTCCGCGATTCATTGGTCCGTTCCAGATTACGGAGAGGGTGGGAGAAGTGGCGTATCATATTGCGTTGCCACCGACGCTTGCGAATCTGCATGATGTATTCCACGTATCACAGTTGAGGAAATACATTGCTGATCCATCTCATGTGATCCAAGTCGATGATGTACAGGTAAAGGACAATCTGACAGTTGAAACTTTGCCTATGAGGATTGAAGACCGAAGGCTGAAACAATTGCGTGGCAAGGAGATAGCACTGGTCAAAGTAGCTTGGGGAGGACCAGCAGGTGGGAATGTGACTTGGGAATTGGAGAGTCAGATGAAGGATTCCTATCCAGAGTTATTTGCCTAAGGTATGTTTTCGAGGACGAAAACTATTTAGTGGGGGAGAGTTGTAACACTCCATTTATTTTCATAATTTAATTTAATTAAATTAATTGAATTATGAGGAATTAAGCAATTGGGCTTGAGTTGTGGTTAGTAAGGGAGGGGGTACATTGGTAGGCCCTATTACTAATTAAAATAATTTTATTTTATTCTTAATAAAATAGAAGGAGTGGTAGAATAGAGAAGGTTACAGTATTGGGAAAAGAAGTTTGAACGTGAAAAGAGAAGAGGAACGGAGAAGTGTGACCGAGGAAGAACGAAGAATCAACCTTCAGGTAAGGGGGGACTCTTCCGTTTATCTTCTATTATGGGATTATAGATAATATGATAGAATTGATCGTGTTATCCGTACCAATTGGGTTGTGCTTAGGTTGTAGAAATGTTAGGTTTTGGGAGGATTTACACGTAATGAATATGCTGATTCGTGTAATGATGTTATTTGGATGGTTTGAATGTATTATAATGTGCTATAATATGTGTTTGTTGTACTGTGTTCGAAATCTGATTGGAATGGGTTGAATTGGTAATGATTTGGTGAAGGAAGGGCAAAATCGCAGGCTGTTTTCTGCTATTCGGAGCGCTGGGATTCGCCAGTTCGCGCCGCGTCCAGGAGTTGGCGCCGCGAACAGCTTGGCAGAAGGCCAGGAAGCTTTGTTGCGCTCAGTACGCGCCGCGAGCATATGACCGCGCCGCGAGGGCGTAGTTTTTATTCGTTCCGCGCCGCGAACCTTTGTTTGCGCCGCGAAGGCGTAGTTCCTATTCGTTCCGCGCCGCGAACCGTGTGTGGCGCCGCGTGCTGTTAGTTGTTGCGACTGTCCATTTTGAAAAGTTTTAAAGAGGTGTAACTTTTAAACCGTAAACCGGATTTTGGTGCCGTTTCGAGTACAGTGAAGCTAATCAGATAATTTATATAATCAAATGGTGTTTTGAGTTGTGGCTCGAACTATTTTTAAAACACCGAGCTTAATTGTTTGTGGTAGGATATGTTTATAGGTACACTAATGAATGTTTACCTGTATGATGTTGTGGTTGTAACTGGTGTTTATTGTACATGTATTGTTGGTATGAAATATGTGTCTTATTGATGATTATGACATGAATCTATGTATGTGGGTGATGAGCATGTTATGGTTGATGCATGCATTCATAATCATTATGTGGCTGGTCCTTGACGATGGTGGATCAGTAGTAGCTAATTCCCATTGTGAGGAATTAGTGAGTGGGTGTTACCGTATCCTTGATGATGGTGGATCGGTGAGTTGGGTTATATCCCAGATCTTGGTACCACATGCATGTAGTTGCATTGCATTAGGTTGTTTGTGATATTATAACATGAATGGAAGGTTGTCCAATGTTATAATATGTGCTGTTGATTGTTGGTTTACTGATTCTATGGTTTGAATCTGATCATAACTGTAATTGGGTGAATGGCATGTGAAATGACATTTTATTATTTATATCTTATAACATTAGTTAAATGTGAATGAGACTCACCCTTACTGTTGTTATTTTTCAGATTGAGGAGTAGCTCTCGTACTTGGTGAGGATTAGCTCGTCAAGTAGTTCGTTAGAGTCAGTTGGGTCCGTGTCATGCTCTGGTCGTGTAACACTGGGGGCGTCGTTTAGAATTATTTGTTGAACTTTTTATTTTGGATGGATTTGTATGTTGATGCTTTAAGTCTGTGACTTGGCTGTTTGTTATTCAGATGTCAAAGATAATTCCGCTGTGTTAACATGATGAATCTGAATAAATTTGGTTGACGTTCTCCTTTATGGCATGACATGAGTATTATTGTTTGAATTAATTGGAAGTTGTAATGCCCTTTTTCATGTTAACTCTGATTATTTTCTATTATTATGCGGGGTATTAGAAGGGTGTTACAGTTTTAGGCGATTAAAAGTTAATTAAATGTTTTATAATATAAAATAGAGGAATGGGAAGTGGCCGATTTTATTTTAAAACTCGATTTAATTGCTTTGGTGAAATGATCATTGTGCATACGCGGTTTTGTGAATATGACAATGTATTGGTAGGGTAACGGGAGAAATGGGATTATTGCTATGATTGTCGTGACAAATGTGTGAATGATTGAATGATGCGGAGATATGTGCATACCTGTTGGTGATGATAATGGTGAGTTATGGTGAGAGGATGTATTTCATCGGATCGGTGATGTGTAAGTATGTCATATGTGTGCATTCATTCATAAATCATTTTAATAATTGAATCCCGGTGATGTTTGGATTAGTGGTGGGCATAATTCTCATTGTGTGGGATTTATGCCGGTAGGGTCGTATCTCGGTGATGTTTAGATCGGTCAGGTGGATTAATTCCACGGCTTATTGGTACCACATGCATAGTGTCAGTTGGTTCATATGCATTTTTGTCATAACATGATTGAATGGATTTCAGTATTATGTTGGGTGGTGTATTTGTTGTGGTTGATGAATGACAATTGAAAATCTGAATATATTGCAAATTGGGTGAATAATATATTATGATGTTTTGTTGCTTATGAATGCATAATATTTATTAATTGTGAATGAGACTCACCCTTACATGTTGACATTTTCAGATTGTAGAGTAGCTGCTTATTTACTTTGGCGAGGATACTCGTAGAGTTAATCCATTTGTTGGGTCGTGTCAGTCATGCTCTGATCTTGTAACACTGGGAACGATAGATTTAGAGTTTAATTTTGTTACACTCTATTTTGTTTGGTTTGGATTATCTTCCGTTGGAATTATTTCGGAAGATGTTTTGTTATTCCGCTGTGATAAACATGATAATTTGGTTTGGGAACGTTCCTATTAAAGCATGACATAAGACTACAATTGGTTTATTTGTTTTATTTAATTGTGGCACCCTTGTTTTTATGTTTTACTCTGATTGTTTTATTAATTTTCGCGGGGTTTAGATAGGTGCTACAATAGTGGTATCAGAGCATAGTCGGTGGTTGTAACCAGAGTCTTAGTATCAGTTATTCGCTTGTATGCGACTAGGGTGAGTTATCACTGTCGATACTTTTGGTGCTAATGGAATTGTTTTGTGATTAGCAGAACAATGGCTGGAAGAGGTGGAAGAAACGACGATGCTATCGCTGAGGCTCTAGGCATGATTGCTGGTGTGCTGGGAGGAAATGCCAATGGAGCTGGAATTGGTGCTAACAGACAGCTGGGGGATTTTCAGAGGAACAATCCTCCATTGTTCAAGGGCACTCATGATCCAGAAGGTGCTCAGAAGGGGTTGAAGGAAATCGAAAGGATTTTCAGAGTTATTGATTGTGCTGAGAACCTGAAAGTGAGGTGTGGTACTCACATGTTGTTTGAAGAAGCAGATGACTGGTGGGTTGCTACGAGAACTAAATTGGACGATGACAGTGTAGCTATTACTTGGGCTATATTCAAGAGAGAGTTTCTGAGGAAGTACTTTCTTGAAGATGTTCGGGGAAGGAAGGAGATAGAGTTCTTGGAGCTGAAACAGGGTAATATGACGGTGCCGGAGCATGCTTCCAAATTTGTTGAGTTGGCAAAGTTTTACATTCACTACAACAATGATGAAGCCGGTGAGTTCTCAAAGTGCATCAAATTTGAGAATGGTCTTCGTGATGAGATCAAGCAAGGTATCATGTATCAGAGGATTCGCCGATTTGGTGGATTGTAGCAGAATCTTCGAAGAGGATAACATTAAGCTGAAGTCATCTCACTCTCGCGAGTTAGTTGACAAGAAGGGTAAAAAGCCTATAGATAGAGGTAAGCCATATGGTAGAGGAAATCCAAAGGATGGTGATTGGAAAAAGCCTAGTGGGGGAGATTCTAATGCTCTCGTTAGATGCTACAACTGTGGTGAGACTGGACATAGAAGGAATGGGTGCAAGAGTGGAGAAAAGAAGTGCTTCAAATGTGATAAGACAGGTTATATTGCTACTGATTGTAGGAGGAAGACCGTTACTTGCTACAATTGCAGCGAAGAAGGCCATATCAGCCCACAGTGCACTAAGCCGAAGAAGAATCAGTCTAGTGGGATGGTCTTTGCTTTGTCTGGGTCAGAGACTACTACGGAGGATCGATTAATTAAAGGTACATGTTTTATCCATGGAACACCTTTAATTGCAATTATTGATACTGGGGCGACTCATTCGTTCATTTCAATGGATTGTGCAAAAAGATTAAAATTAGAAATATCTGATATGAATGGAAGTATGGTTATTGATACTCCTGCGTCGGGTTCAGTAACTACTTCTCCTGCTTGTTTGAATTTTTCGGTTGATATTTTTGGTAGAAAGTTTGGGATGGACTTAGTGTGCCTTCCATTGGAACAACTTGATGTTATTCTGGGTATGAACTGGTTGGAATTCAACCGGGTTCATATTAATTACTTTACGAAGACGGTTATCTTTCTTGAAGATGCCAGTGTTGAAGATTTGGCAATGACTGCGAGACAAGTAGTTGAAGCGGTTAAAGATGGGGCTGTCGTGTTTATGTTAATTGCATTTATGGAAGTGAAAGGGAAAGCGGTGGGTAGTGCATTACCGGTTGTACGTGATTTTCCAGAAGTCTCTCCAGAAGATGTTAGAGATTTGCCACCTGAGAGGAGGTGGAATTTGCTATTGAATTGATTCCTGGGACGAGTCCCGTGTCGATGGCGCCTTATCGTATGTCGTTTTTTTTTTTACAAAAAACCAATTTTAAAAAAAACTAGTTTAAAACTGGTTTATCTCAAACCCAAATTTCATTTAAAAAAATGGTTTTAAAAAATATTTTACATAGAATATTTGTTTACGTTATCAAAAATAAAATCGATATTTCATATTTTAGAAAAAAATTACTTTTTTTGTTTATTTTTGGTAAAATTGTTTTTTTATATTTCAACATAAATGCTTTTCCGTATTTTCGAAAAAAAATTGATTTTTTGTATTTCCGAAAAAAAATCGATTTTTTTGTATTTTTTAAAAAAAATCGATTTATTCGTTTTCCAAAAAAACTTGATTTTTAGTATTTTCGAAAAAAGTTCGAGTTTTTGTATTTCAGAAAAAAACTCTATTTTTGGTATTTCAAAAAATCTCGATATTTTCGTATTACCGAAAAAACTTAATTTTTTTGTTTTATCGAAAAAACTCGATTTTTCATTATTTCCGATAAAAACTCGACTTTTTGTTTTTTCGAAAAAAGCTCGATATTTCGTATTTATGAAAAACTCGATATTTCTTATTTTTCAAAAAACTTGATTTTTTTCGTATTTCCAAAAATCTCAAACTCGATTTTTTTTGTTTTACCAAAAAAACTCGATTTGTATGTATTTCGGAAAAACTCAATTTTTTGTATTTTCGAAAAACTCGATTTTTCAGTATTTTTGAAAAAACTGGACTTATTGTTTTTTATGAAAATACTCAATTTTTCATATTTATGAAAAACTCGATATTTCCTTTTTTTCTTCAAAAAACTCAATTTTTTTTTTTCGTTTTTTTAAAAAAACTTGATTTATTTGTATTTATGAAAATTTTGATTTGTCCTATTTCCGAAAAACTTGATTTGTTGTATTTCCAAAAACTCGATTTTTTCATTTCCGAAATAACTCGATTTTTCGTATTTTTGAAATACTCTATTTTTGTATTTCTGGAAAAAAATCGATTTTTTTTCGTATTTTTAAAAAAACTCAATTATTTTGAATTTCCAAAAAAACCAATTTTTTATTTTGTTTTTAGTTTTTTAAAAAAGTTTTTTCATTTATTTTTATTTTATCAAAATTTGGGTACCCAATAACTAAACCGCATTATTATTATTATTATTATTATTATTATTATTTTTATTATTATTATTATTTTTATTATTATTATTATTATTATTATTATTATTATTATTATTATTATTATTATTATTATGAGAACCAGTTTATATTTAGACAAAAAAATGGATATCCACATTTATATTTTAACATTTGAATTGAATTTTAAAAAATGAAATAATTCTAATACCAATTTAATTAAAGATAATCGATTTTTTTGCACACCCCTACTCGAAACAAGAAGCGGGCGACCATAAAGGAGCCATGGGTGATATGCTAAGATCCATGTCTCTTCCTCGCTCCTCTCTTGAAGACCCTTTTCAAATACACCACTACATAATCCAAATTCAACTTTTTATATAATTTTATTCTTTTCATTTCGCCATGCTTTTTATTTTTTCAATTTAGTAATTATTTTTCTCTTTATATTATTGATTAATTTATATATATTTTTTCTAAAACATTCAATTTTTTTGAAAATGGTGAATATTTTGGTGAATATTTAGTAGTTAAAATCAACTATCTACCTATTACTAAAGAAATGTCCAAACTAACGGTAATACCCTTCTCCTAATCAACTCTTCCAAAGGCTAAAGGTTATTCTGGTAATCAACAAAATAAAAAACAATTCATGCCATTTGTTCTCTTCTCATTGGTCCTTCGTTTTACTTTTGTACTTTCTGCTTTTCTTTTACAAGGGCAATGGTTCCCTCCACTTTTGACGCTTCCTTCACTCATTTCTTTACCCTTCTCTCTCATCAACTCACTACTACAAACCCTACCTCCCATCTTCTCTCTCTTTCCCCTCAAACCCTACTTTGGCTGTTGCCCTTTTCTCCTCCCAATCTTCAATAACGAAATCACAGTTTCTTATCACACTCACAAGCATCTAAAATTTGTAAACAATCTTAGGTATGCATTCTTATTTTCTCTTACTATTTCGTTTCAATTTCTTTTGCAGGTTTTGTTGTTGTGGCGGTGAAGAAGAATAATTATAATGTTTTGGTTTTTCAGGTTTTGATTTCTACTGCTACTTTATTGCATAAGGTTTATCAGGTATTAATATTAATATATATTTTTCTTGATTCAAAAACTCAGTGTCATGCTTTGTTTTTTGTCGACATCTGCTTCACTAAATATTTTTTGTATGGGTTTTTTTGTTGATTGTAGTGTTCCGGCGAAATAAGTTGTGAGTCGCAGATTTTTTTTCTTTTTCATTAGTAGATTCGTTTTGATGTTATTTTTTTTAGGTTTTCTTTATCTTTTTGATGTGAAAATTGTGCTTACTCGGTTGTATTTTTTTCTGATCCAGTTTTTTGCTTACTCGGTAGTAATCTTCAATGTCATATTTTCTTTTTGTTTTGTTACTTCCTTTGTGTTGCTTACAATTGCTTTGTTTTGGCCATAGAGTGAGTGAGACCTAATGTATACTGAGAGAGACATTTATGCTTTAAGTGTTAGCACATTTTTTATTTCTGGTTTTGGGATGCTTTATAGATTCCTTGTATGTGCTTGGTTTGTTTTACATTATTTCATGTTAAGCCGTATTCAAGGTTCTCTGTATTCATGCTTTGGAATTAATATAATAAGATCATAAGATAGAGAGGTATGTCATTATCTTATTTTATGGTTTCTCACTGAAGCAATTTTGTTTATATCATTTAACTTTAATTACTTTGAAACAATTAATTTATGTTTATAGGTGATTATTTGAAACAATTCTTTGCTGAAGTTTAAACAATTTTCTTCTTGATTCCGGGCACTCTACAGATCGTGAGGCTGCACTTATGATGCTAATGGCATACCTCTCTTATATGCTGGCTGAGGTAGGTTTTATAGAATCTGGTAATATTTTCTGGATGCTAACGATATTTCTCATTAGCTTGATGCTGACTTATCTTCATCTTGTGCAGTTATTCTATCTGACTGGCATTCTCATCGTATTCTTTTACGGTATTGTCATGTCTCATTATACTTGGCATAACGTGATTGAAAGCTCAAGAGTCACTACCAAGAATGTTTTCTAAACAGATTTCGTCAAGATATGTTCACTCAATGAGTCTATTTCTATAGACATATATGTTATACACATAAACATATCTTTTTCATCTAACTCTCCACAGGCATTCTTTTGCTACACTGTCATTTGTTGCTGAGATCTTTATCTTCCTTTATGTTGGATGCTTTGGACATTAAAAAATGGAATTTTGTTGGTGATAGGTAAGTCATTATCTTATTTTATGGTTTCTCACTGAAGCAATTTTATTTATATCATTTAACTTTAATTACTGAAATTGGAATAAGGCTAACTAACAACAATTTACATGATTGCTTTTGAAAACTATTTCCCCTATGTTCCATAGACCAAAAGGCGTTACTTTGTAACAGAAGGTGCCCCAAGGTTTCATGAAAGTAGTTTTTTCCATGTTTTCGAGGGCCATCTTGATTTGATTATAACCTGAGAAACCATCCATGAGTGAGAATACCGAAGCTTGAGCTGTATTATCCACCAATACGTTTATGTGAGGTAATAGAAAATTATCTTTAGGACTTTCTTTGTTTAGATCCCGATAGTTTACGCACATTCGTACTTTTCCACCTTTATTGGGCACTAGCACGGTGTTAGCAATCCAAGGCAGATAATCTACCACGACCAAGAAACCTGCGTCAAATGTTTTGAGGACTTCTTCTCAAATTTTATCAGCCATGTCTGGACGAGTCCTTCTGAGCTTTTGACTAACAGTAAAACATTCTTCTTTCAAAGGTAATTTATGCACAACAATGTCTGTATCCAACCCTGACATATCTCGGTAAGACCGGGCAAATATATCCATATACTCATGTAACAGCTTAATTAGTCTTTCATTCACACTTTCTTCCAAGGTTGCCCCTAATATTATCTCTTTTGGCTTTTCTTCAGTGCCAAGATTGATGATTTCATTTGCCTTGTGGGATGGAAGCATGTCTTTTGATTCTCGTTCTATTAACCTTGTCAACTCTTCGGGAAGTTCATAGTCTTCCTCATCTCCCTCTTCAGCTTGGTTAATTGGTGCATCAAATTCTTACCAGATTGTAGTTGTATCATTATCGGTGAGTTTAGGTGTGGATCTGCACATTTTATCATGTTTTGGTTCTTTTTAGAATATTAATTTGGAAAGTGCGAATGAATAAAAGTATTTCCATTTTAAAATGAATAACAGAATAGAAAGAAATAGATCTTGAATGAAAACAAAAAACAACTTTAATTAATGGGAAATACTGTTTGAAAACAAATGGGGGGGCCCTTACAAGAAAACCCTATGCCTCGGGTGGGACATAGGTTCTTTTTAAAACAAAACAAAAATTACTTTGGAAAGAAAAAGATCTTTAGAATCTCCACGCATGTCCAATTCTTGAGTTCTTCATTTGGAAGGCACCCATGGATGAAGTTAGATGCCCCTTTGATGTTGACTTTGTCAAATATGATCGATACTAGTCCACCATGCTCTACTCCCTTGTTGATGAAGGTACTTGGGATATGAGGAAAGCACTCTTCATCTTTCTTAGTAGCATTTATCAATTGATAGACCAAACCAAAGCGGTCTTTCTTCTCAGTTATTTCCACAAGTTTGCCCCAACATTTAGGTGATTGGTCTCCCACCATTGTTTGCAAGTCTCTCCATGATGTCATGGAGGTGCTTGTGTAACACCCGTTTTCCAAACGTCAAAATATAATTAAACATTCATAGAGTATTAACATGCATATAATAAAAAGGGCGTCACATGTTGTTTTCACCGCAATGAAAACCCAAAACCAATATACGAACATGCACTGATCATTTCATAAACACAATTTGAAAATTCATGCTTTCATACATTATGCATATCGCACGCGGAATAATAAATTTCAAGTAATATTCAATGAATATATCCCTTACTATATCCATCTACCCATTCAAATAACATAATCAACATAAGCTATATGAAATTCAATAACTAGGCAACTCAGCCTTCAACAAACATATCCAAATTTCATGTTAAAATACCATAAAGACAATAATACTAAAATATCCAAAACATGAGTTCAAAATCCCCCAGTGTTACATGATTAGAGCATTTGAATCACCACTTAATCAAAAGATAAAACTGAAAGACTCCTCGGCTAAATTCTCGTACAAACTCACTACTCGTCAGAACTTGCACGATGTCACGATGAACATAATTCAAACAGAAGGGTGAGAATTCACATCATAATGAATACATAATATATGTACAATGAACATAGCATACAATAGAATTATCATTTCCTCACACTTCATAAATTGAATAAGTTCCACAATTATTGCACAAAACACAATTTCCAATTATCACAAAGCAATTCACATCAATTCAAGTAATCACATAACACATAATGCGACTCGAATTCAATTAATGTGACTCATGCATGTGGTACCATGTGAGTATCAAGCTCACCACTCCCGATTAAAAACCAGAGCCACGCTTCTGATTCGGACAAGATCAAAGCCCTCAAAATATGAACCTTAAGTTCACCGCTCCCGAATCCACAAAGGAGACAAAGCCACGCATTTTTTTCCACACAAGGATCAAAGCCACCCGCTTATGTTTCCACACAAGGATCAAAGCCACCATGAATGCATGTACAATTATCACAAAACATGTGCAATTAAGATTATCCATACAATCTTAACATACCGCATATCACAATAATTCAACACATTGAATTATCCACCAGTTGTACAACATGCATCAAGTAATCATTCACAACAAATAAATTCAATTAGCATATATTCATTCACACTCATCATGAATATCATACCACATATCATACCAACAGATGTTATTCACACTTTATCAAGTCATAACGCACATATACATAATTGCATGTTATTCACACAACAATATCATAATTAATTCCTCAAGTGCTAACCAAACCAACATACATCAAGTAATTATTCACCACAAGGTACATTCAAATAGCATATATTCATTTACACACAATCATGAATCATATACTATATACCATACCAACACATAGTATTCATATTCCATCAAGCCATAACACATATTCGCCTAAATACATGTTATTATACGACCACATCATAATTAAGTCATCAAGTGCCAACAATTCTAGTTCTATCATAAAGATGATTTTATTAGCTCTCTAATGCTTCGAACGATGCATAAAACAGAGTTACGGATCAAAAGTTATGCATGTTAGAAATTTGGCAAAACAAGGCACTCTCGCCCGGCGGAAAAATTCTTTCGCCCGAAACTCCAAGACAGAAACTTGGTCACATTTTTACCCCTCTCACCCGCTGTCTTTTCAGAAGGATGCTCGCCCGACGGAAGAAATCCTTCGCCCGGTGGATGACACCAGAACAATAAAATTCTGTGCGTTTTCAGTATTATAACAAGATTGAGAATCTATGTTCATAATCTGGTTTTGATGATAACAAGCATATATTTTATGAGTAACAATTTTATTACTAATGGTTTTATTTAGTGCATAGATATTATGCCATAAACCTTAACAGGATTCATCATAAAAATAGTACAACAACTACATCCAAAACTGGCTCAGATATGAAATCAAACATTCAGAAGATTGACGAAGCTAAACATCATTCATCATATGTTCTGATTAAGAATACGTAAGGCAAGCCAAGATGAGCAAATAAGAAGTAAAGAAGCAACAATGAAGAATAAGATCATTCAGAAGAATATGCAACAACAACAGTATCACAAGAAGCTAGATTTCAATAAGATAATCTTCAAAGAAATACCAATGTTTACATACAACAAGCACACAATCAGAAAGTACATAAGAAGCTTCAAGGAAAATGAACAAGAAATACCATCTACAAGAAGCTTTGCAACATAAGAAGATCACGCACGTAGAAAGATCAGAAGTTCTGAAGTTACAAGTTCTGAAGCTACAACGCAGTGACATACAAAATGCAAACAACAAAAGAGTCACTTATGAACCAATGAAGAATCTACAGCTCAGCATACAAATTGAGTAAAATACAAAGCTTAGAATCAAATGGGAAGCTGTTAGAAACACCATCATAAGCAAAACGGTTACAACATTTAAAAGGAACAACTCCCAAGATTGATTGAAGAAGCAAGCTGTAACACCCTTCTAAACCCCGCGGCAATTAAACAATTAAATTAGAGTTACATGCACAAGGGCGTCACAATTAATAATAAAATAAAACAACATTAGTCATAGTCATGCATTCACTGAAGGAAAACGTCTTAACATAACTCATAAATCAAATAACTCATGTTTACACAGCGGAATAATCATCGACTAGCATCACATCATTAATGCTTCCAATCCTCAAAATAAATTAAACAAACAGAATTAATGTCATAAACTTAAAAACAGCGTTCCCCAGTGTTACACCTATCAGAGCATGACCCGACGCTAACAGACACATTGACTCATGAGCTAATCCTCACCGAGTCGAAGCCGCTATCCTCAATCTGAAAAATATAGTGTAAGGGTGAGTCTCATTCGCAATTAACAAATATTATTGCATTATAAATAACAGTACATTAACAGTTATATTATTCACCCAACTCATCTATATCCAGATCGTCCATCAACATACATACACATATCATCACAATAATATAAGAGTATACATATAGTCATGTTATCAAATCCAGGCAAATGAATGCAACTGACTCTATGCATGTGGTACCAATCATCATCAATGGGAATCACCCACCGACCGATCTATCATCATCCAGATACGGCCCTGCCAGCACAAATTCCACACAATGGGAATTCTGCCATTCACTGAATCCTCTCATCATCTAGGATTCAACCCTCTTCAATGCTTATGAATGCATGCAAACATATATATAACATACTTTCATCATCTCCACTCTATGAGTAGCATCATCTATACTCATTTCATCATCATCATCATCATCATTACTAAGCATGTTCATATATACATTAACATCATTCAATACAATCAATCATCAGTAAACCACAGAATCACATCACAAGGTTTAGACAGTCTCAAACAGCACACAAAACAGGTCTACAAATCGAAAGTTACACATCATTGAACTTTCCAGAAAATTCACAAAACAAAATTTTACACATGCAACGACCATGCGCGTATCATATAGCCTATACGCATCCATACGCGTATCACCATGCCTCATACGCGTATCATACGCATTTCATCACAATCCAGAATGGCCTAAAACCCACCCATACGCGTATCAGCCTTGCCATACGCGTATCATCAGGACCAGTTTTCCCCTTTCAATATTTCCATACGCGTATGAGCATCCTCATACGCTCCTTATACGCAAATCATCAACACAGGGTATTTGGGACAGGGCACATGCGTATCATACGCGTATAGCCCCTTGGCAGTGTCCCTCATACGCGTATGACTTCACCCCATACGCGTATGACACTGTTCCATACGCGAAACACCAGAAAATGTCCAGAACCTGCAATTTCGTAACAGTCCAAAACCCACTCGTTTCTACTCATACCAGTCCACGATTTTGAGTCTAAAACAGTCCAATTTCACGTTTTCATTCACAGGATTCATTCATACAAACTAATATATCATCATATATCAACCAACACATCCAAATCCCGAAATCTAACCCAATTCTTAGAACCCCAAAACCTAACTCTGACATACAAACAGAATTGACTCAACAACACAACTATTCATACACTATTCATCTATAATCACGATAAGAGATGATAATTGGAAGAGTCCCCCCTTACCTTAGCCAAATTCTTGCTCTTTGGTCTCTTCCTTTTTGTTCCTCTTCTACGTTCTTCGCGTTCCAACTATTCTCTTTTCACGTTCTGTTCTTTCTTTCCCAATTCTAATTATTTTATGAAAAATAATATTAAATTAGTAAGGGCTTTACTACACCACACCCCCTCTCCTTACTAATCTCACACATGGCCCAAATGTCATCAACCATCATTTTTCCATTATTTTCATAAAATCCATAATAATAATAACAATTATTAATCTAATATTCAAATTAAATTAAAATTAAAATTATACGGGTGTTATAACTCTCCCCCACTAAAAGAGTTTTCGTCCTCGAAAACATACCTTAGGTAAAGAGCTCTGGATAAGAATCCTTCATCTGGCTCTCTAGCTCCCAGGTAACATTTCCTTCAGCCGGTCCTCCCGAAGCTACTCTGACTAAAGCTATTTCCTTACCACGCAATTGCTTCAGCCTTCGATCCTCAATCCTCACAGGCAATGCCTCAACCGTTAAGTTGTCTTTTACCTGTACATCATCTACTTGGATCACATGGGACGGATCTGAAATGTATTTCCTCAACTGAGACACATGAAACACATCATGTAAGTTTGCAAGCATCGGCGGTAAAGCGACACGATATGCCACTTCTCCCACTCTTTCAGAAATTTGGAATGGTCCAATAAAACGTGGGGTCAACTTATTTGACTTCAATGCCCGACCAATATACCTGTCATAGGAGTAACCCTCATAAACACATGGTCTCCCTCTTGAAACTCAAGTGTTTTCCTCCTCTTGTCATGATAACTCTTCTGACGACTCTAAGAAGCTTTCATCTTCTCTTGAATCATCTTAATCTTCTCTGTGGTCTCTTGTACAATTTCCGGACCAATCACAGCACTCTCACCAGATTCGTACCAACACAACGGCGTCCTACACCTCCTACCATACAAAGCCTCAAACGGAGCCATACCGATACTCGAATGATAACTGTTGTTGTAGGTAAACTCAATCAAAGGCAGATAACTATCCCAAGTACCTCCTTTTTCTAACACACAAGCACGCAACAAATCCTCTAACGATTGAATCGTCCTCTCAGTCTGTCCATCAGTCTGCGGATGATAAGCAGAACTTAGTCTCAGCTTAGTACCCAAAGCTTTCTGCAAACCTTCCCAGAACTTAGACGTAAACCTCAGATCTCTGTCTGACACGATACTTGAAGGAATACCATGTAGACTAACTATCTTCTCAATATACAACTGAGCTAGCTTCTCCATCGGATAATCCATTCTCACTGGTATAAAATGTGCAGACTTCGTCAACCTGTCCACCACGACCCAGATAGCTTCACAATTTCTGACAGTTCTCGGCAAACCCGAAACAAAATCCATCGATATGCTATCCCACTTCCACTCAGGAATAAACATCGGTTGCATAAACCCAGATGGCTTCTGATGCTCAATTTTTGACTTCTGGCACGTCAAACAAGAGTACACAAACTCAGCAATTTCTTTCTTCATTCCAAGCCACCAAAACAACTTTTTCAAATCATGATACATCTTGGTAGCACCAGGATGAATACTCAACCCGCTACGGTGTCCTTCTTCCAAAATACGTTTTCGTAGTTCAGCAACATCAGGAACACAAACTCGGTCACCAAACCTCAGTATACCATTCTCTTCAATTCTGAATTCACCACTCTTGCCTTGATTAATCAAAGTCAACTTATCGATCAATTCAACATCAGCTTTCTGACCCTCTCTGATCTCTTCAAGAATACCGCTAGTCAGCTTCAGCATACCCAATTTGACACTAGTAGGAGTACCTTCACACACCAAACTCAAGTCTCTGAATTGTTCAATCAAATCCAATTCCTTCACCATTAGCATAGACATATGCAAGGTCTTCCTACTCAATGCATCAGCAACAACGTTTGCCTTACCCGGATGGTAATTCAAACCAAAATCATAATCTTTCAAAAATTCTAACCACCTTCTCTGTCTCATATTCAACTCTTTCTGATCAAAGAGATACTTTAGGCTCTTATGATCACTGAATACTTCAAATCTCGAACCATACAAATAGTGCCGCCACAACTTCAAAACAAAAACTACAGCTGCCAACTCCAAATCATAAGTCGGATAATTCCTTTCATGTACTTTGAGTTGTCTCGACGCATAAGCGACTACCTGTTGATTTTGCATCAATACGCCACCTAAACACATTAGTGATGCATCACAATAAACCACGAATGATTCTGTCGGATTCGGCAAAATCAAGATAGGAGCACTAGTCAACCTCCTCTCCAGCTCTTGGAATCCTTCTTCACACTTTGCATCCCAAATAAAAGCTTGTCCTTTCCTGGTTAGTTTAGTTAACGGCAAAGCTAACTTTGAAAATCCTTCAATAAACTTTCTGTAGTAACCTGCAAGACCAAGAAAGCTACGAATCTCTGACACTGACTTCGGAGCTTCCCACTGAGATACAACTTCTATCTTTGTAGGATCAACAACAATACCATTCTTAGAAATCACATGCCCAAGAAAACTGACTTCCCCTAACCAGAATTCACACTTCGACAGCTTGGCAAAAAGTTGCTTCTCTTTTAACAGTTCCAATACCGTTCTGAGATGTTCAGCATGTTCTTCCTCATCCTTAGAGTATATTAGGATGTCATCTATAAACACCACCACGAACTTATCGAGATAAGGATGAAAGATCCTGTTCATATACTCCATAAAAACACCAGGTGCATTAGTAACTCCAAACGGCATTACAAAATACTCATAATGTCCATACCTTGTTCTAAAAGCAGTCTTTTGAATATCGTCATCTTTCACACGTATCTGATGATACCCAGACCTCAGATCAATTTTGCTAAACACACGCGCTCCAACCAACTGATCCATCAAATCATCAATCCTCGGCAAAGGATACCGATTCTTGATAGTAACCTTGTTCAATTGTCTGTAATCTACACACAGCCTCATCGAACCCTCTTTCTTCTTCACTGGTAACACAGGCGCACCCCACGGAGAAACACTAGGACGAATGAATTTCTTCTCCAGCAATTCTTCTAACTGCTTCTTCAGTTCGGCCAACTCAGACGGCGACATACGATACGGTGCCATCGACACTGGACTAGTTCCCGGAATTAAATCAATAGAAAACTCCACTTCTCTTTCCGGTGGTAATTCGTTCACATCTTCTGGAAAAACTTCTGGAAATTCACACACCACAGGTAATTCGCTACTCGCCACTTTTTCTTTCACATTCATCAATGCGAACAACATAAACACTGTTGCACCATCCCCGATAGCCTCATTCACCTGTCTAGCTGTCATTTCCAGATTATCAGTACTAACCTCTTCGGGAAAAATTACCGTCTTCGCAAAACAGTTGATATGAACACGGTTGAACTCCAACCAGTTCATTCCCAGGATTACATCGAGTTGTTTCAACCAAAGGCACACTAATTCCATCCCGAATTCTCTGCCAAAAATGTCAACTGGACAATTCAAGCATGCAGACGAAGTAGTTACTGAACCCGACGCAGGAGTGTCAATAACCATACTTCCATTTATATCAGATATCTCAAGATTCAACCTCATGGCACAATCCAAGGAAATAAAAGAATGAGTTGCCCCAGTATCAATAATTGCAACTAAAGGTGTGCCATGAATGAAACACGTACCTTTAATCAGTCTGTCTTCTGGAGTAGTCTCTGACCCGGTCAAAGCAAAAACCTTTCCTCCCGATTGGTTCTTCTTTGGCTTGGTACAATTCGGACTAATGTGACCCTCTTCACCACAGTTGTAACAAGTCACACTCTTCCTCTTACAATCAGCAGCAATATGACCCACCTGGTCACACTTGTAACATTTCTTCTGATCATTCTTACACTCGTTCCGACGATGTCCCACCTCACCACAATTGTAACATCTGATACGAGCACTAGAATCTCCCCCACTGGGTTTCTTCCAATCAGCAGACTTACCTCTACCATATGGTTTACCTCTATCCATAGGCTTCTTCCCTTTTCTGTCAACTAACTCGCGAGAGTGAGATGACTTCAGCTTGATGCTATCTTCCTCAAAAATTCTGCTACAATCTACCAGGTCAACAAATCTCCGGATTCTCTGGTACCTGATACCCTGCTTGATCTCATCACGAAGACCATTCTCAAATTTGACACATTTCGAGAACTCACTGGCTTCGTCGTTGTTGTAGTGCACATAGTACTTTGCCAGTTCCACAAACTTGACAGCATACTCTGGTACTGTCATGTTACCTTGCACCAGCTCTAGAAACTCAACTTCCTTTCTGCCCCTGACATCTTCAGGAAAATACCTCCTCAGAAATTCCCTTTTGAATATAGCCCAAGTAACTTCTACACCATCAGCATCCAGTTCAGCTCTGGTTGCTAACCACCAGTCATCAGCCTCTTCAGATAACATGTGAGTGCCATACCTCACCTTGAGGTTCTCAGCACAATCAATGACTCTGAAAATCCTCTCGATCTCTTTGAGCCATTTATGAGCACCCTCAGGATCATGCGTGCCCTTGAACAATGGAGGATTGTTCCTCTGAAAATTCCCCAATTGCCTATCAGCACCAATCCCTGCTCCTACAGCTCCCCCTCCAAGCACACCAGCAATCATGCCCAGAGCTTCAGCAATAGCATCATCATTTCTTCCACCTCTTCCAGCCATTGCTCTGCTTAATCACAAACAATTCAGTCAGAAACAAAAGTATCGACAAATAACTCGTATTAGTCGCATACACAGAAAGACTGACGCTAAGACTCTGGTCACAACGACCGACTATGCTCTGATACCACTATTGTAACACCCTTCTAAACCCCACGGCAATTAAACAATTAAATCAGAGTTACATGCACAAGGGCGTCACAGTTAATAATAAAATAAAACAACATTAGTCATAGTCATGCATTCACTGAAGGAAAACGTCTTAACATAACTCATAAATCAAATAACTCATGTTTACACAGCGGAATAATCATCGACTAGCATCACATCATTAATGCTTCCAATCCTCAAAATAAATTAAACAAACAGAATTAATGTCATAAACTTAAAAACAGCGTTCCCCAGTGTTACACCTATCAGAGCATGACCCGACGCTAACAGACACATTGACTCATGAGCTAATCCTCACCGAGTCGAAGCCGCTATCCTCAATCTGAAAAATATAGTGTAAGGGTGAGTCTCATTCGCAATTAACAAATATTATTGCATTATAAATAACAGTACATTAACAGTTATATTATTCACCCAACTCATCTATATCCAGATCGTCCATCAACATATATACACATATCATCACAATAATATAAGAGTATACATATAGTCATGTTATCAAATCCAGGAAAATGAATGCAACTGACTCTATGCATGTGGTACCAATCATCATCAATGGGAATCACCCACCGACCGATCTATCATCATCCAGATACGGCCCTGCCAGCACAAATTCCACACAATGGGAATTCTGCCATTCACTGAATCCTCTCATCATCTAGGATTCAGCCCTCTTCAATGCTTATGAATGCATGCAAACATATATATAACATACTTTCATCATCTCCACTCTATGAGTAGCATCATCTATACTCATTTCATCATCATCATCATCATCATTACTAAGCATGTTCATATATACATTAACATCATTCAATAGAATCAATCATCAGTAAACCACAGAATCACATCACAAGGTTTACACAGTCTCAAACAGCACACAAAACAGGTCTACAGATCGAAAGTTACACATCATTGAACTTTCCAGAAAATTCACAAAACAGAATTTTACACATGCAACGACCATACGCGTATCATATAGCCTATACGCATCCATACGCGTATCACCATGCCTCATACGCGTATCATACGCATTTCATCAGAATCCAGAATGGCCTAAAACCCACCCATACGCGTATCAGCCTTGCCATACGCGTATCACCAGGACCAGTTTTCCCCTTTCAATATTTCCATACGCGTATGAGCATCCTCATACGCTCCTTATACGCAAATCATCAGCACAGGGTATTTGGGACAGGGCACATGCGTATCATACGCGTATAGCCCCTTGGCAGTGTCCCTCATACGCGTATGACTTCACCCCATACGCGTATGACACTGTTCCATACGCGAAACACCAGAAAATGTCCAGAACCTGCAATTTCGTAATAGTCCAAAACCCACTCGTTTCTACTCATACCAGTCCACGATTTTGAGTCTAAAACAGTCCAATTTCACGTTTTCATTCACAGGATTCATTCATACAAACTAATATATCATCATATATCAACCAACACATCCAAATCCCGAAATCTAACCCAATTCTTAGAACCCCAAAACCTAACTCTGACATACAAACAGAATTGACTCAGCAACACAACTATTCATACACTATTCATCTATAATCACGATAAGAGATGATAATTGGAAGAGTCCCCCCTTACCTTAGCCAAATTCTTGCTATTTGGTCTCTTCCTCTTTGTTCCTCTTCTACGTTCTTCGCGTTCCAACTATTCTCTTTTCACGTTCTGTTCTTTCTTTCCCAATTCTAATTATTTTATGAAAAATAATATTAAATTAGTAAGGGCTTTACTACACCACACCCCCTCTCCTTACTAATCTCACACATGGCCCAAATGTCATCAACCATCATTTTTCCATTATTTTCATAAAATCCATAATAATAATATTATTAATCTAATATTCAAATTAAATTAAAATTAAAATTATACGGGTGTTACACAAGCCACATGCAACATGTTGGAAAGACAAAGCTTAACCAAAGAAACACACCATCAACTGTAATCATCATGCTAAAGATAAGGTTCTACAAAGAGCAACACTTGTCATTCATGAGCCAATCGAGACAAAGGCATTCAAAGAAATATTCAAAAAAATCTCAACGGCTAGATTCCAACGGTAACTCATCAAGCTATATATATATATATATAGAACAAACTTTAAACTTGATGTAGTGACAATCGTACACCCAAAATGCATTAAGTGAATATCCAGAGTGTGTATCCATGGTGCAACTACAGAGTGCAGAAAAAAAGAAATCTTGAGAGAAAATCTATAAAGAGAAACTGAGCATGAAAGCAGAAAAGAAACCACAAGAATCCATGCTTCAGAAGTTACACAAGAGGTAACACATACTCAGTATGTGATGAATCAATCCATAGTGTTGTCATAAACTAATCATAAGCCTATGTGAAGAAATCATAGAAGAATTGAAGAAGGAATCTCTATTGTTTAGCAGTATTCTCCACTGGAGTTATCAGAAGTTCACTAATACTTGATCAGCTCATACATTGTTCACATTGAATGACTTGAGAAACTGAATACTCTGAGTTGTTGCTCAAAGCAGTGTTTCATGTTTGCTTATTATCATTAAATGTGTTATAAGCTGTAACAAGCTTCATGATCAGTATTCAAGAAGAAGACAAGCATTGGAAGAAGCGACTCAACATTGAGTCGCTGCTCTAAATCTGCTTGAAGAGGAAATGAAGATAGTCTTACTAGAAGGAATTAATTTCAAGAGCTGAAGCTCTAATCTCCTTACTCTAATAAGAAAAAGACCGAGCTGAAAGAAGCAATTAATACAAGAGCTGTTGCTCTTAATCTGCTTTCAGAAGAAGATAAAGATCCTTGAAGAAGCAAATAAAATTGAGCTGTTGCTCTAAATCTGCTTTCAGAAGACGAGGATCAAATCAGAAGCAATCAACAAAAGAGTTGTTGCTCTTAATCTGCTTAAGAAGATTTGAAGACAAAGATCAGCATGAAGAAGCACTTACAATTTGGAGCTTAAAAAACAAAGATCAGCATGAAGACAAATATCAGCTTAAAAAACTTTTGATAGATTGTTTAGGCACCAGAAGTGACTTCTAGTCAGTGTGTCGTAAACATACATATTGAGAATAGGAGACCATCTGCTTGAATAAGAAGCACATTTGTAAATCTCCAGAAGATTCCTTGAGCGACCAATTAAGGTCAGAAGCTTGAGAAGACAGTTGCTGTGGTCATTGTGGAAATATCTTGGAGACCAAGTGAAGGTCAGGAATCCAGGAGTCAATGGATGTTATATCTTATGGAGATCACTGAAAAATCCATTGCAGTCAGTCACAGCAGGTAGCTGTGCAGGGAGTTAGACACAGCAGGTAGCAGTGCAGGTTACTAGATTGATGAACGTTATATCCAGAAGGGATCACTAAATGGTTCAGTCATCTAGGGGTTAGTCACTCACGGGTAGCTTATGCAGGGTTAGTCACAGCAGTTGGCTGTGCAGGATTGTTAGTCACGACGGAGGATCGTGCAGATGTAATCAAGATTGGTTATAGTGGATTAAGACCTCTGGACAGAGACAAATCACATGAAGAATGTGGACTGGAGGTAGCCTTAGTCAGAAGGTGAACCAGGATAAAAATAAACGTGTTCTTTACTTTCTGTACAATTCATTTAACTCCGTTCAAAACGTGTAAACATTTCCAGAACTGTATTAAGCAAGTCAGAAGTTCTGATAATACCTAAGAAGTTTAAATGAAAATCTCATTGGTTATGCAACTCCATTCCAAGCATGCTTCCGCAATACATTAGCATATCCAGAAGATGAGATACAAAGAAGAAAGAAAAGAATTTAAAAGAAAGGGAATTTTTATCTGATAAAGAACACAATTCAATCTCCCCCTTTCTTGTGTTTTTCTCCTCCTTCATTCAACACCTTCAACACCAACCCAAATCCGATTTTTGCCAACTAAAACTCATCCAAACATCAATTTAACACATATAAAAGGTTTCTAAACATGCTCCTAACCATGGGTTCACATGCAAACATCATCAAATATGATTAATAGCACAAATCCCATGAATTCAACATAAATCCTAACTTGTGAAAATCTATGAAATTGAGGGATGAAATACCTATCATGCTACCATACATTGCATACATATATAATCAAGATAATGGAATTCTCCCCCTTACCTTGAATCAAACTCATTCTTCTTCAAGAATCTTCCAAATCTCCTGTTCTTTCTCTACTCTCTTATATTCTCTTCTAATCTCCAAAAGTTAAAGTTATGAAACTAAACCTAGTCCCTTTACTAACTTCTCTTAAGTTAATTGTGCTTAACCCATCAATCCACTTATTATTATATTTCTACCAGTTAGGCCCAATTAGTTATATCTCCCTAATAACTTAATTAATCCAATAGCACAAATGCACACATAATTACATAATTAAATAATTATCATATCACATGATGATTAAATAAATAAATAATTAATAAAAACACCAAATAAAATAATTAATAAAATAACTAATAAAAATCGGGATGTTACAACTTGGTCCTTTGATTTTCTCCACCAGGAGGGTAGATACAGCAGCAGCTTCTAGCACTTGAAAAGGTGTTTGCACACAGTCTTCTCCAACTCTAATGTAACAGTAAGATTCCAGATGGCTAACTAAGATGTCTTCTTCTCCTTCAATTACTATCAGTTTTCCATCGGCGAGGAATTTCAGCTTTTGATGCAGGGTTGATGTGACAGCTTCTGCTGAGTGGATCCATGGTCGCCCTAATATGCAAGTATATGCTGGTTCTATATCCATCACTTGGAATTTGATATAGAAAGTATGTGGTCCAATCTCTATGGGAAGGTCTATTTCTCCACAAAAGGTACTTTGAGAACCATCGAAGGCTTTCACCACCATAGAGCTTGGTCTTATGATGATACTCTCTAGCATTAGCTTCATTAAACTGATCTTCGGTAGTACATTCAAAGAAGAACCAGTATCGGTGTGTACTCTGCATAGACTTATGGTCCCACATTTGATCGAGATGTGTAAATCTTTGTTATGAGCTCTACCCTGTGGAGGTAGTTCACTGTTATCGAAGCCTAGGCGTGCCCCTGATGTTAAGTTAGCCACGACTCCATCAAATTGATCCACTGTGATCTCCTTCGTAACATGAGCAACACTCAATATTTTCATCAAGGAGACTCAGTGCACTTCAGAACTTAACATTAATTGGAGTATATATATTTTGGACGAGGTTTGGTGAAGTTGATTCACCACCCTATAATCATTTCTCTTGATCATTTTTAAGAATTCATCTTTTTCTTTATCAAGAAGAGCTTTATTGGAAGACTCATGTTCTTGGTTGTCTTCACCTACAACTTTTCAATTGTCTTTAGCTAGGTTGTTATCCTTCTCTTGTTGATCTAGAGCATATATACAACCACTGCGGGTCATTCCCCATGGTCTTGCTATATTCATTATCGTAGGCTCTTGTTTCTGCCCATTGATATAGACAGTAGCGTCGTAATTCCATGGTACAATTTTGTCACTCTCATAAGGAGCGGGAGATGGCCCTTTGATTACCAACGTGCTCTTTGGAGGTGTTGGTATCGTCAATGGTTCCCTTTGATACAAGCGGCTTCTTTGTAGATTCATGAGCTTGGCATGGAATCACCAATGGTCTTATGGTATTTATATTAATCGTAGCAACATATTCTTCTTCATTGTAATATCTGAACTGAACCATTCCCTGATCCACCAATCTTTGCAATGTGTTTTCAAAATCTTCGTTGTGTTCCAAGAGGAAACCTTGTTCAAACAAGTACGCCCTTAACAAGTCTATCGCAGTCTTTTCTCGTTTGATTTCTTTGTGATTAGTAACCACTTCAATTGCATTAACATTAGGGCCACCATGCGGAGCCATGGGATTTGTTTTGATATTGGGTTTATCAAAAGTGATATCTTGGGATTGTATCAGATCTTGAACTTTGTGTCTTAAATCCCAACATTTCTCTAAAGTATGCCTAGAGAATTAGCATGATATTCGCACCTTGCATTTGCATCATATTTTAGCAGAAGTTCTCCAATTGGAGGAGCAAGTGACTTTAGCTCCACCAAGGATGCCCTAAGAAGATGTTGTAACAATTGATCATGTTGCATAGGAAGAGGACCGAATCTTCTTGGAGGTCTTTGAAACCTATTTTGTTTTTGACTTTGTGGGATCACCCACGGTTATTGTGCTATCGACTGTGATGCAACAATATTAGTCTCACCTTCGGCCTTCCTTCATTTTTGAGAAGCTAGGAACAGGTTTTTTTATAGTTAAAAGAGGTACTTGATGACGCCCCTTGTATCCATTCTCCAATGATAACTAGATCTGAGAATCCTGAAAAGTCACTTTCCACCATTTTTTCATAATAGAGATCTTGTAAATTACTCATGAACATGTCCTCCAATTCTTTCTCGAGAAGTGGTGGATGTACCCTTGCTGCCATTTCCCTCCACCGTTGTGCACATTCTTTGAAGGATTCTTCGTTCTTCTGAGATAAGTTTTGTAGTTGCATGCGGTTAGGAGCCATGTCCAAGTTGTATTTATACTATTTTAAGAAGGCATGAGCAAGATTATCCTATGTTTGGATGTGAATTTGCTCTAGTTGCATATACCAATCTAGTGATGCAACACTCAGATTGTCTTAAAAAGTGTGGATCATCAATTTTGGATCATGAGCGTAAGCACCCATTTTTCTACAGTACATACGTAAGTGACTCCTTGGGAATGTGAGTCCTTTATATTTTTCAAAGTATGGGACCTTGAATTTAGGGGGAATCACAACATCAGGTACCAAACACATTTCTAAAGCACCCACATCGAAGGCATCGTGACATTCCACAACTTTTAATCTTTCTTTTATGGCCTTAAATTGATTGGTTTCCATAGAATCTTCAATAACATTGATATGGAGCTCTTTGTTTTGGGGAATTTCAGATATGCCTTCCAGACCGCGATCTCCATATTGTAAGTCCATATAGTTATCCACATTTTCTAGAATCTGTAAGGTGTGAGATGCCCCAACCTTTGGAGGATATGAGACAAACCTTTATTATGAACCAATAGAGTTTCTTGTTTAGTAAGGGATGTCTGGGCAGGGCCTCCTTCTGGCTCTGGTCTTCTAGATACACCAATAGTTTGGGCTACTTCATCAAAGGCTTTTAAGGGAATCTCGTATTGTGTTGCTATGATGTTTTTCAAGGCGAGCAGAACTTGGCCTATGTCTCCTTTCATTGAATCAATGTTTCCTTTCATTTGTTCCACATCTTCTTGGAGGGCAGCTTGCTTTTGCTCGATTTGTTCCATTACTTTATTTTGGTAAGCTCTGTTTGATAAGGAAGTCGGGAAGTCAGTTTGTTTTGCTTGATGATTTAACTGGAGATGATATAGAAAAGATGAGTTTTTGTATGAAATGTAATGTATTGTTTGGATGAATGAATGTGTATGATTATGCGAAGATTTTTATTTTCATGTCTTATTCAAAAGGAATTTCTCTTGATTATTCATCCTTTTTTTATATCACATATACATAATAAATTTTTTATATGGATTACATTTTTTTAGTTCTTTATTTTTTTGGTGAGCATCTCAAAAGTATATATACTGAAACAAAGTACTTTTTATTAAATAAATGAAAACAAAATAATCCTCATATTGGGAATACAATTCAAATAGAAACAAATAATAGAATAGGAAATAAACAGAAAAAAATTAATGAATTATGCAATAACAAAAGGGAAACTAAAATCCCTAACAGAGCTTATGGATATCTTTCCTAAAACCATCCACCATTCCTCTACATAGCTTAAGGAAGTCTTCTACATAGCTTATGGATATCTTGTTAGTGGAATCATGGTTGCTTATACTTCTTTCATACTTCTAGGAATATTATCAATGAGGTTGTTTGCTAGAAAGACAAGCTTTTCACACTTATAGAGTGTCGGGATTATACATCTGTTGTATTCTCCTACTCGGGCTATGATTACATATTGTGCTTCCCAATATTCCTTCTCTTATTTTACCAGGTCATAAAGTTCCCTTACCATATGGAAATCCTTTCAGAAACTTTCTAAATCTAGAACAATTTCTTTATAACCTTGCATTTGTTGAGCAAAGCATCCTTCAGTTTTCACCCTCTGGATATGTTCCATTACTTCCCTATCTTGGCTTTCTCGAAGTCTTGTGGTAAGGTCTTGGATCCTATCCTCTTGAGCTTGAGCATTGGAAACCAACTCTTGAATTTGTGCTTCTAGATCTATCTTTATTGTCCTTTTATCTTGTAGTTCTTGGCTATACCACCCCTTTAAAGTCTAAATTTCTAATTTGGCCTCTTTCAATTGTTGATTGTGAGAGGCAAGATTAAAGGTCGTACTTAGTAACCCATCAGTTGAACGCTTTCGCTTGAGCCTTTCTTTTTCATCCAATTCATCATTCATGTTGTAATTGATTTTTCTCATAGTTCAGATCATAGAGATTAAACTCTAATTCTTCTTTTTGTTTTTGATCCAATTCAATATCATCCCTTAATTTCTCTATTTCTTCTACTGACATAGGAAGAGGATCCGATATGTCAGGCTCATATATAGGATCAACCTCAAATGGAAGTTTATTGATTTTGACCCTATCTAAAACCCACTGAGTATAGGCCTCCTTTGCTACAACATTCTTCCTTCCATATTTCTTCTTTCCAAGCTTGGATAATATCTTCAAGTAGCACATGATTATCCTTTCCCATATTATGAAGAATTAGTTGTTGTATTTCTTCATCAGAAGGTTTATCCTTCAAAGAGTGTCCTAATTCTTGCAAAGTCAATGCATGGTTATAGTTAATACACCTTGTTGTCCCAATTAAAGGTACATTTGGAAACGCCCCACAACTATAGACAGTCTCCTTTATCTTCATCTTTCTTGCATACCATAGAATAGACTTAGCGCCGAGAGCCCTTAATTTCTGAGACCAACCATCTTTTGTTAATTTTGGAATTAAGAAACTTTCCTTATAAAGATGAGTTATAAGCCATGATAATAGTAGAGGAATACAACAACGCAAAGAACCTCTTTTCTTTTCAAAACGTGTGTGAATGGAATAGTACACGTCAGCAAGTAAAGCAGGAGTAGGATCCTTATTTAGTTCTTTTACAGCCTAGAATATGTTGATAGCTACCGGATCTATATAACCAGGAGTACTAGGAAAATGAACCAGTTAAAAAATGACTAAAGTCAATTTGTCCACACAAGCCTCCTATTTCTCCTCACCCAAAAATGAAAATGTTCTCTCTTCTAGATATTGTCTTTTGATTCCTTGAACCTCCCCTTCAGTTTTGTAAATAAGGATAAGTTCGGGATAAGATATACCCAAAGTCTTTGCCAAATGTGTAACTTTAATAGTTTGTCCAATGCCCACGAAATTTTCTTTTTTAATCTTGTAGAGTCCCAAAATTCTATCAAATTCTTCCAGAGTTGAAAAGATCTAGAATATTCCCATAACGAAGGACATAAATCTTCATAGCCTTGTTAGGAAGTTCCCCCTTGATTATTTTTGTTCTCCTCAAATATGGAACCATGATGCTAATACGGATGGGGTACTTCTTATCAATACTCATTTTTTAGTGCTCACCAAGAACTTTCCTTTTTTTGTATATAATTTTTTTTAGAAATCCTGTGAATAAGACATGAAAAAGAAATATGAATATTTAAAAGTATGTATGTTTGCATGTATGATGATGTAATTTAGTGATGAGGTAAAGAGTATCCCTTAGTATGTAAGTTCGTTCTACGGGAAATCTACCCTCCCACAAAGGTATTCTTTTTTCTTAAGGGATTTATGGATAACAGAAAAGGGAACGGCACAAGGGCCTCCCTTAAGTGGAGCCTCATTGTAGACTGAGATTTTGTCTCTTAGGTCGTACAAAGGTATCACCATAAATTTTTGTTCTGGGTTTTTACAAAGAGTCGTAGGTTAAATCCAAAGACCTACCTCCAAAAAAGTACCCTTTCTAAAGGTATTTCTTAGGATAAGATCGACTCTAGGTGAAATAGTCGCAACAACGCACAAAGGCGGATTAGCCCTCGTGGCCAATTGACATTTCATTTTCTAGGGTTACTTCCATAATCTAATCATAATATTAATCCCATAAAAAATAATAAGCATAGAATAAAACAAATAATTTAGAAGATGGATAGAACATAATATCAATAAGCAATGATAACAAACCAAATATAAAATCCCCAGAAAACCTAAACCTAAAAGTAAGATCGACTCTAAGTTTAAGGATTAGTTTTCCCAGTTGAGTTGCCAGCTATAGCAACCGACTTTAAATTTTAAGAAAAGAGTTGCCACCATTAATTTTATCATAAGGCAAGGGACTTAATGGATTATCCTAAAGTCAGAGATTCTACGTCGTGAGTCGGTTAGACGGACGGAAGGTGTTAGACACCCTTCATCTCCCTTGTATTAAATGGGACCCCTTATAGGTTTAGGTATTTTAATAGATTTAAATTGAATATAAGCTAAACGTACGTTCATCCATATCCTAAAAAAGGTTTTATTGATATTTAAAGGGAATTAGGTTAAGTGCTATTTTTTATGGTTATACTCGCTAGGGTTTCAAAACCGTATGCCTACGTATCCTCTAGTGCAACGAGGAAGTCAGAGTACCGTAGTTCATGATTTGGTTGATGTATTTTATGAATTGTGTAAATCCCTTTTGAATATTGTCTGATTTTATAGATAGCGTAGTCGTAGACACAATTCACAATTGACTTAGAAGATAAGTCCACAATTCCTTTTTTTGAAATAAAATTTTGATTTAGTAATTAGGTTAGTAAAAAAAATAGTTTAAATAGATTATCTATTTTGGTAATTAGGGCAATTATACATATTTAAACAAAGGAAAAAGTTGGTAGGTATATTCAAAATGAGATTAGAGACTTATAAATTTTATAATTATTCCTAAATATATTTAATTATTATAAGATATCCTCTATTTTAATTATTATAAAGTATATTATTTAATTCTTGTAAACATTATTATCCTGGGTTAAATTTATTCTAAATACTATCATATTTAATAAAATATATCTTTTATATGAACAAATGAGAGTTAATGAACAATATACATACAAATGATTTAAATAAATAAATTTATTAAATAAATTTAGCATTTTTATTATCAATTTAAAATTATAAAGGATATAAATTAATTATTTAAGCAAATCAAATTTATCAAACAAAATTAATTATTTTATAATTTATAAGATTATACAGTGGGTCTATTTTACTAAGGGTTTAGTATTACAGGGATGTGTATTAGTAAGAGAATTTGGCCCAAAAGCATATTTGGGGTCCAAAATGTGCATGGGGTGTGTGTTTGTGATAAAAAGTAACAGAAAATGGTTGGGTGTAAATATGGAAGTAACAAGGCCCAAATGGAACTCCCTGATCCGTTTGGATCAGGTGGAGACCGACGCATGGGTGTATCGTGGACAGGTGAATACTGAATGCTTGATTTAGATCAAAGGGACATGATATGTATCTGGGTTGCAGCCTACAGTGGTCACTCCATCATAGGATCCAACGGGGGGAGTATATTTGCTCCTCTCTTCCTTCCTTCCATTTCTTCTTTACTTTCTCTCTCTTACCTCCTTTCTTCTCTCAACTCCCTCGTCTCTCTCAACCTTCCTCTTTGAACAACAACAACATCAACCCAACCCAAAAAAACTTTCAGTATTCATCCAACCCTCACGAACCATAAGGGTTCCATACGAACCCTAACCCCAACCCCCAAGAACCCTAACAATTCATAACTAGAAACCCAAAATCGTGAAGAACCGTACCCTAACCCTAAAAACTTATGAACTCTAATCCCCAAAAAAATTCCAGAAAGCACAAATTACAAATATAAGTATGCGATTAACATCATTTACAACACCAAATCATACCCTAAGCTAAGTTTTTAGGGTTACCATTCGTTGTTTATAGATATTTCTGTTTCGTTCTTCTTCTGCTACGTCCCTCTTTCTAATCTCTTCTTTTTCTTCTATTCAATTCGCAAGTACGGCTGAATGGAGGCTTGGCTCAGAAGAATTAGGTTTTCATTTGTGAAACGCTAACATGCAAAAGGATGAGCTTTGGTGAGATGGGTTGAATCACAACTATGAGCAAGGGTTTTCTTTCAAGTTTTCCGTCCCCCTTCATTAGCTTTTAGGGTTTGATTTATAATTTCTAGGATTTGATTAATTGGGAAATAGCTTTTAAGTTTTTTGATTCAAATTGATTCAGATTTGATTTGCTGTAATTGTTCAAGATCTATAATTTTTTATATAGGTTAGAAATTTGTATCTTGACGTTTTTGTACTATTATTCCTCCAAATAAATCATCAGTTTAATTTTTTAAACTTTGCTCTCGATTTGCTTTGGACTAAGTTGGGATTTGAGATTAGGGTTTATGGGGTGCAAGTAGCGGAGGCGCCGTTTGGCCAAAAGGGTTTCAACCCTACTAATTGCTACTTTCGACACTGTCCTTATCAACTACTAACTCCACTACTTATACTGCTACTATTCATTTTAATTCCACTGGTATAATTATTATTGTCTGCAAAAACCAATCTGCTATAATAATCCAATCTCCTGCTAATTTCTCTTTGTTTCTGCTAACTACATTACTGTTACGATCTATATTAACTCTTCTAATTTGTTTTTGTATGGCTCTATTAGTGTGCTATCACTAAATATTCCTGCAATTTGTTCATTCAAATTATAGTGATTGAATATATATATATATATATATTAAAACCTAAAAAAACCAATATGACAAAAGGAACACATGGTCCCCCCACTACTATAAAGGGGACGTCCGTCCCTCTCTTCCAAAGGGCTAAGACGCCCGTCCTCCTTCCCTTATGCACAAGGGACGCCCGCCTCTATACTTAGAGGAGACGTCCATCTCTACTCATCAAGGGGTCCCACCTTGGCCACCACGTGGTGGCCTTAAATTGAAGGTATCTGCAAAACTTCCATTCTCGCATTTAACCTGCTTCGATTATCTTCCTCGCTAAATGAATCAGATCATAATTATTTCCGGTCCGTATAATCCTCTTCAATTCCGGTTCAATTAATATAATTAATACAACAATTCAATATCCAGCAACAATTAACAAATCATTCGATCACTAGGACGAATTCATCTAGCATCAAGCAAACAATCCATGGTATCAATTAATATAATTCCAATCCCACATATTAATCATCATATTCCCGGTTATATAATTCGAACCCCATCCTTACCTTGAATTGGAGATCGCCTCTAATATCCGATCGAGTGCAAGCCTTTGCCTTTTCCCCAAAATCCACGATCAATTCCTCCACTGCCAAAGCTTCTTTTCTCTTCTTCGGCAACTTCATTTCACGATCTATTCTCCCAAAAGCCAAAACCTTATTTTCACAGAAACTTAATTCCATATGTTCTCCTTATAATCCAATAAATCAAATAATAATAATAATAATAATAATATAGTTACTATTATTTCTTAATGGGCCTACTAATCGTACACCTCCATATTGCTATGTATACCTCACCATAACTAAACCCATTTAAATATTAATATTATTACTAATATCATTTCTTCAACAAAAACCAACTTTATTAATTCTCTAATTAACCGACTAAATAATCCAATTCCTTAACTTATAATATCACTAATAAATCCAACTTCGATCGAATTTCCATATTAAATCCTTGAATAATTTATTTAAATTAATAATTAAATAAATTTCCGGGTGTTACAAAATGACTACCTCATACTGGATAAAATTGAGGAGAAATCGGATCAAGCACCCGAAGAAAAAGTGGAAGATCACACAAGTGATAAAAGTCATCTCCCTCTTGAATGGAAATCCTCAAAGGATCATCCTATGGAAAATATCCTAAGAGACATCTCAAAAGGAGTTACAACACGGTCAAAGATAAGTAATTTTTTCTATTAGTATGCTTTCATCTCTCAAATTGAGCCTAAAAACTCCAAAGATGCCTGTAGCGGGGAAAATCAGATATCGAAGCCATTATATTGACTCGACTCAATATTTCAGTGAAAGTCACCACCGCGCTTTATTGTTTCAAAAGGAAAGGGAAAAGAACGAAGAAAACCCAAAGTTTGTTTTTAACACAAAAAGAAGAGATCTTAGGTACGGGTGTTGATTATACAAAGGGAAGGTTTTAAGCACCCCTCATATCTGTAGTACTCCACAGGAACCTTTTTGAAAATCTGTATCGTGTGTGCTAAAAAGAGAGTTTGTTTTTATTTTTAAAATAAGCTCGGCAAGACATTACGTCTTGTGCCTACATACCTCCTCGGTGTAATGGAGAAGTCAGAGCTAATGTAGTTTCACTAAAAGGGAAAAACGTTAAAAAAACGAATAAACACTTTATCATCGTCGGAGAGAAATACTCAGCCATTGATCTTGGGCATGAGAACAAACGAGTTCTTTGCATCGCAAATGAAAGAAGGGCTCCAACTCGGATAGAAATCAACGAGTATGCCACTAGCTCTCTCACGCGGAAAAGATCCCATTATATCAATCAATTTCAAAATCACGGGGTATCGCCACTCGTTTCAACAATTAGTCGTGTCTAAACTTTTGAAGAAAAGGCCACTAAGGGCAAAAGATATTTTTAAAGAAAGGTTTAAAAAAGGTTTTACAAACATAAGAAGGTTTTTTTGAAAAAGGGAGAAGATTTTGAAAATTAAAGAAGGGGAGGAGATGAAGTGGCTATCCTATTGCGTTAAATAAAAGCTAAGGAAAAGAACGGTCTAACCGAAGAAGAAGCCAACACTTGACATTATGAGTCAAGGTAGATTTCCCATCCTTTGGAATACTAACACTAAACTGGAGCATTACCACTTGGGGATCCAGATGAACTTTTTATCTTTAGCACAACTTCGCATTAAGCAAATTAAAATTCTGACGAAAATCGGGCAGAGTAACGGCTGTTTTCGGGTAAAATCCTTATCTCAATGTCTTGGAATTAACCATCAAGGACTTTCAAGGAAATACCTGCATACAAAAACAGACAACAATCAAATGCCAGACAGACAGAATAACAACAGAGTAACAATATCACAAGAGTCTAGAGGTACTAAGTCCATATATCCGAATCTCCAAAATGCTCGGGATAGTAACCAATAGTCCAGAAGAGAGCCTTAAACTTTTTTTTAGATTTTTGTTGTTTATTAGTGTTTTAGCATAAAAATAAAGTATGGTCCAAGTGGACAAAAAGAAAATAGCGGAAACATAAACATAGCGTCCAAATGGACAAAGAGAAAATAGCGGAATATAAACGTCCAAATGGACAAAGAGAAAATAGCGTAATGTAAATATGATGAAATGATAAAATAAAGCAATAAAGCGAGAAATATAAAGAGCAATATAATAAAGTGCGGAAATTAAAGTTAGTTTTTAGATGTTAAAGATAACCATCTTGAAACTTGTCAAGTATGTTATCAAAGTTAGTAATAAAGATCGATGGTGAGTGAAGGATGTTCTCGGATTTAAATTCAATGGACATTTATTAGAAGCTTGATAAAATCATAGTGACTACACGATAAACTTCCATAAGTCTTAAATCAACCGCATACAATTCTCTTCCATATTTGATCTTTTTTTGATTCGGGACACGAGGCCGGTCAAATCTTTATGTGCTAATGCATGCGAGAGAAGCGATATGTAGATCATTCTCCGAAAGCAATACTGCACGAAAAGAAAAATAGGGAGCGATCTAGTCTTTACCAAGAATCCATAAGAATTCTCAAGGTATTAAGACTTTCATCGATCAAAATAAAAAGAAATAAAAGATGGAACCACATTCAAAAGCTCCTTTCATCCATAATTTCAATCACTTAATATTGAGGATTTGGATTCTCATCCTATCGACGCCCTAAGTCCATTGAAATTAGAGAGAAATTAGGCCTCTAATTTGTGATTCAAAGAAAATATCAAAAGAATGGAGTAGAAGAAGAGTTAGAACTAAAAACAAGTCAAAAACCACAAAAATAAGCATTCTGCCTTAAGGAAATCGATTTCCCTCTGCAGGAAATCGATTTCCTGCCTTTAGACTTCAAAAACAGGCGCAAAAAACAGAATGGAAATCGATTTCCCTCCAGAGGAAATCGATTTCCTGCGCACAGTTTTTGAAAAAAACAGCATTATGCACTATAAAACTCAATTTAGACAAACATACAAACACCTTATGATCACATATCCATTGGAGCACGAATTTTCCACCAATTCACCATCAAATAGGACCAATATAGCATCAAAGATGCATTGAACACAAGCAACAAAGATCTACATCTTAGAGTTTATGAATTTACCAATTCTTGAACCAACTGTTGAAGTAGCTTCAAGTACAAGCACAAAATGTATAGATTCTTCAAAATTGTAGATGAACAAACAAAGAAAAGAGTGAAATGTAGGAGGTTTAGTTCAAAACTAGTAAGATTCAATGTGAATCTCACTAATTTTATGAAAATGAACCTTGGGTGAGGGTTTTGGAAAGGGTGAGAAATGAATTTGCAAGAACTTTTTTGGCTCTCCAAGCTTGAGAAATGAGGGAGTAGAGACCTCTATTTATAGGATGGGAGCAAGAGTAGTGGCAATTTGGTGTTTTTGCTCTTGGTTAATTAACTTGTGTTTAATAGGTGTTTAAATGGTATTTAAATGGTAAAAAATGATAAAAATGGTAAAATGGGGTTTAAGTGGGTTTAATGAAGGGAATTTATTTCGGTGAGGTAGAAAATTGGTAAAATGACAAAAATGATCAAAGAAAATAGGTGCCAAAATGATGTCACACTTCCCTCCTTATATTTTTTGAATTTCGCCCTAGGGAAATCGATTTCCCCCTTGGGTAAATCGATTTCCATCTTCAAAATTTTCAAAAATTTCTTTCTTGCACTGTTTTGATTTATGCCCGATCTTTTACCTGTAAAATATAAACAAAAGAGACAAAATACATATTTTTGGATTTTGGTTAGTATAAACAAATAAAAAAAATAAAAGTGCTTGATAATTCCCCTCAGAGATAAACACAATATCAAGAATAGAGTCTCACAATGGTGCTCTTGATTGATGATTAAACTACAACCAATGTATGATCTTAGGGTCAAAAATTGGGGTATGACAATGCCTTAGTCAATGAACTTTGGTTCTTAGCCATGCAAGAGGAATTAAACTAATTTAAGAGAAATGAGGTTTAGGACCTTGTCCCTCCTCCGCGAGACCATCAGTAATTGGCACTAAATGGGTGTTTAGGAACAAACTAGACGAAAAATGGAATTATAACTCACAACAAGGCTCGTCTTGTTTCTCAAGGGTATAATCAAGAGGAGGGATCGACTATGAGGAGACTTACGCTCCAGTCGCTCGACTCGAGGCTATACGTCTCTTGGTTGCATATGCTTGCTCTAAAAATTTAAAATTATATCAAATGAATGTTAAAAGTGCATTTCTAAATGGCTATATTAATGAAGAAGTGTATGTATCTCAACCTCCCGGTTTTAAAAGCTTTGATTATCCCAACCATGTCTATAAGCTTAAGCGTGCCTTGTACGGTCTTAAACAAGCTCCTAGGGCTCGGTACGAGTGCCTTAGCAAATTTCTAATAGAAAAAGGATTCTCAAGAGGGAAGGTTGATACAACTCTCTTCATTAAGCGTCATGGAAAACACTCTATTCTAGTTCAAATATATGTGGATGATATTATTTTTGGATCTAATAATATGTCTTTGGTCAAGGAATTCTCTAGGGTTATGCAGGGAGAATTTGAGATGAGTATGATGGGGGAGTTGAACTATTTCCTTGGACTTCAAATCAAGCAGCTCGAGGAAGGAACATTTATAAGCCAAACGAAGTATTGTATTGAGCTACTCAAGCAGTTTGATATGGTAAACTTCAAGGCTAATGACACTCCCATGCCAATTGTTGGTGCTCTTATTGGCTGATTGGCATCCATGTTTGGCTAAAACATAATAGCAGCAAAATGTAATACAATGTATAAATCTTGCAAATATAAAAGAACAAAATAGGTACAAGCAAGATGTTATATGGAATGTCATGACATCAACTCATGACATCGCGTCTGCAAAACTGGAATGGAGATTCAATCTCATACTCAACAGATACAGGATATTAGTGGAATATTTTGTAATCCAATATGTTGCATATTTAAAGGTCAAAAGAATCAAATCAGAATATTGAAGAATCAGATTAAAAGATTGAAGATTCAGCAGTTTCTAATTTAGGAGATAAATTAGGAAACTCATGATTAAAAGACCTTGATTTTAGCAGAAGATTTTTGCAGATTTGTAACAGCAAGGAGTGCTGCGATTTGTAACCCCACGTCCAATTGGGAATAGGTTATAAATAAAAACCCTTGTAACCTAGTTTTATATAGAAAACCTTGTTTAGAAAGGATGTAGTCATTAGGGTTTCTATAGGTAGACCACCCAGGTTGTGGGATGGCTGCCATGTCCTTCTCAAAACCTGTAGGTAAGAGAAGTGATTGTTCTCACTCGAAACCTGTAGGTAAGAGTAGAGTATTGTGTTCTTGATTGAAGTTGTGAAGCAAGATCAAGTTATTGTTCATTGTTAATTGTGTAAATAGCTGTTGCAGGGTTGTAACAGTTAGGTATCACTAGGGAGTGAGCAGAGGTTCTCTTGTCTTGGATGGATGTCTGAGATAAAGGTTGTTTATCAGGTTCAGGTTTCCAGAGTTTGTTTATTTGTAAACCAGAGTTTGTTTAGATAAAATAGTACTACTGATTGTGAAATCTTCTTCCTGGCTTGGTAGCCCCCAGAGTAGGTAGTTTAAACCGAATTGGGTTAACAATTAACTGTGTTATTTATCTTTTGCAATGTTTTGTTTGTTCAGTCATGGATGTTGTGACATCGTGTATAACATCAGGTTCAGGTTTGATATTCGTTCCTTTAAAGAACTAATAAAGTTTACAATCTGGTTATGTTGACTGAACATATATGATCGCAGTTCTCATTGACTCCTCCTTAGGGGTAATTAACAATTAGGGGATATTTCTATTATGCCTCTGCTACGTTAATAACAGATAAGATGTCTTAACATCGTGAATAACATCCTGAGTCTGTCATACCAGAATTTCAATTGGTATCAGAGCAGGCATCCTGTCTCTTTCTGGATGAGATCCATGAGGGATTCGTTCTTGTTGTGGTGAAGGTAAAAGATTGTTTGAACAATGAATGTTCATATTGTATGGTCCCTTGAAGTGGAGGATGGACCTATATGTGGAGGATTGGACCAACCTGGCCTAGAGATGTGATGCTGGAACAAAGGAGTACTAAATCCAAAGACTTCATGCGGGAGTAAAGAATTTAAATTTCAAAACTAATTCAACCGGTATCTATGGACAGATAAGAATCGCATCAAAACCTTCATGCGGGAGTGAATAGATTGATAAGGTAACCTCTGAATCTATGTGAGTTTATCAGGACAGAATATTGGTTAGGTCTAGTCTATTGCTGGTTGCAGAAGCAAGCATTGTGTAGGGTTGAGTTGCAATCAATCCTTAGTTGTCATGCTTATAGCTAATATCTAGAGTAAGCATTATGTGAATTTTGTTGAAGTATGGCTATTTTCCGCTGCATAGTCTCTCTGCAACCCCTATTGTACAAGAAAGATTCTAGGGTTATTTATATTCAACATAATGTATGGCAGAATCTTACAGCTATAATTAAAGTGTCAAAGATACTTGAGTAATCTCTCAAGTCTACTCATAATGGCATGGTTTATTAGAGCTGATGAATGGCAACTGATCAATGATATTCATAATCATCTGCAAGTGTGAACCTTGAAAAATTTCAAGGCTGGAGTGTTCCTAGAAGGAGGAACAGATGTCCTACCGGATGTCAGGACATTAAGAACTGGTATGCAGCTACCAGCTGAAGAACAGATGTTCTGGTGCTAAACTAATGTAGTGTGAGAACATTGGTTTGGAACCTACTCCTGGTCTGGAAGACGAGACATATGGCTATAAGTTGATCAGGACACGATTAACATGTGCTTCTACTCTAATTCTGTTAGAAGTAAGAGCTCATAGCCACAAGAAAACTCATGAAGGTATTCTTCTCTGATCCTTTATGTTTAAATCAAGAAGAGCTTACATCTGGTGTGTTCCTCTGATCAATGGAATCAGATATGTGTATTTTCATTCATAACCATAGAGCAGCTGTTGGAGCTGAATATTGTGTCTCAACCACAGTGAAATATGGTCAAGAATGTTTATTTCCCTAGTTGTTATCCAGAAAGGGTAATGCTGTTTGGAATCAAGGAAGTCATATGGCTCAGAAGAATCTGATTAATTCAGTGTTATGCTGTAACTAAGTCTATTCCAGAAACCTAAATGAGGGAATCTCCTTTATAGGTACAGACTATAGCATCCATCATCTCAAAATCATAATGAAAGTCTGAAGAAAAGCTTATTGAGATGCTGGCTATTGTATTCCTTGATATGTCTAGATATTGCTGATAATTGGATTATTCTTTTTTCACCCCAAGTGGTATGATTTAGATGTTAAAGTTGTTAACCAAGAACCATGAAGGATGGTGTCACATCAGATGTTACAACATCATCTCAAGATCTTCAGTTTCTGTGTATTATATTTGCCAAGAGAAGAAAGTATAAATGTGAAGAGGTAATAAGTCAGAATGGCTTAGTGTGAGTAGCAAATTCTAACTGAATAACTGATAAGTACTTTGACAGGAGACTTAGTACTTATTGGGTGTAGAACCTGGATGCAAGACTGAGAAGAAGAAATCAGTCAGGATTAACTAGTGTGAGTAGTAAATCTTACTGAGTAACTAATAAGTACTTTGACGGGAGACTTAGTACCTATTAGATTAGAAGTCCTTCTAGTTATGTATTCAAGAACTATTTTGAACCAAAGGTCCGTGTTCACTATTATCTTCACATAATAAGGAAGTGTGGCAAGAGTATCTGGTGAAGCATACTGACTCTGATAAATGTCTTGATGGGAGCTGGATATTTACAATGTCTGTATGAAAAGACTCAGATGTGTATGCTGAAGATTGATTTATGGTTATGCAATCATAGTTTCTTCTACTTCAAGTTGCAGAGTGTGGCAATCTGAATCATGTGTAGAAAGTAGACAGAAGCTTCTGAACTTGGAAACTGTGGCAAATTCCAACTGAAGGGAACTTCAAGGACGAACATCAAAGATGTCCTAAATTTGTATAACTCAGTGGGAGTAAGAGAGTATGAAGATCAGCAAAGACAATGTTATTCTGCTTCTATCCAAATGTAAAGTCTTTCATAGACTATTCTTTAAGCCAAAAGAACAATGTCACACAAGATGTCAGAGCATAACTCAAGTTGTGTGTATTCTTAAAGACCAGCAAGGAATATTCTTTGCATTATCATCTAAAGACATGAATTGATGGTGTGTATCACTTGTTCTGACTTAGTGTATGATCCAACCTATGCACAAGTCCACCTGATGCAGTTCCTCTTCAAATAACATCTCTTGATCGAGACTTTGGTTAAAGTCCAGGTATGTTGTTTAAATTGCTCAGGTTTATAGAGTCTTTTCGTTTGAGTCTTGTTTGAGTCTCTCATGTTCTTCTTTCGGATATGAGAAAAATCTAGAGTCTAGGTTATGGTTATCAAATTGTGACAATCATAGGGTTTAAGGGTAGTGTTCAGACATTGTTAAGACTGAGGTCATTCTTTACAGCTATTTTGTATAGAGTAAAGTCTTGTTTCGTGTCGTGAACACAAATTGTTTCTTGTGTTCCAAATCATTCTATAGAGACGTGTTATCTCTATGGATAGTCAGAGTTTGTTTGAGTTTGGGGTTCAGACGAACGTATGTCTTGAGTGATGTCAACATCATAATGTGCTATTATCCTGGAAGAAAGTCTAAGAATATGCATGTGAAGTTTGAAAAAGCGACATTATTGTCTAAAGTGGCAGTTCAGACATAATGTGGATTAGAATGGGCAGGTTCTGATCTAGATGTTAGTAATACATAATTTGTTCAGACATAATTTGTTCTGGAAATACATAATTACTTTCATAATGAAGACTTCACTTCATGAATAAATGAGGATCCTTCCGGTTCAAGGAGCATGTTAATTAATGTGTGAGATTGAGAACTACCATATCAAGAAGGATTTCAAATTTTCTTAAGCATACCATGATCTGATCCAAACATGGTAAGGTTATGCTCAACAAAGTACAAGAAGTGGTAGTTTTTTATGTTGAGATTGTGGCAACCTCTCTGTGTGTGCTTATAATGTCAAGAGGTCATCAGTTGATCATTTCTGGAGGAGATAAGTTGTTAGACAAAGCTCTGTTGCAGAAAGAGATATGAACCTTGTGGAATATACTGGTAATACAAATGTCAGACACAATGTTGTAACATCTTATTTCTGGTGTGAGTATTTAATGTAAAGGAGAAACATTGCTATAGTGAGTGTGTTCAGCACGATAGTTGAACAGAGGGTGAGGCTCTTGAAGATATGAAGATGCGTATTATATTTTCCATTCATCATTTAAAGTTTATTCCTTGAAGAAGCTCAGACTATCTCAGATAGGGGGAGTGACTTCTTATGTCAAGAAAAGTATCTTGGTCAAGAATACTTTTACATCATGAAGAAAATGTGACATTATAGTCAGTTATTTGTGAATGGTTGAGTCTAACCATGTGCAACTAGAATCCACAATTCTTTCTCTATACAAATGAGGTAGTTGTATGCCTAACAGTCTCAAGATGTTCAGAACAACAGAAGTCTATGTCTATGACTAGTGAGTCATGAAATTCTGGTAAGACAGAACTCAGATGTCATATAAGGATGTATTGACATCTGATCTAACATTATAAAACAGACAGGGTAGGAGTACAAATAATAGTGCAGGAAAGCAATAAAAACACAACAGAGTTGTTCACCCAGTTCGGTTCGACCAACCTACTATGGGGGCTACCAAGCCAGGGATGAAGTCCACTATTAGCAGTATCAATTTAGAGCTAAACTCCCAGTTTATAACTCCTCACTTAATCACTACCCAATGACCCTTCTTCCTAGGTCCTCCCTAAATATGGAATATCTCCATTCCACTCCCAATCATAGCAATGATTTCTAGAAGTCAACACCTCAGCCACTAACGGCCTAATCACCAACATTCTAAAAACACAAACAAACATAACCTGGAGTTGCTTAACAGCTTCCTCCAAGAACACAACATCTCTTACCTACAGGCTTCGAGATTCACACTAAGCTTCTCTTGCTTAACAGCTTCAAGAATCACATATCAGTGACCATCCCACAATCCGGGTGGTTCACTTACACGGCTAACCTTGAAGACTACCTCTTTCTAAAATCGGCTAGCTCCTCAAAACATGGTGACCTTCCCATAATCCAGGAGGTCCACTCTACAGACTCAGCCATTACAAACTGCATTATTAAAATTACGGCTGGTGCAAAACTTAGGTTACAAAGCTTCTATTTATAACCTATTCCCAACTGGACTTGGGCTTATAATCACAGCTATATTTGCTGTTACAAATCAGCAGAAATCTTCTGCTAAAAAAAAGGTCTTTAATCATAAGTTTCCTAAATTGTCTCCACAATTAGAAACTACACAATCTTCAATATTCCGACTTGATTCTTTTGACCTTTAAATCGTAACAAACTGACATAACAAACTGTTGCTAAAATTACTCCACAATATAAGCTCCAAGATATTCTCCACAAATATCTCCATAAAATATGCTCCAAGATATTCTCCACAAATATCTCCATAAAATATGCTCCAAGTAACAACAATAAGTTGTTACACTTTTGCAACAGATTCTCCTATAAAATCTTTCCACATTTAGTTTCCTAAATGTTCTCCTTAGATATAGCTCCTCATAGGATCCAATGTTTTAGGAATATTCTGTTTCTCTTATGACAGAATCCAAACTGTCAGCTCAAACACGATGTCATTCACGATGTCACGACTTCTTATTCGACATGTTGTTCTAGATGTTGAAACATTTCAACACAACATGTTTCTCCAGTAAATAGAACTTCAACCTGCTTTCTCTTACGAGTTATAATTCTATTTAACCTATTGCTGCTAAATTAGTTTTACCAAACATAAAGCCAATCCTCAAAAGAACTAACAATCTCCCCCTTTGGCTTATTTTGGCTAAAACTAATTTACATAACCTTTGTATTACAAAAGCATAAAAAATACAAGGGTTTAAACATTACAATTCAATAGTAGCAATTTAGAAGTCTTCAGTAGTCACTGTTTATGATATTTCAAACTTTAGAAGTGACAGTCTTCATTCTTCTTTTATGATGTTGAAACATCATACTAGGACATCTTTTTGGCAGGTCCAACTCCAATGTTCTCTCTCTCTTTTAAGGATCCCACAGATCACACAAAGTTTCTCCCCCTTAAAAGTTTCTCTTCAGAGATAACATAACATAACCACTTGTCCCCCTTTTTAGCCATAATAAAACAAAGGCTTTGTTGAAGGAGAACTCACTATAGCATAGGAAACATAACATCACAGATATCATCTTCATAGAGAAGGAGAAAACTAAGGCCATGATGCGCATGAGGAAGAAAATACTAAATGCTCCCCCTCAAACTGAGAACTATGCTACGACACATATTAACACAACATCCTCTTTTAGAGCATAAAAGGATACTCACTGACGAAAATTTAAACACTTGTGTCATACCCCAATTTTTGACCTAAGATACCACCTCATATCATTTGCATATGCATCATTTGCATCTCTAACAAATTGCATAGCTTGTGTTTGCTACTTGTGACTCAGCAGGATTTAATCAGGGAATCACTCATCAGTGCAAATAACACTCAATTAGGGTTTTGTTCTCCCTTCATCTCAAATGAACCATCTTCATCAATAATCAACATTTGGTCCTCAGAGATTCATTTCAACAAGCTCAACAGCTTTGAATCGACTGAATTAGGGTTTTGACTGAAGACAGCACACTCCTGACTTTTGCTCAGAATTTGACCTAATGGCTTGGGACATGACCTCAAGACCCCAAGTACATCATTTTGACCTAATCCATTGGCTCAGAACATCTCCTACACAAGGATTGATCAACAGTGAAATTTCAAGTCATCAGAATTAGGGTTTTTGAACTATCAGGGACTAAAATCAGGGATCACAATTGGGAAACCCTAAAAATCCCCAGGGAGTCAATCAAAGATTTCAATCATCCTCAAATAATCCCTATGACAATATACAATGGAAATTACATCTCAATTCAAGATCCACAGTCATCAATTTCATCAGGTCGACAATTAGGGTTTTTGACCTAATTCACTGAACCACTGACTTTTTAATCAGGACATGGTGTCACAACTCAAACCATGGCTCAATATCCTCTAATTCTTCAATATGATCCATTCATACCATTCATATGGTGAGGATAGCCTGTTTCATTTGAAATCTCCAGAAACGCGATTCGTCTGAAAAAGTCAACTCAACAAGATCACTATTGACTTTTGGGGAATTTTGGTCAACCATGACTTTTGAAGTTTTGAATCATCAATATATGATATATGAAGTCATTTGATCAAGGAAAATCAAGAAAATCAATCAAGAATCAAAAAGTCAAAGTTTGACTTTTCATACTTAGAAAAATTTCTAAGTGTTTTTCAATGGTTTTTTCCAAACTTTGAAAGGGAATTTCTCAAAATTTCACCTACAAACTGAAAAAAACTCCCAACATGAAAGTTGTAGATTTTGATCCAATAAACAACTTTGACACATATAAATTTTTTCCATAAGATCAACCATTTAAGAGATATGGAGCTTCAAAGTTGACATCTTTTGAAAGTTTCACTTAAAACTTCATTTTCTTCAAAGTTCATGGATCTTTTTCACCCACTTCCTTAAGGATCTTGAAGAAAATTTCAACTAGGGTTTTGAAGTGTGTAATATGAGCTTTCCAAAATGTCCAAGAGCATGAAAAAATATGGAGCATAGCTATGGTTTTGAATTTTGCAATTAGAGGTCATTATGCATGAAATTACAAGCCATTTTCACTAAGTTCAATACTATATGGCCTATAATTCAAGTGATGACACACCAAAGCAATGATTGAATGATATTTTTCTGATTTGAGATCAGAATGGAAAGAGATAAGAAGCTTAGAGAAATAACCATGGTTAAGTCACTTTAACCATATGCATTAAATGGTAAGATTCCTTTCTATCTCCAAATGCCAAATCATCACTTCTTGAAGCAAGTTGCAAAGTTCTGAGTTCAGAACTCTTGGCCTATAAATAGAGGTCCAAACTTCATTGCAAATCACACCAAAACCTCACAATTATAGGTTTTCTCTCTTCTTTCTTGAATTACAAGTCATGTGTTTCAAAGTGAGGTAGAAAACTCAACCTCCAAACCTTGCAAGTTCTGAACAAAGTGATGCTTCCCACAACTTCTAAATGTCATATATGATGTGTCTGAATCACTCATACACCCCAAAACACATGAAAACTCAAAATCATCATCTCACCTCCAAATATGCATAACATGAGACTTATCATGCCAATTTTTGTTCAGGCTCAATTCTATCCAAACTACCACTTCTAACATCATCCATATATCACATATGAACTATCCAATCCATCACATATAGCCAATAACCTCAGAATCATCAAATTCGATTCACTCTTGAAGCTTATGCAGATCGGGTACCATGGCCATGCCCAGATGAATTCAGATGGTTCCAAGCATCCAGACACCTTCCATAAGGTTCATTGAAGCTATCCAGATCATCAAACAACTTCTGTAACACCTCCAAGCAAGAATTCGATTCTCAGTTGTGCCGTTTTTAAGGTAAGTGCTCATGAACTTCAAATTCATACTTCCACGCATCATAAATGAAATGTGAGCATACCATCTTGTTTCTGCACCTATGAGGATCATTAACCCTCAATCAATTGCATCATAACTTGCACATACACGATTTCACATTGAATTTCAGTTCTAGGGTTCTTCATGTTCATGCGAAAATTGACCCCTTTAGAGCAAAAATAAATGAATTCTGAGATCACCATCATGTTCCTTGTGAAAAACCGAGTGAGATAGACCCTTTGCTTGATCAAAACAACACAATTTTAGAGATTTTCAAATTTCAGTTGGAGGTTTGTTCTTGGCGCGTTTTTGGTTCAAAGGATTTCTGGAAATTGATTTAAAATATAATTAATTCAACGCGTGTATATTACAAGCCACAAGCGTGGCTCAGTTGGCTTTTGTTTTGAGTAGTGACCTCAGGGTCACGAGTTCAAGTCCCTATGGGACCAAACCCTTCTTTTTTATCACTATTTCTCTTCATTTTCTTCACAACTTCAACCATTAATTTAACCAATCAAATTAACTCATTTTTTATTCATTTTTTGCACACTTCTCATTTAATATACATATTTTATGAATACCAAAAAAAATCATCAAAAAAGATTTATTAAATACATTTTTAAATAGGTTTAAAATGACATGTTTTAAGTTTTTTTTAATACTTTAAAATATTATTTTTCATTTGATTTTCAAACTTAATCACTTGTAAATATTTTTTGAAGTAAACCCTAACCATCTAAGTGTTAATTAAGTATAATCTTTTTGCTCATCATTGATTAAATTAACTTCTTTCAAAATTCAAATCGTTTTAAGACGAGCGATCGCGATTCTTTTTCAAAACGATAAACCACTTCTTTTTGATTAAAACTTTTTGATTGATCAATTGATTTTCAAAACGAAGTGGGGCCTCTCGAATATTAGAGAGTATAAGACCCACTCTTTTTCTTTTATACAGTTTTTCTTTGTACAGAAAACTCTTTCAAAACAATACTTTTCAAACTGTTTTCAAAACAACAAACGACGCGTCTGTAAATAAAACCATCCACCATGTTTTATAAAATAAAATACCATGGGCCTCCATGTAGGTATAAGTCCCAAGCCCCTTTTGTACATACCAATTCCCGTACATGAAATTAGGTATTTCATTGTACGCCTTTTTGTACATACACTTTTTTGTACATACCTCGATCAGTTTGTTTTTTAACTTTGAACAACAAATCAAAAAATGAAGGTTTCTTTAAATCTTCCCAAAAATACCATGGGCCTCCATGTAGGTATAAGTCCCAAGCCCTTTGTAAATACCTGTTTACATAGCTTTGAATAAATTCAAGTGGACCTCTCCCCGAGTGTGAGTCCCGAGCCCTATGTATACAAATGGATCATGCTTACAGGTATATTTCCTTCATAAACTCCATTATATACACATACTTTGTCATATATATGTGCTTGTTCATACTTGTTCATGTTTGTTCATACTTGTTCATGTTTGTTCATATGTGTGATATGTGTGCTCATTCAACTTAGTACAACACTAGGTTCCCCATAGCCTCCTATTGGGCTTTGTGCAAAGAATCTCCCTAGTTTAGGTTAGGACATAGAGTATGGTTTCCCGGTGAAATCGCTCTAAGAGCTCAAACCAACTATACCATGCCTCCCCTTGGGCTTTGTACAAACGAGTGACCCTCCCATAGCCTCCTCTTGGGCTTACAATGCAAGGACCCTGGATTGTCCCTCCCATAGCCTCCTCTTGGGCTTACAATACAAGGACCCTCGGATAGCCTCCTCTTGGGCTTCGTACAAGGACCCACGGGCTTCTTATAAGCATCCCCCAATATCCAAAACCAAATACCCTAGGAGATTAGACATTTTTCATCTCTATGCTAGGAGTATCTCTTATATATCATCACAAACAATCAAAAATCAAACTTTTTTTGCCACAAGGCTGGCTAATCAATCAAACTGTTTTACCACCATACTGGATGATTAATCAAAGTTTTTGTCACAAGGCTGACTTCATTGAAACTTTTGCCACAAGGCTGGCTGATTAATCAAAGTTTTTGTCACAAGGCTGACTTCATTGAAACTTTTGCCACAAGGCTGGTTAAACACAAAAACATCTTTATCATTCTAAGCACCCTAAGTGGCATGGCCCCGGGCTTATAATGAAAAGATTTTCAAACAAAAATCAAACAGATGTATGTGATGACATAGATTAGATACATCTAGCATTTAGACGACATTTGTCTATTTTCCTTTGCTTCCACTAGCATAAGTGGGAACTACGATTGCTCTGACTTTCTCAACATCCCTTTGAGAATACGTAGGCACAAGGTCGATCCTTGGCGAGCAAAACAAAACAAAAAAAACCATTCAAACCTTAGCACCCGTAGACCCCGAGCTACAGATGCTCTGATTCCCTTTAAGGGATATGTATGCAGAGGATCGCGATGATCTTTGCGAGCATAATCAAACAAACACCTTAGGTCCCACCTATTTCACAAGAACCTCTCAATAATATGGAATGAAAAACAAAGCAAAGAAACCTATAGAGTACTATAGATACGTTGGGTGCTAATACCTTCCCTTCGTATAACCAACCCTCTTACCCAAAGATCTCTCCCCCCACTTTTAGGTTATTGCAGCTTTTTCCCTTTTCCTCCTTTGGAAATAATAAAAAGTTTGGTCGAAACAAAAGAAAAATCATTGTTTTTGAGCACTCGAGCCCAAAGAAGGCATCAGGTGTCTCATCCACAAAAAAAGAGGAACAAAACGATTTTTCGCCCGCGACAGAAAAATGGCGACTCTGCTGGGGACCATCTTTTTATTGTTTCCAAAGGAAGGGTTAATTCTATTTGCTTTATTTTTCATTTCATTTTTTTTGTTATATGTGTGGTTCTTGTTCTGTTACTTGCGTGGTTCTGTTACAAGTGATACATTATGGACAAATCCTAACCCGGATTAAGTACACATAAGAAATTAGGTGGAGGGTATAGTCATGTGCAGGCGCACGTGAGAATCCTTCCGCTCAGTGGAGGTTCCTTGTTGGTAATATATGTTTAGCATGTTTCGTAGCGAAGACATTATTACTTTCACTGAACTGTAGAAGCTGAGAGACCGTAGAACCCCAACCCATCCTGGCCTTATTAGGTTGTGGTGCAGAAACTATTCAGGTGAAGACTTGGATTAGTTGTCATGCAGAGAACCACACTCAGACGAGTTTTTCTTGAGAATATTACTGGCTCATGAGTTTAATTGTGGAAGGCCGGTAATATCCGAAAGAAAAATGTAGACTCTGACGTATCAGTAGAACATGTCATGCAGGTGATTAACTAGATCTATCCCATTTTTGGTTCTCTGACCTCATGCTCGTGACTTTGGACCTTTGAACCTATGCGTTACCATGTTTGTATTACCATGTTTGTGTTACCATGTATGCGTTACCATGTTCGCGTTACCCTGTTTGCGTTACCATGTTTGTTTCACCATGTTTGAATATGTGGCATCCATGCATCCATGCATTCATACATCCATTAAAAAACCCATCTTTTTCCATAAAAAACATGATTTTTCCAAAAATTTAGAGAATTTTCTTTGCAAACATTATAGGATTAAGTTATGGAAAAAAGGTATACCAAAAAGTACGGTTTCAAAGCGCCTGATGTAGAAAGATTGATAGAGTTAGCATCTTCTGTACAAGATCCTTCTAATTTTAGGAAAAGTTATGGAAAGCTTTTGCCTATCCTGAACACTCATGTTGATGAAGGACTTCTCAAAACTCTGGTTCAGTTCTATGATCCCGTCTACCGTTGTTTTACCTTTCCAGACTACCAGTTGGTACCGACCTTAGAAGAATATGCCATCCTTTTGGGTATCCCTGTGTCTGACAAAATACCTTTCAATGGTTTGGAAGCCATTCCTAAGTCACACATCATTGCAGCGAGTATCCACATGAAAAAGTCTGAAGTAGAGAGTAATTGGACTACCAAAGGAAACCTCCCGGGTTTAACTTCACACTTCCTAATAAAGAAAGCCTTTGATTTCATCGAAACTGGTAGCATGATAGCTTTTGAAGCTGTACTAGCCTTGCTCATCTATGGGTTGGTTCTGTTTCCCAATGTCGACAACTTTGTTGATATCAATGCCATAAAGATCTTTCTGATTGGAAATCCTGTTCCGACTTTGCTTGGTGACATGTATTTCTCTGTCCATCATAGGAGTCGCCAAGGCGGTGGAATCATTGTATGTTGTGCACCTTTGTTGTTCAAATGGATTGTTTCACACTTACCTGAGTCCCCTATTTTCACAGAAAACCGAGAAGGTTTGCGTTGGCCTCGAAGACTTATGTCTCTTACTAATAATGATATTCGTTGGTATACCTTGGCTTGCTGTGGTACGGAAACCATTGAAAGTTGTGGAGAATTCGCCAACGTACCCCTCATTGGTACACAAGGAGGAATTAACTACAATCCGGTCCTGGCCCGACGACAACTCGGGTATGCAAATTCAGTTAAACCTGTTGGTCCCTCAGTGGAAGGATACTTTTACCGAGAAGGGGATAATCCTAAAAAGTTGAAAGCAAGAATGATGAGAGCTTGGTACGACGTCCGATGGAAAGAAAAAGGTGAGGAAAGAAATTGCATTGCCATGGACGCCTACACCTGCTGGGTAAAGAAAAGAGCCAAGGAGTTCCAAATGCCTTATGCTTATGAAAAACCCATGTTTCCTGCAGTGTCTCAACGATCCAACATTCCCACTATGGAGGAATACCAAGACACTTTAGCCAAGATGAGGACAGAAAAAGATGCTTGGGAAGAAAAGTTTCGTAGCACTGAGGTGGAAATAGAAAGTTGAAGAAAAGAGTGAAAGATCACGAAGAAACTCTCTATTATCAAGATGGATGGCTCATGAGTAAAGATGAGAAGATTCGTCAGAAAGACGCTGCAATCAAGAGGTATATCAAAGAAAGCAAGAAAAATCTTGAAGGCTCAACAAGCAACGCTCCGACTCCTGATGATTGGAAGACTGTTGTTGACAAGCTGAAAGCTGAAAAGGCCGAATTGAAAGCTCACTATGGGAAAGAAATCATGAAGCTCAAGCTGCACAATGCATTTGGTTCTTCGTCTGATGAAGATGTCTAGGATTTGTTTAGATTTTTTATTTATCATTTGCTTTTGTAAGGAGCTACGCTCCAATGTTGTAACATTTCCCATTATTGCAATAAAAAAAATGAATGAATAAAAGAATTGTTTGTGTTCAAATGTTTGCAAGGAAATAATCTTTAAAATGTTTGGAAAAATCATAAATTTCTTTTTAGCATACATCATTCTGCATATCGAGTCTGTTGTATAGAGTCTCATCTTTTGGATCTTTCTCCAATAGATCGTCAAGCTGTCGCGTCTCAAAGTTTCTCGACCACGCTCGCAATCAGATCACAGATACAATACTCGTTCAAGCAGAAGAAGAGTAATGGAACACTCTGAACAAGAGAATATTGAGCTTCGTGGTACAGTGACCACTCTTCAGGAAAAGTTGGAAAGTCTCACTACTTTGGTTGACTCCTTAATGGCCGCACAGAATCAGCCGCCGCCACCTAACAGTCAAGCGACAGTAACATCTGAAGTCACTACTCCGGTTTCTACAGTTGCATTCGGTATTCCATCTTTCTCCATGCCAGAAGGTTGGGGCCCGCCTTTCAGCTTTGGTACAGGATTTCGTCATAATTTCTCTGGGGTTCAAACAGCTACAACTGAAGCGCCTGCTGCACAAGGTTCGGCTTTTATTCCACATTCAGGGGTAACTTTTTCCCAAATCACTATGGCACTTTCTCAACCCACTATGACGGTTCCGACTCCTACGGTTCACACTGTTCCTTATGATGGAAATGAGATTTATCATGATCAGGGTGATAGCACGAATCAGCGTAACCTTGTGGAAGATCTCCAAGAGCAGTTCAACAAGATTCAGCTGGAAGTTAAGGCTATCCGTGGGAAAGATTTGTTTGGAAAGAATGCCCAGGAGCTATGTTTGGTTCCCAGTGTACAAATACCGGCTAAGTTCAAGGTCCCTGACTTTGAAAAGTACAAAGGAAGTTCTTGTCCACAAAGTCATCTCGTGATGTACGCCAGAAAGATGTCTACTTATGCAGATAATCATCAGTTGCTTATCCATTACTTTCAAGACAGTTTGACTGGTGCCGCACTGAAGTGGTACACGGGCTTGGATAGCACTAATATTCGAACATTCAATGATCTAGGTGAGGCCTTTGTCCGACAATACAAGTATAACTCGGATATGGCTCCAGACAGAGACCAGCTTCGGTCCATGGCTCAGAAAGATCATGAAGCTTTCAAAGAGTATGCCCAACGATGGAGAGAAACTGCTGCTCAGATAAATCCACCGTTAAAAGAGAAAGAGATGACAAAGATCTTCTTGAATACTCTCAGTCCGTTTTATTATGAACGCATGATTGCTAGTGCTCCAAGTGATTTCACCGAAATGGTAAACATGGGGATGCGTCTAGAAGAAGGAGTTCGAACCGGACGTTTGACTAAAGAAGGTGGATCTTCAAGCGGAACCAAAAAGTTCGGAAGTGGTTTCCCAAAGAAAAAGGAACAAAGTGTTGACATGGTATCCCAAGGGAGGCCAAGAGGAAATGTCAATCGTCAGCGACAGGTTGCTTCTATCACACCAGTCGTTAATACAACACCGAATCCAGGATTCACTCCTCAGTTTCCACAACAACAGCCTCGACCACAGGCTCAGCAGTTAAACAATAATCAGAATCGAGTACAAAGAGCTCCACAGTTTGATCCAATTCCAATGACATACACGGAGTTGTACCCTGCTTTGATTGAAAAGGGTCTCGTTCAAACTAGAGCACCACCACCCGTACCTGAGAAACTCCCATGGTGGTACAAAGCTGAGGTCTCATGCCCTTATCATCAAGGAGCACCTGGCCATGATCTTGAGCATTGCATAGCTTTGAAATATGAAGTTCAGAGGTTGGTTAGATCTAATCTCCTCTCTTTCAGAAATTTGAATCCTAATGTGCAAGCAAATCCGCTGCCCAATCATGGAGGGCATGTTGTAAACATGGTGTACGGATGTCCTGGCCAATACCGAGTCTATAATATCAATTTCTCAAGAGCAGATTTGGTACAAATGCACGCCACTCTTTGTCGGGGGCAGAATTTTCGCCAGCATCAATACGGTTCCTGTAGAATATGTTGTGTGGATCCTCACGGGTGTTCGATTGTGAGAAGAGATCTCCAAGTTTTGCTGGATAATGGTACTATTGAGATCTACAGAAATAGGGATGAAAATGAAGTTAACATGATAGGATGTTATCCGCATGAGCTTTTAGTCTCAGATATCAACTCGGAAATGCCTACAGTTAACGTCATCGTTCCTCATTTCAACATGCCTGAGCGCATGGAAGTTACTTACAACAAGCCGAAGGTTCCTATTGCTCCTTTGATCATCTGTCTACCTGGACCTGTTCCTTATAACTCTGACAAGGCAGTTCCATACAACTACAACGCCACAATGATAAAGGATGGACAAGAAGTTCCTTTACCTACTCTTTCATCTGTTGTAAACATTGCTGATGTAAGTCGTGTAACAAGAAGTGGACGTGTGTATACTCCGCTACCTCCAAAGCAGCCTGTTGCTCCTGCAACCGGACAAAGTCCTGTGAATACACCAGTAGGGAATCCTGAGGAAACTCCTGTTAGTAATACAAACACTGATGTTGGTCAATCCAGTGGAACCAATGTCAATCCTGACTTTGACGAAATTTTGAAGCTTATCAAAAGAAGTGAATACAAGATTGTGGATCAGCTAATGCAGACTCCTTCAAAGATCTCAATACTTTCATTGCTTTTAAATTCAGAAGCCCACAGGGAAGCCCTGATGAAGGTCTTAGATCAAGCTTTTGTAGATCAGGATGTGACTGTTGATCACTTTGATGGGATAATAGCCAACATAACTGCTTGCAACAATTTAAGCTTCTGTGATGAAGAACTCCCCGAGGAGGGTAAAAATCACAATCTTGCTTTGCACATTTCTATGAACTGTCAGTCCGACTCTTTGTCCAATGTGTTGGTAGATACCGGATCTTCCTTGAATGTTATGCCAAAAACGACTCTTGCTCGCTTGTCTTACCAAGGAATGCCTATGAAATTCAGTGGTGTGGTAGTCAAAGCATTTGATGGATCACGAAAATCTGTTATTGGTGAAGTCAATCTTCCCATGACAATTGGTCCACATACATTTCAAATCACTTTCCAAGTCATGGACATTCAAGCTGCTTATAGCTGTCTGTTAGGACGACCATGGATCCATGAAGCAGGGGCAGTAACTTCTACGCTCCATCAAAAGTTAAAATTTGTAACAAATGGAAAATTGGTAACGATAAGTGGAGAACAAGCCTTGATGGTGAGCCATTTGTCCAATTTCTCTTTCATTAGTGCTGATGATGTGGAAGGAACTCAGTTCCAAGGTCTCTCTTTAGAAGACGAATCTTCCAAGAAGAAAGCATCGATCTCTTCTTACAAAGAGGCAGTGAAAGTAGTGAAAGATGGAACTACCACTGGCTGGGGGCAAGTTGTGATCCCTACCAAGAATGAAACTAGAGCAGGTCTCGGATGTTCACCAACATTCTCAAACTGCACCAAGAAGGATGAAACCCTTCGTCCGATCAAAGAAACATTCATTAGTGGAGGATTCCTTAACCCAATTCCTCAAGAGGTTAATGTCCTTATCGAAGAGTGCATCGAAGAAGGTTTACCCGATCCTGAAGAAGAATGGAAATGTTATCTCAATGACTCGGGATATATATCTCAGGAAGAACCATATCCTCCTTCAGAAGAATCCAATGGCAAAGAAACTGAGCCTATTCCTGCAGAAATTTGGGATACCTTAGGACAACCAAGTGGAAAATTTGATTATATGGTGAAATATACTGCACCTGAAAGTTCAAAGATTGCGATTGAAGATATCCAACAAACTGGATGGGGAGATTCCTTTGAATATGATAGTCGACCAGAAGAGATTTATCAGCCCTGTCAATTTTCTCAGCAGCCTGAAATTACTGAAGATTTCGGATTCAATGCATCTGCCAAGGTTTATAATCCTGAAGATGGTTATTATCACATAAATGCCATTTTTGAAGATGAAGGGGAAGATGGTCCCGCAGTTGACTCAGAAAGTGTCGCTGACAATGAGTCTCTTCATCCTGAAGACTGGGAAATACATCCTGAAAATTCTGAAGATTGTGACTCGTCTTATGCTCTTCAAGAAGTAGAAGAAGACCGTTTCAACTCTACAAAGAACAAGGGTGACAAACCAGGACCTTCAAATCCTGCTCGACCTGCGGTCAATGTCAATACTGAAGATCACTCTGGGGAGAATTTTCCTGAATACATAATACACAGAGGAGTTCGTTGCTACTGGAAGGCTGTCGACGTTCCGAATGTTGTTCGCCGCTCAAAGTAATCACCTCGCTGTTATTTTGACCTCCTACCTTGCCCAAAGCAGAGAGATGTTTTATAGGGCTTTGCTTTTAAATATTCCGCCCAAATAACTTTGTGTATAGGGCTTTGTTTTAAAAGTTTCCCTCTTTGTCCTGCCCAAGACAAATGAGTTTGTGTTTAGGGCTTTGTTTCAAAAAATGAATCATAAATAAAGTGTCATTTTGAATTCCCTACATTATATGTTTTATTTTTGCTTTTTTCTGGAAATGGTAATCCTAAAAAACCAAAATAAAATAAATAAAAAAAAAAAACTTTTTCAAAAAAAATCTGCATACACTCCTGCATTCATAAAATTTTCTGAAATAAATATAAATCACATGTGCAGATTTACTATTGATAAACCCATTGAATGCAATAACCCTATGCCCTCTCCCAACTTTGAGTTTCCTGTGTTCGAAGCCAAAGAAGAGGAAGAAGAGGAAGAAGAGGAGATCCCGGACGAGATCTCTCGACTACTTAAGCACGAGGAAAGAGCCATTCTGCCTCACAAAGAGCCTTTAGAAAAGATCAACTTGGGTTCTGAAGAAGACAAAAAAGAAGTGACCATTGGATCGCTGCTTGATGCTGATGTCAAGAGTAAGTTGACACACCTTCTCAAAGAATATGTGGACGTGTTTGCCTGGTCCTACCAAGACATGCCTGGGTTGGATACCAATATTGTTCAGCATTACTTGCCATTGAAGCCAGAATGTCCGCCAGTTAAGCAGAAATTGCGAAGGACTCACCCTAATATGGCTAACAAGATCAAAGTGGAAGTTCAAAAGCAACTCGACGCAGGTTTTCTTGTCACCTCTGAGTATCCTCAATGGTTGGCCAACATAGTGCCAGTTCCGAAAAAAGATGGCAAAGTCCGAATGTGTGTTGATTACCGTGACTTGAACAAGGCCAGTCCAAAAGATGACTTTCCATTACCACATATCGACATGCTGGTTGATAACACTGCTAAGTTCAACGTCTTTTCCTTCATGGACGGGTTCTCCGGTTATAACCAGATTAAGATGGCTCCTGAAGACATGGAGAAAACATCTTTCATCACCCCATGGGGAACCTTTTGCTACAAAGTGATGCCGTTTGGATTAAAGAATGCCGGCGCAACTTACCAAAGGGCAATGACTACTCTCTTTCATGACATGATGCATAAAGAAATAGAAGTTTATGTGGACGACATGATGGCCAAGTCCAGCACAGAAGAAGAACATATTGAATACCTTTTGAAATTGTTTCAACGACTAAGGAAATATCAGCTTCGCTTGAATCCTAACAAATGTACTTTTGGGGTTAGATCTGGAAAACTCTTGGGTTTCATTGTCAGCCAAAGAGGTATTGAAGTAGATCCCGACAAAGTCAGAGCTATTCAAGAGATGCCTGCACCAAAAACTGAAAAGCAAGTAAGAGGATTTCTCGGACGATTAAACTATATCTCCAGATTTATCTCTCAAATGACTGCTACATGTGGGCCAATTTTCAAGCTTCTCCGCAAAGATCAAGGGGTTGTATGGACTGAAGATTGCCAGAAAGCGTTTGACAGTATCAAGGAATACCTGTTAGAACCACCAATATTGATTCCTCCAGTTGAAGGAAAACCATTAATCATGTACCTTACCGTGTTGGAAGAATCCATGGGCTGTATGCTTGGACAACAAGATGAAACCGGTAGGAAGGAGCATGCCATCTATTACCTGAGTAAGAAATTCACAGATTGTGAGTCTCGTTACTCCATGCTCGAAAAAACATGTTGTGCTTTGGCTTGGGCTTCAAAACGTCTCCGCCAGTACATGATCAACAATACTACTTGGTTAATCTCCAAAATGGATCTGATCAAGTATGTCTTTGAAAAGCCTGCATTAACAGGAAGGATTGCCCGATGGCAAATGTTGTTATCCGAATATGACATTGAATACCGTGCTCAAAAAGCGGTCAAAGGAAGCATTCTCGCCGATCATTTGGCGCATCAACCAATTAATGAATATCAATCTCTCAAGTTTGACTTCCCTGACGAAGATGTCTTGTACTTGAAGATGAAAGATTGTGACGAACCGTTACCGGAAGAAGGTCCTGATCCTGGATCAAGATGGGGCCTAATTTTTGATGGAGCAGTAAACGCTTTTGGCAATGGAATTGGGGCAATCATCATCACTCCCAAGGGTACTCATATCCCGTTCTCCGCCAGATTGCTATTTGATTGTACCAACAACATCGCAGAATATGAAGCTTGTATCATGGGTCTCGAAGAAGCCATTGACTTAAGGATCAAAATCCTCGACATATATGGAGATTCAGCCCTCGTGATCAACCAAATCAAAGACAAATGGGAAACTTACCACCCTGGCTTGATTCCTTACAGAGATTATGCAAGACGTCTGTTGACTTTCTTCAACAAGGTTGAATTGCATCATATACCTCGAGATCAGAATCGAATGGCAGACGCCTTGGCTACTCTATCTTCCATGTTCAAAGTCAGTCATTGGAACGATATGCCTAAAGTCAGAATTACGCGCCTTGAAAGGCCTGCCTATGTGTTTGCAACTGAAGCAGTCATCGATGATAAACCGTGGTTCCACGACATCAAACGCTTCCTTCAAACTCAAGAGTACCCGCTTGGGGCATCAAACAAAGATAAGAAAACTCTAAGGAGACTTTCTGGCAGTTTCTTCCTGAACGGAGATGTGCTATACAAAAGAAATTTCGACATGGTTTTGCTCAGATGCGTGGATAGACACGAAGCAGACATGTTAATGCATGAAGTGCATGAAGGGTCCTTTGGAACTCATTCAAACGGGCATGCAATGTCCAAAAAGATCTTAAGAGCAGGATACTATTGGTTGACAATGGAATCTGATTGTTATAAACACGTGAAGAGATGTCACAAGTGCCAGATCTACGCAGATAAGATCCATGTGCCACCGACTCTACTCAATGTTCTCTCATCTCCATGGCCTTTCTCCATGTGGGCTATTGACATGATTGGAATGATCGAACCGAAAGCTTCAAACGGTCATCGTTTCATCTTGGTAGCTATTGATTACTTCACCAAATGGGTCGAAGCAGCATCTTACGCCAGTGTTACAAGACAAGTGGTTGTGAGGTTTATCAAGAATAACATCATTTGCCGATATGGTATTCCCAGCAAGATCATTACTGACAATGGTTCAAACTTGAACAACAAGATGATGAAAGAATTATGTGAGGAATTCAAGATTGAGCATCATAACTCTTCTCCTTACAGACCAAAAATGAACGGTGCCGTCGAAGCTGCCAACAAGAACATTAAGAAGATCGTCCAGAAAATGGTCGTCACTTACAAAGATTGGCATGAAATGCTGCCATTTGCTTTACATGGGTACCGTACTTCAGTGCGTACTTCGACAGGGGCAACTCCCTTTTCTCTAGTATACGGCATGGAAGCTGTGCTCCCCGTAGAAGTTGAAATACCATCAATGAGAGTCCTCATGGAGACTAAGTTATCAGAGGCTGAATGGTGTCAAAGCAGATACGATCAGTTGAACTTAATCGAAGAAAAACGTATGACTGCTCTATGCCATGGACAGTTATACCAAGCAAGGATGAAACAAGCCTTCAACAAAAAGGTTCGACCTCGTGAATTTCAAGAAGGCGACCTCGTGCTTAAAAAGATCTTGTCTTTTCAACCAGATTCTAGGGGCAAATGGTCTCCTAATTACGAAGGCCCATATGTTGTCAAAAGAACATTTTCTGGCGGCGCCATGACTCTTGCAACCATGGATGGTGACGAACTCCCATATCCTGTGAATGCTGATGCAGTCAAGAAATACTTTGTCTAAAAAATACAAAAGAACGGCTCGGTAAGTCGAAAACCCGCAAAGGGCGACTTAGGCAAAAATGAGCGTCTCGGTGGACTGAAAACCCAAAAGGGCGGTCCAGGCAAAAATTAGAGACAATAAACAGAAAAAATTCATCCTGGTAGATTGAAAACCTGAAAGGGCAATCTAGGCAAAAATTAGGGATTTATGACAAAGTAACTGCATCAGTCCATACTTCGTCACCTGAAGAGTCTGTACTTCATCAAAGGATTTTCGATCAAATCATCGCCAATCTGAAGCGACAAGCACAGTTGGAACTCAAAGTTGTTAGGGAATAGTGGTTATTGCTTTCAATGTAGCCTTTTCCACATAATTACCATTTCCAACTTTTGTAAATACTCCATGGAATCACGCCTTTAGCTGATTACCATCCTCTTAAATAAATTTGAGCCTTGTGCCCATTTATTCGCAATCTTTAATTTCTTTCAGCCTGCAAAATGACGCTTTAATTGTGTTATTCACTTTTGAAACAAAAAAGAAAAAATAAGTTTTAAATGAATTTACTTCACTTTTCTTTTCAAAATAAAAGCGAAATTTTCCTTTGAGTTGTGAACAACGGAAGGAACCTCAGCAGTCGTCTCCATAGGATGAACAAAAGGATTCTCCCTGAAAAATTGTTGAGACAACGGTATTCTTGTCCCAGAAAAGAATTATTGAAGCAATTATCCCTCGAGGTAAAGAAGCTCTTCTATCCCCAATGAAGAAGCTCTTCTATCCCCAGTGAAGAGGATCTTTTATCCCCAGTGACGAAGATTTTCCATCTCCAGTGAGGAGGTTCTTCCATCTCAATGAGAAAAGATGATCATCTTCCCCAGAGAAGCTAAAAGCATGCAACACCATTCATCACCTGTGTTATCTACACCGTGTTGAAGAACATTTGCCAAGTATCTGGTTGTATTGCGATGTCGGTCCTTCTCCAGTATACTTCTTTGTCTGTCAGTATTGTCGGCATGCATACTACATTCATGACATTCATCATTCATACATATTTGCATCATTTATGCATTCTTGCATTTTTTCAATAATTTCTTCGAAATCACTTGTTCAGGATATATCTATCCCAAATAAAAAAAAGAAAAAGAAAAGAAAAAGAAAAGAAAAGAAAAAAAGAAAAAAGAAACGGGTATGGGCGTGTCATCTCTCCAATAGGTTGTCACCCATAAGCAGAAATAAAATTTTCTTTCTCCAGTTCCCCACTGAGATCATTCCTCGTGGAAGAAGGTTTCTTTAGTTTTTCCTCTCAAAACAAAGGAGAAAATTCCCATTCGAGTTCATTCCTCATGGGTACAAAGTCTTGTTTGACTGTCTCTTTCCAATTCATTCTTGGTTAGAACCTTGTCTTTACTAAAGATTCAAATTCCGATTCCTCAAACAGAGTCGTGAAAAAGCAAACCATAAACAATGGCCTCATCATCTGAGCAGTTTATGTTTCTTTCAAAATTTCCTCTCAAAGAAATCAATCATGAAGATCATTTGACGATCAGGGCCTTATTACTGTTCACAAGGCTGAATAACCAGTAATTTCCCTAGCAAAGTCTCCAGGATCATTTTATCACTCGGCTGATAATTGATCATGTCTTCAAAACCACTATCACGAGGCTGGTAGTCGGTAACCTTTTGTTCTGGTTATATTATTCAACATGTCTATCACAAGGCTGATAGTCGGTAATATTAACCGAACCTTTGAAACTCTTTTTACCTTGTCAAGTCTATCACCATGCTGATAGTCGGTAATACGGTTTCACACCTTCCACCTTCGCATTATTAAACAAGTCTATCCCCAAGCTGATAGTCGATAATGCCGGTAGGTAAGCTTTTCTTACAAAGCTATCATTCCCCAATGAAGCATACACTTGCTTTCCCGAAAAAACGGATTCTCTTCCTAAAACGGATTGAGATATCCTTCCCAATCTCTTTTCCCCAGCGGAGTCAGTTCTTGATATTCCCTCGGTAAAGATATCCTTGCATCATTCGCAATTTTGGTATCTTAGGTCCAAAATTCGCGTCTTCTGATATTTAAGTCTCTTCCACCCTATCAAAACGAAGATTTTCAATCTTCATGTCTCAGGTTGAAGAAACTTAAATAGGGGCATCTGTCATACCCCAATTTTTGACCTAAGATACCACCTCATATCATTTGCATATGCATCATTTGCATCTCTAACAAATTGCATAGCTTGTGTTTGCTACTTGTGACTCAGCAGGATTTAATCAGGGAATCACTCATCAGTGCAAATAACACTCAATTAGGGTTTTGTTCTCCCTTCATCTCAAATGAATCATCTTCATCAATAATCAACATTTGGTCCTCAGAGATTCATTTCAACAAGCTCAACAGCTTTGAATCGACTGAATTAGGGTTTTGACTGAAGACAGCACACTCCTGACTTTTGCTCAGAATTTGACCTAATGGCTTGGGACATGACCTCAAGACCCCAAGTACATCATTTTGACCTAATCCATTGGCTCAGAACATCTCCTACACAAGGATTGATCAACAGTGAAATTTCAAGTCATCAGAATTAGGGTTTTTGAACTATCAGGGACTAAAATCAGGGATCACAATTGGGAAACCCTAAAAATCCCCAGGGAGTCAATCAAAGATTTCAATCATCCTCAAATAATCCCTATGACAATATACAATGGAAATTACATCTCAATTCAAGATCCACAGTCATCAATTTCATCAGGTCGACAATTAGGGTTTTTGACCTAATTCACTGAACCACTGACTTTTTAATCAGGACATGGTGTCACAACTCAAACCATGGCTCAATATCCTCTAATGCTTCAATATGATCCATTCATACCATTCATATGGTGAGGATAGCCTGTTTCATTTGAAATCTCCAGAAACGCGATTCGTCTGAAAAAGTCAACTCAACAAGATCACTATTGACTTTTGGGGAATTTTGGTCAACCATGACTTTTGAAGTTTTGAATCATCAATATATGATATATGAAGTCATTTGATCAAGGAAAATCAAGAAAATCAATCAAGAATCAAAAAGTCAAAGTTTGACTTTTCATACTTAGAAAAATTTCTAAGTGTTTTTCAATGGTTTTTTCCAAACTTTGAAAGGGAATTTCTCAAAATTTCACCTACAAACTGAAAAAAACTCCCAACATGAAAGTTGTAGATTTTGATCCAATAAACAACTTTGACACATATAAATTTTTTCCATAAGATCAACCATTTAAGAGATATGGAGCTTCAAAGTTGACATCTTTTGAAAGTTTCACTTAAAACTTCATTTTCTTCAAAGTTCATGGATCTTTTTCACCCACTTCCTTAAGGATCTTGAAGAAACTTTCAACTAGGGTTTTGAAGTGTGTAATATGAGCTTTCCAAAATGTCCAAGAGCATGAAAAAATATGGAGCATAGCTATGGTTTTGAATTTTGCAATTAGAGGTCATTATGCATGAAATTACAAGCCATTTTCACTAAGTTCAATACTATATGGCCTATAATTCAAGTGATGACACACCAAAGAAATGATTGAATGATATTTTTCTGATTTGAGATCAGAATGGAAAGAGATAAGAAGCTTAGAGAAATAACCATGGTTAAGTCACTTTAACCATATGCATTAAATGGTAAGATTCCTTTCTATCTCCAAATGCCAAATCATCACTTCTTGAAGCAAGTTGCAAAGTTCTGAGTTCAGAACTCTTGGCCTATAAATAGAGGTCCAAACTTCATTGCAAATCACACCAAAACCTCACAATTATAGGTTTTCTCTCTTCTTTCTTGAATTACAAGTCATGTGTTTCAAAGTGAGGTAGAAAACTCAACCTCCAAACCTTGCAAGTTCTGAACAAAGTGATGCTTCCCACAACTTCTAAATGTCATATATGATGTGTCAGAATCACTCATACACCCCAAAACACATGAAAACTCAAAATCATCATCTCACCTCCAAATATGCATAACATGAGACTTATCATGCCAATTTTTGTTCAGGCTCAATTCTATCCAAACTACCACTTCTAACATCATCCATATATCACATATGAACTATCCAATCCATCACATATAGCCAATAACCTCAGAATCATCAAATTCGATTCACTCTTGAAGCTTATGCAGATCGGGTACCATGGCCATGCCCAGATGAATTCAGATGGTTCCAAGCATCCAGACACCTTCCATAAGGTTCATTGAAGCTATCCAGATCATCAAACAACTTCTGTAACACCTCCAAGCAAGAATTCGATTCTCAGTTGTGCCGTTTTTAAGGTAAGTGCTCATGAACTTCAAATTCATACTTCCACGCATCATAAATGAAATGTGAGCATACCATCTTGTTTCTGCACCTATGAGGATCATTAACCCTCAATCAATTGCATCATAACTTGCACATACACGATTTCACATTGAATTTCAGTTCTAGGGTTCTTCATGTTCATGCGAAAATTGACCCCTTTAGAGCAAAAATAAATGAATTCTGAGATCACCATCATGTTCCTTGTGAAAAACCGAGTGAGATAGACCCTTTGCTTGATCAAAACAACACAGTTTTAGAGATTTTCAAATTTCAGTTGGAGGTTTGTTCTTGGCGCGTTTTTGGTTCAAAGGATTTCTGGAAATTGATTTAAAATATAATTAATTCAACGCGTGTATATTACAAGCCACAAGCGTGGCTCAGTTGGCTTTTGTTTTGAGTAGTGACCTCAGGGTCACGAGTTCAAGTCCCTATGGGACCAAACCCTTCTTTTTTATCACTATTTCTCTTCATTTTCTTCACAACTTCAACCATTAATTTAACCAATCAAATTAACTCATTTTTTATTCATTTTTTGCACACTTCTCATTTAATATACATATTTTATGAATACCAAAAAAAATCATCAAAAAAGATTTATTAAATACATTTTTAAATAGGTTTAAAATGACATGTTTTAAGTTTTTTTTAATACTTTAAAATATTATTTTTCATTTGATTTTCAAACTTAATCACTTGTAAATATTTTTTGAAGTAAACCCTAACCATCTAAGTGTTAATTAAGTATAATCTTTTTGCTCATCATTGATTAAATTAACTTCTTTCAAAATTCAAATCGTTTTAAGACGAGCGATCGCGATTCTTTTTCAAAACGATAAACCACTTCTTTTTGATTAAAACTTTTTGATTGATCAATTGATTTTCAAAACGAAGTGGGGCCTCTCGAATATTAGAGAGTATAAGACCCACTCTTTTTCTTTTATACAGTTTTTCTTTGTACAGAAAACTCTTTCAAAACAATACTTTTCAAACTGTTTTCAAAACAACAAACGACGCGTCTGTAAATAAAACCATCCACCATGTTTTATAAAATAAAATACCATGGGCCTCCATGTAGGTATAAGTCCCAAGCCCCTTTCGTACATACCAATTCCCGTACATGAAATTAGGTATTTCATTGTACGCCTTTTTGTACATACACTTTTTTGTACATACCTCGATCAGTTTGTTTTTTAACTTTGAACAACAAATCAAAAAATGAAGGTTTCTTTAAATCTTCCCAAAAATACCATGGGCCTCCATGTAGGTATAAGTCCCAAGCCCTTTGTAAATACCTGTTTACATAGCTTTGAATAAATTCAAGTGGACCTCTCCCCGAGTGTGAGTCCCGAGCCCTATGTATACAAATGGATCATGCTTACAGGTATATTTCCTTCATAAACTCCATTATATACACATACTTTGTCATATATATGTGCTTGTTCATACTTGTTCATGTTTGTTCATACTTGTTCATGTTTGTTCATATGTGTGATATGTGTGCTCATTCAACTTAGTACAACACTAGGTTCCCCATAGCCTCCTATTGGGCTTTGTGCAAAGAATCTCCCTAGTTTAGGTTAGGACATAGAGTATGGTTTCCCGGTGAAATCGCTCTAAGAGCTCAAACCAACTATACCATGCCTCCCCTTGGGCTTTGTACAAACGAGTGACCCTCCCATAGCCTCCTCTTGGGCTTACAATGCAAGGACCCTGGATTGTCCCTCCCATAGCCTCCTCTTGGGCTTACAATACAAGGACCCTCGGATAGCCTCCTCTTGGGCTTCGTACAAGGACCCACGGGCTTCTTATAAGCATCCCCCAATATCCAAAACCAAATACCCTAGGAGATTAGACATTTTTCATCTCTATGCTAGGAGTATCTCTTATATATCATCACAAACAATCAAAAATCAAACTTTTTTTGCCACAAGGCTGGCTAATCAATCAAACTGTTTTACCACCATACTGGATGATTAATCAAAGTTTTTGTCACAAGGCTGACTTCATTGAAACTTTTGCCACAAGGCTGGCTGATTAATCAAAGTTTTTGTCACAAGGCTGACTTCATTGAAACTTTTGCCACAAGGCTGGTTAAACACAAAAACATCTTTATCATTCTAAGCACCCTAAGTGGCATGGCCCCGGGCTTATAATGAAAAGATTTTCAAACAAAAATCAAACAGATGTATGTGATGACATAGATTAGATACATCTAGCATTTAGACGACATTTGTCTATTTTCCTTTGCTTCCACTAGCATAAGTGGGAACTACGATTGCTCTGACTTTCTCAACATCCCTTTGAGAATACGTAGGCACAAGGTCGATCCTTGGCGAGCAAAACAAAACAAAAAAAACCATTCAAACCTTAGCACCCGTAGACCCCGAGCTACAGATGCTCTGATTCCCTTTAAGGGATATGTATGCAGAGGATCGCGATGATCTTTGCGAGCATAATCAAACAAACACCTTAGGTCCCACCTATTTCACAAGAACCTCTCAATAATATGGAATGAAAAACAAAGCAAAGAAACCTATAGAGTACTATAGATACGTTGGGTGCTAATACCTTCCCTTCGTATAACCAACCCTCTTACCCAAAGATCTCTCCCCCCACTTTTAGGTTATTGCAGCTTTTTCCCTTTTCCTCCTTTGGAAATAATAAAAAGTTTGGTCGAAACAAAAGAAAAATCATTTTTTTTTAGCACTCGAGCCCAAAGAAGGCATCAGGTGTCTCATCCACAAAAAAAGAGGAACAAAACGATTTTTCGCCCGCGACAACTTGGATTATCCATTTACAAACATAGAGAACCAGACCTCTATATTGGATAATTCATAACACAAGACAATCAGTGTTCATGACTTTAGAATGAGTCAATAACTTGGACTATCCATAGAGACAATAGACCTCTATAGAATGACTTAGAACACAAGAAACAATTTGTGTTCATGACTCGAAAAAAGACTAAAAAAATATCTTTACAAAACAACTGAAAATAATAACCTCAGACTTGACAATGTCTAAACACTAGCCTTATACCCTATGCTTGTCACAATTTGACAAACATAACCTAGACTCTAGACTTATTTCATATGCGAAAGAAGAACATGAGAGACTCAAATAAGACTCATGAGAAGAATAAAAAGAAAAGAAAAGAAGGAAAAAAATGACTCTAAAAACCTAAGCAATTCAAATAACATACCTAGACTTTAAAAAAATTTCTTGATCAAGAGATGTTATTTGAGAAAGAACTGCATAAGGTGGACTTGTGCAATAGTTGGAACATGCACTATATCAGAACAAGTGATATACACCATCAATACATGTTTTTAGATGATAATACAAAGAATGATCCTTGCTGGTTTTCAAGGATAAAACATGTCTTGAGTTATGTTCTGACATCTTGTATGACATTGTTCTTTTGGCTTTAAGAGATTTGTTTTTGAAAAACTTACCATATGAATAGAAGAAGAATAACATTGTCCTTGCCGATCTTCATACTCTATTACTCCCCCTGAGATATACAAGTTTAGGACATCTTTGATGTTCGTCCTTGAAGCACCCTTCATTTGGAATTTGTCACAGTTTCCAAATTAAGAATCTTCGGTTTGCTTGCTACACAAGATTCAGATTTCCACACTCTGCAACTTGAAGTAGAAGAAACTTTAATTGTATAACCATAAGTCAATCTTCAGCAGATAAGTCTGAACCTTATCTCTCTGGTGTCTTCAATAGTAGTGATGATGTATTTTCATGTAGAGTTTTTTCTTCATCACATACTTCTTCTCTTCATAAAGTTATTGCAAATATCCAACTCCCATCAAGATATTTAACAGTAACAGTATGCTTAACTAGATACCATTGCCAACCTTCCTAAACTTGTGAAGATAACAGTGAGCATTAACATTTAGTTCACACTAGTCCATGAATTCTTCATACAAATACTCAGCTCCCGACAGAGTACAAGACTCTTGCATTCAAGCTGCACATCTAATAAGTACTAAGTCTCCCGTGAAAGTACTTACCAGTTAGTCAGTTAGAATTTACTACTCACACTAGATCATTCTGACTGATTACCTCTTCACACTTATATATTTTCCTCTTGGCAAAAACAACAAAAAGAAAAAAACTGAAGACCTTGAGATGATGTTGTAACATCTGATATGACATCATCCTTCATGGTTCTTGGTTAACATCTCTAACATCTAATTCATAACACTTGGGGTGGAAACAATAGAGTGTAAATATCAGCAACATCCAGACATATCAAGGAATAGAATAGCCAACATCTCAATAAGCTTTTCTTCAGACTTTCATTATGATTTTGAGATGATGGATACCATAGTCTATACCTATAGAGGAGATTCCCTCATTTAGGTTTCTGGAACAGACTCAGTTATGGTATAACATTGAATTAGTCAAATTCTTCTGAGTCATCTGACTTCCTTGATTCTACATAACACTACCCTTTCTGGATAACAACAAGGGCAGTCAACATTCATGACCATATTTCACTGTGGTTGAGACACATTATTCAGCTCCAATAACTGCTCTATGGTTATGAATGACAATCCACATATCTAGTTCCCTTTATCAGAAGAAGATACCAAATATAAGATCATCTTGATTTAAACATAAAGTATCAAAAAGGAATACCTTCATGAGTCTTCTTTAGCACTGAGCTTTTACTTCTAAACTCCCATAAATTAAGATTTGGAGTAGAAGTACATGTTGATCGTGTCCTGATCAACTTATAATCAGATGTCTCCTCTTCCAGATCAGGAGTAGGTTCCAAACCAATGTACTCACACTGTATTAGTTTAGCACCAGAACATTAGTTCTTTAACTGGTAGCTGCATACCAGTACTAATGTCCCAACATCCAGTAGGACATCCGTTCCTCCTTCTAGGAGCACTTCAGCCTTGAAACTCTTCAAGGTTCACACTTGTAGATGATTATGAATATCATTGATCACTTGACATTCACCAGCTCTAATAAACCATGCCATTATGAGTGGACTTGAGAGATTACTCAAGTATCTTTGACACTTTAATTATAGTTGTAAGGTTCTGCCATACATTCTATTGAATATAAATAACCCTAGAATCTTTCTTTTACAATAGGGGTTGCACCAGAGGCTATGCAGCGGAAAATAGCCATACTTCAACAGAATTCACCCACTGCTCACTCCATAATTTAATTGTAAGCATGAAATCCACGGATTGAAAGTAAACCAACCCTACAAAATGCTTGCTTCTCCATCATGCAACATTCTAGACCCTACTCCGAACATTAAATCCTGATCATAAACCTTAACTACAGAGGTTACCTTATCAGAGTCTTCACTCCCGCATGAAGATTTTGATAATACTCTTCTCTGTGTATAATGATTGAACAATGCAATCCAAAATCCTCAATCCCGCATGAAGTTTATAAATATAATCTTCTTGTCTAAGCATCATTATCTTCTTTCATCAAGAAGGTACAACGTGTAGCAACCTGCCCTAAAAATTAAAATTTAGAGTTGCCACCTATTCTACCAAGGAAAATAGGAAACCCTATGCAGTTAAGAGATCTGGGTAAGTTATTATATTTAGGTCAAAGGAAGGTGTTAGGCACCCTTAACCCTTTCCTAAGGTTTGCATTTAAGGTTTATAAGAGTATTATGGTAAGTTTTGTGGCAGAAATTTAATAGGGTGAAAAGTGAGATTTAAACCTAATTGAGGTTTTGGGGAAGGGGACTCGCCTTGGTTATCCAAGTGCCTACATAACTCCTTTGGGAGGATCAGAGTCTACGTAGTTCGGGAAGGGTTGTACGCCTTAGAATTAGTATGAATGTGTGAAGGTATTTTGAATTACCTTATCGCAGTTTTGAAAATTCGTAGTTCGTAATTTTGTAAAAGAAATTGTGTTTTAATATGGCGTACAACCCTAATTATAATGTGTTCCATTAATCGCGATGATCAATAGGTTTGATCACCATAATTAAAAAATAAAATAAAGAATTGCTAATTATTCTAATCGATTGATTCGATTATCACCGTTAGCAAATTGATGTGTTTTTTAAGTAAATTATTTATCGTTAATCATCGTAATCAATAGGTTTGATTAAAACAATTAACGAATTAAGGAGTGATTACTAATTATCGTAACCAATCGAATCGGTTAAAACCCTTAGCAAATAAACTTATTTGAATATATTATTTTAATTGTTTAGGGGGTAATTGTAAATTGAATAATTTATTATTAATCATCACAATCGATTAATTCGATTAAAACGATTAACAAATTGATCCTAACCTAAATTAGCTAATTTAAATTAAACCTACCTTAAGTTAATTATTAACCTAAATTAAATTAATTATCTAATTAACCTAATTAGAATTATCAACTAATTACCCTAATTAAAAAATATTAACTAATTATTTATTAACTAATTTAAATTAATCACTAAAGACTAATTTTACTAATCTAAATGAATTCTATTATTTTTTATAAAAGAAGGATTTAATTAGTTTGGGAAAAACAATAAAAACAATCCATAATAAATATATAGAAAAAATTTGTAAAAACCTGGGCGTGTAATCTTGTATGGTGGCTCTGTGAGTGTCCATGGTGGACTGCATCTCCAGGTGCGTTAGATCAAGCTGGGCGCGTATCTGATGGCCAAGATGAGAGGGTGTATGATTGTCTTGTGTGGGCGCGTGTATACTGGATCTGGAAACAATGTCTTTGATACAAAAATAAATGGGAGAAGCGTGAGTGTTGGGGATCGAACCCCCTTTCTCCCAAATAAAGCTTCGCTACACTTGCCATGTGAACCAGAACGATTAGTCGTTAATTACACACATCACACAAAATAAATATAAAGATATATGGATAAATGGAAAAGTCAAACGAATCAGGCACTGGGCCCACTACTGACTGAACGGACGAATAGGATTTGAGAGAGGAGACGCTTCGTTTGACTGGCCAATGACGATTTACAAACATGCCACGTGTGCTCTGCCTGATCCCTGTATCTGCTAACCACCGCGCACGGCGGTTTCTTCCGTCTTCTCTGATGGAGGTATTCCTGAACCTGCACACGCGAACGAAACAACAATGGGAAAGCGCCCAGACTAGCTAATTTGGGGGCTGCGAGTTCAGTGGTGCACTCCGTTTGCCCTGAAAATACCTGAAAAGTGCTATGCGAAGAAACAGAGAAACTTTCCCTAACAATGGCACTTTGAGTTCTATGCGCTTAAGCTCACATGTAACACGTTGAACCCATTCTAAATAACATCCTGAATATAATTATGCACTTAAAACACGTTAATGAGGCATGAATCAGTAAATACGAATTTAATAAAAACTCACTTCTCGTGAAGACGAGTGACATGGTCTCCGGTGGCTTCAAGCTTCAGTGATGGTTAAGATAGGTTCTTGGGATCTTCAAAAGGATGGCTGAATGCTCAGAATTGGCTGAAACCCACTGCAACCTTTTTTATGCTGCGCCCTAGCTTAAAAGAGACTTTTATCTTGTGAAACCCTATCCTCCTTGGCCAGAAATTCCTCCCCTTTTATGTTGGGTGAATTGAGCTATATAGAGAGATGTATTAGGTCAATATAATTGAAAAGAATCAAAGAGATTGGATCAAAAAATATTTGATTTGGCAGAGAGAATATTTGATTGAAGCTTGCTATTTTTGTTTCAAATATCCCTTCTAATCATGCTTCAATCATTTTCACGAAATTCCTCATCAAATATTTGATATTTGGATACTTGATATGATTAAAAAACCAATCTTCTTGATTAAATCTAATTATTTCATATTTTACTTAATTTATTTAATATTTAAATGAATAAAATTCAAATAAATACAATAAATGTCATAAAAAATAAAATAATAGATTTATAAGTCTTGATATTTTCCATGTATATGTTTGTGACCCAAAAATTAGGCCCAATAGTCCAAAACATCAAAATTCACCACTTTGTATTAGGTGCATTTTCTCAAGATCGACCAACTTGTGAAAGCCATAACTCCTTCAATCTTTATCATATGAAGGTGTTTTTGGACTTTTTGGAAAGCTCAAGATGTCCTTTGCAAGCCACTTTGGAACATATTTTCCATTAAAGGATTTTATCTTGATGATATGCCTTCTGACAAAAAACGACTTTTTTGCGAGCTCCTAGAAGGACCTGTAATGTATTGGCTCATATCTCTTATGCGGAAGCATTTCTTGACCTTGGGCCCAACATCAAAGCTGTAGAGAATTGAGTTTCCTTAAGAATTAGATTTGATTGGGGAGTTTCTGATAAAGTATGAGAGAGATATGATCAGTTAAAGTTGGGTTGACTTTCTCCTAGAAACCCTAATTTAACAACTTTGAATCTTGTTGATTTTGAACCTTTCCTTGATAAATCATGATCAACATTTGATCAAATGATGAATGATACTTCAAAGATGAGGATGTTGACCACAATCATGAATTTTGATTGTGATTTGACCATAGTTGACTTTTAGGTCAAACTAGTCGACTGTTGAATATCTGAGCAATTGAATGAGCAGTCTTTGGAATTGAAGCTTGACTTTTGGCAGGAGATAGTTTGAAACCCAATAAGCCATATGAAATCCATTGGAGACCTTGATTCATCAATTTTCTTAAGAGAATGCAAAACCCTAGTTCAGGAGGTCTTTAGTTAGGAGAGAGTGCCTTGAGTTAACCATTTGAGCCTTGAGTCATTGTATGTGTTTGAAAGTGAAATGGGATGGGAAAATTTTGGGGTATGACACAATGGCGCTGGTCAGGCTAGTCTAGTCTTCCACAAATAGGTCCATCCTCCATTTCAAGGGACCATATAATATGAACACTCCTTGTTCAAACAATCTTCTACCTTGTACATAACCAGAAAGTATCCCCCATGGATCTCATCCAAAAACAGACAGGATGCCTGCTCTGATACCAATTGAAATTCTGGTAAGACAGAACTCAGATGTCATATAAGGATGTCTTGACATCTGATCTACCATTATAAAATAGACAAGGTAGGAGTACAAATAATAGTTCATGAAAGCAATAAATACACAACAGAATTGTTCACCCAATTCGGTTCAATCAACCTACTTTGGGGGCTACCAAGCCAGAGATGAAGTCCACTATTAGCAGTATCAATTCAGAGCTAAACTCCCAGTTTACAACTCCTCACTTAATCACTACCCAATGAGCCTTCTACCTAGGTCCTCCCTAAATATGGAATATCTCCATTCCACTCCTAATCATTGCAATGATGGCTAGCAGTCAACACCTCAGCCACTGCATCGACGGCCTAATCACCAACATTCTAAATACCCAAACAAACATAACCTGGAGTTGCTTAACAGCTTCTTCCAAGAACACAACATCTCTTACCTACAGGCTTCGAGATTCACATTAAACTTCTCTTGCTTAACAGCTTCGAGAATCACATATCAGTGACCATCCCACAATCTGGATGGTTCACTTACACGGCTAACCCTGAAGACTACATCTTTCTAAAACCGGCTAGCTCCTCAAAACATGGTGACCTTCCCATAATCTGGGAGGTTCACTCTACAGACTCAGCCCTTAGAAACTACATTATTAAAATTACGGCTGGTGCAAAACTTAGGTTACAAAACTTCTATTTATAACCTATTCCCAACTGGACTTGGGCTTATAATCACAGCTATATTTGCTATTACAAATCAGCAGAAATCTTCTGCAAAAAAAAAGGTCTTTAATCATAAGTTTCCTAAACTGTCTCCACAATTAGAAACTACACAATCTTCAATATTCTGACTTGATTCTTTTGACCTTTAAATCGTAACAAACTGACATAACAAACTGTTGCTAAAATTACTCCACAATATAAGCTCCAAGATATTCTCCACAAATATCTCCATAAAATATGCTCCAAGTAACAACAATAAGTTGTTACACTTTTGCAACAAATTCTCCTATAAAATCTTTCCACATTTAGTTTCCTAAATGTTCTCCTTAGATATAGATCCTCATAGGATCCAATGTTTTAGGAATATTCTGGTTCTGTTATAAATGAATCCAAACTGTCAGCTCAAACACGATGTCATTTACGTTGTCACGACATCTTATTCGACATGTTGTTCCAGATGTTGAAACATTTCAACACAACAAGTTTCTCCATTAAATAGAACTTCAACCAGCTTTCTCTTACAAGTTATAATTCTATTTAACCTATTGCTGCTAAAATAGTTTTACCAAACATAAAGCCAATCCTCAAAATCAATAACAAGTGGACATTTTTAGGACTGGTGGACAGTTTTAACTCAAGTCCTCTCTCAGGTTCTAAGCTAGGATTTAGTTTCTAGTTCAAGACTGGGTAAGGATTCTCTTATGCCACCATTGGTCCTCCAAGACAAAGGCCTTCTCCCATCGTCTTCCTCGTGTACATCAGTGTTGCATAAAGATGTTCCACTGCATATTATGACATCGAAAAATTCTTTGTCATATTATGACTAAATAGGGGGAAAGGAATATCTTCTTCTGATTTTGCTACTGTAAAAAGAAATAAAGGATTTTGTAGCAGACTGAAGATGTTATGATGTGGTTCAAGACTTGAAGAACAAAAGATATCGAATAAAGCCCAATTCTGAGAATGTAAAGTTTTTTTCTTCCTTGTTGTCTTGAAAGTTGAAGCATTTATGTTTTGCTAAATTTTTAATGAATGTATAGTTTTAGCCAAAATATGCCAAAGGGGGAGATTATTGGTGCTTTTATTGGATGACTGGTATCTATGTTTAGCTAAAACATAATAGCAGCAAAATGTAATACAATGTATAAATCTTGCAAATATAAAAGAACAAAACAGGTACAAGCAAGATGTTATATGGAATGTCATGACATCAACTCATGACACCGCGCCTGCAGAATTGGAATAGAGATTCAGTCTGATACTCAACAGATACAGGATATTCGTGGAATATTTTGTAATCCAATATGGCGCAGATTTAAAGGTCAAAAGAATCAAGTCAGAATATTGAAGAATCAGATAAGAAGATTGAAGATTCAGCAGTTTCTAATTTAGAAGATAAATTAGGAAACTCATGATTAAAAGACCTTGATTGTAGTAGAAGATTTCTGCAGATTTGTAACAGCAGGGAGTGATGTGATTTGTAAGCCCAAGTCCAATTGGGAATAGGTTATAAATAGAAACCTTTGTAACCTATTTTTATATAGAAAACCTTGTTTAGAAATGATGTAGCCATTAGGGTTTCTATAGGTAGACCACTCAGGTTGTGCGATGGCTGCCATGTCCTTCTCGAAACCTGTAGGTAAGAGAAGTGATTATTCTCACTTGAAACCTATTGGTAAGAGTAGAGTATTGTGTTCTTGATTGAAGTTGTGAAGCAAGATCAAGTTATTGTTCATTGTTAATTGTGTAAATAGCTGTTGCAGGGTTGTAACAGTTAGGTATCACTTGGGAGTGAGCAGAGGGTCTCTTGTCTTGGATGGATGTCTGAGATAAAGGTTGCATTGGGTAGTGACTAGGTAAACCAGAGGTTGTTTATCTGTAAACTAGAGGTTGTTTACATAAAATAGTACTACTGATAGTGAAATCTTCTTCCTGGCTTGGTAGCCCCCAGAGTAGGTAGTTAAACCGAACTGGGTTAACAATTAACTGTGTTATTTATCTTCTGCAATGTTTTGTTTGTTCAGTCATGGATGTTGTGACATCGTGTATAACATCAGGTTTAGGTTTGATAGTTGTTCCTTTACTGAACCAATAACGTTTACAATCTAGTTATGTTGACTGAACTTATATGATCCCAGTTCTCATTGACTCCTCCTTAGGGGTAATTAACAGTTAGGGGATCTTTCCGTTCTGCCTCTGCTACGTTAATAACAGATCAGATTTCTTGACATCATGAGTAACATCCTAAGTCTGTCATACCATAATTTCACCTACTGTGGTAAATCTAGATCGAGATGAAAACGGTAAGCAGGTTGATGTAAAAAGGTATAGAGGTATGATCGGTTCACTTCTCTATCTTACCACTTCCCGTCCCGATATTATGTTTAGTGTTTGTATGTGTGCCAGATTTCAATCATGTCCCAAGGAGTCTCACCTAAAATCCGTAAAGCATATAGTTAAGTATCTTTGTGGTACTCCAAAGCATGGTCTTTGGTCCTCCAAGGGAGGTGATTATTCATTAGTTGGCTACTCTGACTCCGACTTTGCTGGCTGCAAATTGGATAGGAAAAGTACGAGTTGGATAGGAAAATTGGCTGCAAATTTGTGTTTGTCATCCATAATAATGTCTTTGTGATTAGGGTTCATAATTATTACAAAATTGAGCATACACATCATGAAATGGCCTTTTTTGCATAAATAGAGCATGGTCGACCTAAGTAAATAATGGGTCGACTCATACATGAAGCATTTTAAACGTTTTTAGCTGAATTAACTGCATGCGTCATCGCATGACCTGTAACGGTCGATGCATCGCGTTGAATCTCAGCCAAAAATCTTATCCTTTTATGTGTGGTGGTCTCATATTTTCCTCTACTCTTTCTCTTCTCCTCCACCGGAAATTCTCCCACAAACCCTAAAAACACATTTCTCCAAAGAAGAGAACTTTCAAGGGTAGCTCCTCTCGATCTCTCTCTGAAAGACCGGTAACTGCACTTTATCTTCTTCCGAATGAACTTGTTGAAATATTTGAAAAAAACTTTGTCAATAGGAAGATAGTCAAACAATATGTTCTGTATTTTCAAACTCTTAATCATATGCATCTCGAGGATATTATTGAACTTCTTAGGTTTCTTAATCTATTTCCATTCCTAGAGCTTGATGTGAATTACAATGAGGAATTAGTTAAGTTGTTCTATATGGGGTATCCAAGTAAATTTTGATGATATTGAGTTTAAGGTTAAAATTGGTGATAAAGTTGTTAAGGTTGACACTAACTTGTGGAAAGATTATGGGATGTACCCACAACAACCTAACGCTATTAAAGTCACAGATAGAAAACCGTTTGCTAGGTTTGATTACAAATGGGCTCTAAACTCTCTTCTGAAAAACCCCTTCAAGGAGAAAACTGTAAATAGTGTTCTATTTCCAAAAACTGTGACCACAGGTGCTTTATGTCCACCGGACCGAATTCTTCAATGGATGTGTCCCGGATACTTCTACCCAAAAAGGGAGGTCTATCTCGGGTGGATCAGCGTGAAGTACAATTGATCTATGCCATCAAGAACAAAATTAGAATTCTTTCGCCTTACTACATTTACCAGGATGTTTTAACTAAAGAACTCACCTAGAGGCACAACACTTTGCTATGCATCTTTTGTTCAAGTTATTCTAAATAAGGTTGAAGTTGGTGTTCCAGATATTCCATTTGTAGCACTATCAACTGACCAAGAGTTCACTCAAAAGACCCTCACTATGATGGGTCACATATGGGATAGCGTAAACAAAAAATACAAATACACTGTCAAAAGCTCAACTGTGAGATTATAAGATGATTCTGATGAGGAAGACGAAGAGGAAGAAGGAAATGAAGAAGAAAATGAAGAGGAGCATGTTAATGAGGATGAAGAAATGGAGGATGAACCACGACTTACTCATGGGTAAGGTGCTTCTATTTTGGAACAATTGGAGAACATGCGAATCCAACAACAAGAGAGTCATGCTCTCACAAGTGAACGTAAGACAAATCTATACAACAGTGTGCGCATTTAAGGAGAGCTTTGCTAATTACTCCTCTCACCAAGAACAAAGATACATCACTCTTCATGGCATGATTTAAGCCCAATCCAACATCCTTGCTTCATTCACATCCTACTTCATGCAACACTATCCACCAAATCCAACCAATCCACCAAATGAGGAACCTAGAGGAGATGAGAATTCGAAGGATTAATATGTTTCTGCCCATGTTTATCTTCATTTCATGCATTCTAAATTTCATGTGTTTTGTTTCATTTATTCTGTTTAAGTTAAATATGTGAACATCGTTATGTGTGGTTGATTTGTCACCAAACTGTGGTTATGTACTTAATTCCATAACATTTGATGTATGGATTTGCTAATTATGTTTTGTTATCTAATTCCATATCTATATGGTCTGCACTAACATATTTTGTGTGAATCATTATTGGTGTTATAAGTTGCTAAGTTGGAAATGGCTCATAGATATCATGTATTGTGTTACCTTCAAATATATGATTTCCCTTTTTGATGTTGTCAATGGGGGAGAAAATAAGGGTATTGTGCAGGAAACTACGAAATTACATAATGCACACAATCAGGGGGAGCTTACTCAATTCGTGCGCCAAATTGATCTTACATGACTTAGGTTTTGCCATCATCAAAAAGGGGGAGTATGTGAGGGCATACACTTCCAAATGTATTTTAATGATGTCAAAACCCTCTCATTGCAGTGTCAATACCCTCTCAAAGAAATAAGTGGTTTTGCGAGTAAACACTGGATGCGTCGATGCATACTATCCTTGAGTCGACTCATACAACACAAATCTACCTTGGATCAACTTTGAGACAGCTCACGCTGACCCAATAGTCGGCTCAAAACTGGAAGTAACGAATTTCCAGTATGCATCGATGCATGACTCACTAGGGTCGACGCATGGCTATGTGAAAATTGATTCCATCACCATCGGGAGAGACCACGCCGACTCAAACGGTCGACGTATACTAGGAGTCAATAATTTGGCCAAATGCGTCAATGCACTCCCCTGTAACGGTTGATGCATAAAGCAAAAATCTCGCCTCTTGCTTGGTTCAGGAGTGGACGCACCAACTATCCTTGTGGAAGCAGTCGGCCGCTCGCTACTGATAAGCTTTCTTTGCTGCATTCTGATCCATTGATTTTTTGGCTAACACATATAATATCATTGAATGTCATTTTTCAGAAAAATACAAGAAAAAGTGAAAGATATACACAAAGAGCTCTTCATCTTCAATCATCCAAACATTCTTCAACAACTACACATTGAAGGATAGAAAAACACTTAGAAAGGGGGGGTTTGAATAAGTGTAGTCTAAAAACTTGAATGATAAAAACAATATGCACAGTTATTTTTATCCTGGTTCGTTGTTAACTAAACTACTCCAGTCCACCCCCACGGAGTGATTTAACTCACCTGAGGATTTAATCCACTAATCGTGACAGATTACAATGGTTTTCCACTTAGCCCACGACTAAGTCTTCTAGAGTATCCTGATCACAACCTGATCACTCTAGGAACAAATGCTTAGACACAAGCTAAGACTTTCTTAGAGTATCCTGACCACCACGTGATCACTCTAAATACAACTGCTTAGGCACAAGCTAAGACTTCCTAGAGTATTCTGATCAACACTTGATCACTCTAGTTACTTACAAATTAATGTAATCAATTAAGAGTATTACAAATGCTTCTGAAAAGCTATAATCACAACAGTGATATTTCTCTTAACGTTTAAGCTTAATCTCACTAATATATTACAACAGCAATGTAGTGAGCTTTGATGAAGATGAAGTTTCTGAGCTTTGAGTTTGAACAGCGTTTCAGCAAGTTTTTCAGAATTGGTTCTTTCAAAATCGTCAACCTTGCTTCTCATCAGAACTTCATATTTATAGGCACTTGAGAAGATGACCGTTGGGAGCATTTAATGCTTTGCATGTTCCGTACAGCTTTGCATTTAATGTTTCACGCTTTTGTCAACTACCTCGAGCCTTGTTCACGCTGTGTCTACTGACGTTGCCTTTAATAGCTTCCAACGTTCCTTTTGTCAGTCAGCGTAGCCTGCCACTTGTACTTTCTTCTGATCTGATGTTTGTGAATAAAATATTTGAATATCATCAGAGTCAAACAGCTTGGTGCATAGCATCTTCTTGTCTTCTGACCTTGAAGTGCTTCTGAGCGTGATACCATGAGAACTTCAGTGCTTCTGCTTCTGATCTCAAGTTCTTCTGATGCTTCCATAGACCCATGTTCTGATTCTGCCTTGACCATCTTCTAATGTCTTGCCAGACCATGTTCTGATGTTGCATGCTGAACCTTCTGAGACAAAGCTTCTGAGCGCTGATTTGTGCATACTCTTTATATATTTCCTGAAATGGAAATTGCAATGTATTAGAGTACCACATTATCTCACACAAAATTCATATCCTTGTTATCATCAAAACTAAGAATATTGATCAGAACAAATCTTGTTCTAACAATCTCCCCCTTTTTGATGATGACAAAAACATATATAAATGATATGAATTTGCGATCAGAAAGAGCAGACGGCTAAAGACAAATTACACAGCTATAGCATAAGCATGTGAATATGTCTCCCCCTGAGATTAACAATCTCCCCCTGAGATGAATAATCTCCCCCTGAAATAAATACTCGAAGAACTTTAATAATAAAAGACTTCCCTGATTATTTCGGTAGAGACGATCACATAAGCTTCTGTCTTCTGATAATTCATAGCTTCTGACTTCTGCTTCCAATGGACAGCTTCAGAACTTGAATTTCTTTAGATCCCTAGAACACTCACAGCTTCTGATTCCTGCTTCCATTTAGGACAGCTTCAGAACTTGAATTTCTTTGATCTTCAGAACATTCACAGCTTCTGATTCCTGCTTCCATTTAGGACAGCTTCAGAACTTGAATTTCTTTGATCTTCAAAACATTCACAGCTTCTGATTCATGCTTCCATTTAGGACAGCTTCAGAACTTGAGTTTTCTGGATCTTTAGAACATTCACAGCTTCTGATTTCTGCTTCCCTCGGATAGCTTCAGAGCTTTGAATTTCTTCTTACATCACTTCATGCTAGATTGTATCAGAACATTGTTGAATGTACCAGAGCATCATCAGAGCATCTCTACATCCTGAAATGTTACAGAACAAAACTAAACGACAAAAGTCAGCATGAATGAGTTAGAACATAAAATGTGTATCAGAACACAAAATATGTATCAGAGCCATATAAGCCATATAGAATATATCAGATCCAATAGACAATGTATCAGAGCAAATAGACAATGATTTGGATCATATTCTATTATCAGAATTTCTGATCATTCTTCCTTCTTGCTTCTGATTCTGAAGCTTCCTAGCACTCAGCTTGCTTCAAGAATCCAAGAGCTTGATTCATTTTGTTGCTTCTTATGTTGATCTTGAATCTTTGATTCTTGCAACAACACAACTTAAAAACATAGAACTTTGCAAGTTCTGTTAGTAAAGCAACTGATTAAATCAAATCATTTATCACATATTTCTCCCCCTTTTTGTCATATCATCAAAAACATAAAAGATTCAGATAAAAAACAAAAAGAAACACACAGAAGAAAAAGGATGATTTTCATTGAAGTTCAAACAGACAAGTTCAGAAGTACACGAAGAGAAGGAAGACAAGATGCACAAAACAGATGCAGCAAAAGCAAAAACAAAAACAACAAAGACTCAATCTAAGACGACCCTAGCCTTGACAAGATCTTGGCCAGCATCTCTTGAACCCCATTGTTGTGCTCATTCTGCTTCTCTATGAAAGCTCTAAACTCAGCATTGACTGAGCTTTGCTCTTCCTGGTTCTTCTGAAGAACTTCCAGAGTCCTTGCAAGACGGGAAGGTTCATCAGAGGAAGCTTCATAGCTTCTATCCACAGGAATAGCATTGTGATCTGTAGCTTCCATAGATAGATCATTTGCAGGGATTTCCTCAACAGGAACTGATTCAGCAACATGATCTTCTACATCTGCTTCTTGCATAGAAGCATCTCCATATTCTGAAGCAGGAATTTCCGAATCTCCATTCTCAAGTGCCTGAAGAATGGCAGCAAGATTCCTGGGAGCAGAAGGACCTTCAACTTCTGGTGGGTCAACAACTTCTGGAATGACCAAGCTTGGGTCTTTCTCAGAAGGGTTTTCCCTCAGAAAGTCAAAGAGGGTCTTGAAATCTCCAAGAAGAACAGGATAATCAGGAATCCAGATAACAATATCCCTGCATGGATTAGCTTCTAATGCAGCAGCCAGCCTTGCTTGTTCCAATTCATCCAAAAAGGGCTTCTCTTCCAAAAGACGTCTTCCTCTGAGACGAAAAAACCAGAAGTCTTCATAGCTTCTCAGAATTCCACGAGGCCGTGGGGCAGCTTCTATACATGCTTCCTGAAGTTCTAAAAACAGAGCATCTGATTCTCTACGTAAGATCCTCCAGAAGTTCCGCATAGTAACATCATTCAAGCCAGAACTTTCAGCAATTCTGAGAGTATCAAAGATACTTCTGAGATTCCTCTTTACTTTTTCAAAAATTTCACCAATAGGGTAGGTGAGGTGGGATTTTATTTTGGTTTTTGAAAAGGCAGGATTGGGAATGAAATAAGGTTGAGGTTCTCTATCCAATCTATAAGAAGATTCTGCTTCAGTATCAGAATCTAACACTACCACTTCAGCTTCAGGACGAGGCTTGTGAGTGTAGTTGCAATCACTGAGTAGCTGTTCAAGTGATGCAGAGGTTGGAAGATCAGAACCACTATGGTTGTTTTGAGAGGTAGAAGGAATGGGTTCAAAGTTGGCATGGGGAGGAGGTTGAGAGATGGAGATATTTGTGTGAGGTGGAAAGAGAGTTTGAAGGGGTGGTATATCCAGAACAGGATTGATGGTGGGTGGAGGAGAAGGAATGGTTACAGGAGAAGATGGAGGTGTAAGAACATGGACAGTTATAGGTGATTCTGATGTGTCTTTTTCTGGTTCAGGGATAGGGGCAACCGCTATTGGTGCAACTTCTGAAATACCAGCAGGAGTAGAATCAGGTTCAGAAATACATATACCTTTGGATGCTTTCTGAAGGGATTTGACCATAGCCTCAGTCTTCTTCTACTTCTTACTCTTCGGCTCTTCAACAATTTTTGTTTTGCCACTAGAGATCTCTTTCCTTCTGACGCTCGCCAGAACTTCCTGTTGATTCACAGCCTTTTGAACAACATTTTCTTCATCAGATTCTTGAAGAATCAACTTCCTTTTTCTGGTTTTCTTCTTCTCAACAACTTCAACAATCTCAGCATTGTTATTTGACTTCTTCTTCTTTTTCTCAGCTTCCTTCTTATTCTTCTCAAAATCAACAGAAACAGCCTTAACAACCTTTGCAATGACTTCTTCTGGGACCACTTCTTTCTCAGTGGTAGCAGCAGGATGATCAAATTTTCTTTTGGTCCTTTCTTCCTTCTTGCGATTTACTATAATTGGAGCACCTTTCTCTTGATCTTTAAGACTTTTATCCTCTTTTTGTGACTTCAGATACCTAGTTCTGACTTCTGGTACCTCACTATTGAAGAAAGTTTCAAATTCAGCTAGAACTGGTGCTCTTCTGATTCTTGTTCCCGCAAGAGGTTGGGGAGTCTTACTGATAGCCTTAATCACTTTCATCTTCTTTAAGGTGAAGGCATTCAGACAGGCCCCAGTTGTGACAGCAAGGTTCTTGATAGTGCCTTCAGTTTCCAGTTGCTCAACAATCTTGGAATGAACCAGAAGATTGGTGATAATTCTGCCAAACGGAATGGTGGTACAATTTTTCTCTCTGAAGGCATTTCTGGACTCCTTCACAGCCTTCCACATATGGTTGAAGATAATGTAGATAGCATCAACCTTCTTCTTAGTGGCAATGCAGTATAGAATGTATTTTTGCTCATTGTTGATGAAGTCATAAGCATGTGTCCCTTTCCTATGATAGAAACACCCAAGAAGAATTTTGGTCCAGATTTTGTAGAGATCTCTCAAGTCCTTGACATTATTTGTTTCATTTATGTCTGGGTAGAGAGTAGATAAAACATCTTCCCAATTTACCCTTTTATCGATTTCAAAAGCTCCTTCAGCGTTTCTCAGATCAAACATCATCCTTAGGATGTTCTCAGTCACTACCACAAACTTTCCATGGACGAAGGACAAGATTGATTTAGGGGCGACAACTGCATGTACCCAGAATTCCTTGACAAGATCTGGGTAGACTGGTCCACAGAACTCAGCAAACAACGAAGTCCATCCTTGAAAAATTATATCTTCTTTGAGATGAAATTCGTTTTCTTCAATGTTATCAAAATCAACCATGAGTTCACATAGAACTTCTAATTTATCCTTAGGAATGGAGCACGCAACAACTGGAGTGAGTTCCTGATTAACTTCATCTTGAATATGGAGAAGAGTAGATGAACAAACATTTTGAGATGAAGAAGCAGCCATTGAAACAGAATGAACAGCTAGGAAGAACAAATTCTGGGTTTTCGGTTAGGGTTTTAGAAGCGACTAAGAAGATTTCAAAAGAAAGTATGCAAGAAGAAAGAGAGACACGGAGCGAAAAAGATATATGAGATGGTTTGAAAAGAATATATAGAGACGGATTTACAAAACTGCAATAAGATTAGAAAAAGAACAGTTACAGAATCAAGAGAAATCAATTTTCATTAATTGATAAGTGACTTTAGGTGAGAGAACGTGGTAAATGAAATGATTTAACACAGTTACCTAGGTCGGCGTCTTTTCAACTGCACGCTTTGTACTAACCGTACATACACGTGTTCACCATCAGATAATAGATGACAGCTGTAATTTTCCTAAATAGACTGTACGCCTTCTGATTCTGATCACTGCTTCTGATTGTCATTCTTTAGAAATGATCTTGTTCTGATAGGATCATCTTTCTTCCCAAGGATCACATCTTCTGAATGAGCTGAGGCAAGTCTAGGTGATCTTCTGACTGTTGGTTCTTCAGAAATCCTGAGATTCTCTAAAGATGCAGCAACTTGATCTTCTGATCCAGTGCTTCTGAGACTGCCAGCTTCTGCAGCTTTGCTTCTTGGTTCTTCAACTTCTGATATATCAATATCAAAATCTGCAAAATTCTCAAACTGCTTTGGTTTTTCAAGACCAAGCTTATCATCAAACCTGATATTGATTGATTCTTCTACAATCAATGTTTCAGTATTGTATACTCTGTAGCCTTTAGAGCGTTCAGAATATCCAAGAAGGAAACACTTTTGTGCTTTAGAATCAAACTTACCAAGATGATCTTTAGTATTCAGAATAAAACATACACATCCAAAAGGATGGAAATATGAAATGTTGGGCTTTCTGTTCTTCCACAATTCATAAGGAGTCTTATTTAGAATAGGTCTGATAGAGATTATATTCTGAATATAGCATGCAGTGTTAATTGCTTCTGCCCAGAAATGCTTAGCCATATTGGTTTCATTGATCATGGTTCTGGCCATTTCTTGTAGAGTCCTATTCTTTCGCTCTACAACTCCATTTTGCTGTGGAGTTCTGGGGCAAGAGAAATCATGGGCAATACCATTTTCTTTGAAGAACTCCTCAAAGAATCTGTTCTCAAATTCGCCACCATGATCACTTCTGACCTTTATGATTTTACACTCTTTCTCAGATTGAATCTGAGTGCAGAATTCAAGGAACACTGAATGAGACTCATCCTTGTGTTTCAAGAACTTTACCCACGTCCAGCGGCTATAATCATCAACGATGACTAATCCATATTTCTTCCCTCTGACAGATGCTGTTTTGACTGGGCCAAACAGATCAATGTGTAAGAGTTCTAACGGCCTTGAGGAAGAAACAACATTCTTAGACTTGAATGCAGGTCTGAAGAACTTGCCCTTCTGACATGCTTCACAAAGAGCATCTGATTTGAATTTCAGATTGGGGAGTCCACTGACCAGATTTAGTTTGTTAATCTGAGAAATCTTTCTCAAACTAGCATGTCCTAATCTTCTGTGCCAGACCCATTGCTCTTCAGAAACAGACATAAGACAAGTCACCTTCTGATTCTTAAGATCCTGAAGATCTGTCTTATAAATGTTGTTCTTTCTCTTGCCTGAAAATAGGATTGAGCCATCCTTCTGACTTACAGCCTTGCAAGACTTTTGATTAAAGATTATGTCATAACCATTGTCACTTAGACTTATGGACAATAAGTTATGAGCTAAACCATCTACTAGAAGAACATTAGAAATAGAAGGAGAGTTACCAGACTTTATAGATCCTGAGCCAATAATTTTGCCCTTCTGATCTCCTCCGAATTTCACTTCTCCAGCAGATTTAAGCACCAGGTCTTGGAACATAGACCTTCTTCCTGTCATGTGTCGCGAGCATCCAGAGTCCAGGTACCATGACATGTTGTGCTTTTCCTTCTTTGCAGCCAAGGATATCTGCAATAGGAATAATTTTTTCCTTAGGTACCCACATCCTCTTGGGTCCTTTCTTGTTAGTTCTCCTCAAGTTCTGATTGAACTTGGGTTTAGCAAAATATTTAACAGGAGGAACAGTATGATACTTCTTATTCTTAGTTCCATGATATTTCTTAGGTTGTGTCACATGCTTCTTGGTGTGTGTTATGTGAAAACTTTGTGCATGTGATGTGTGCTTAATATCATGGGAGTGGCCAAATTTAAATTGGTTATACAGAGGCTTGTATGATATTTTCATATCATCCACAGATTCAAGCTTGTATGGGATTTCACCCTCATAACCAATGCCAACTCTCTTGTTCCCAGACACAACATATATCATAGAAGCTAGCTGACTTCTGCCAATACTTCTAGATAAGAACTTCCTGAAACTTAAATCACATTCTTTCAGAATATGATTCATGCTAGGAATGGATTTTTCTGTTTCAGAAGGAGATCCACTATCTTTGGATAGATTTAAAACTTTTTCCTTCAGTTCAGAATTTTCCAATTCTTGCTTCTTAGTTTCAAATTCAAACTGCTTTTTCAGCTTTTTGTATTTGATACTAAGATGAGCCTTGAGTTCCAGAAGTTCTGTTAAACTGGAAACTAACTCTTCTCTAGATAGTTCAGAAAATACCTCTTCAGAATCTGATTCTGATGTAGATTTTGATCCATCATCTTCTGTAGCCATCAGCGCAAAGTTGGCCTGCTCTCCTTCAGAGTCTGATCCTGATTCTGATTCAGAATCATCCCATGTTGCCATAAGACCTTTCTTCTTATGAAACTTCTTCTTGGGATTCTCCTTCTGAAGTTTTGGACACTCGTTCTTGTAATGTCCAGGCTCATTGCACTCATAGCAGACAGCCTTCTTCTTGTCAGATCTTCTGTCACCAGAAGATTCTCCTCGTTCAAATCTCTTTGAACTTCTGAAGCCTCTGAACTTCCTTTGCTTGCTCTTCCAGAGTTGGTTTACCCTTCTGGAGATCATGGACAGTTCATCTTCTTCTTCTTCAGATTCTGATTCTTCAGGATCTTCTTCTCTAGCCTGAAAAGCGTTAGTGCATTTTTTAACATTAGATTTTAATGCAATAGACTTACCTTTCTTCTGAGGCTCGTTTGCGTCCAGCTCTATTTCATGGCTTCTCAAGGCACTGATAAGCTCTTCCAAAGAAAGTTCATTCAGATTCTTGGCAATCTTGAATGCTGTTACCATTGGACCCCATCTTCTGGGTAAGCTTCTGATAATCTTCTTTACATGATCAGCCTTGGTGTAGCCTTTATCCAGAACTCTCAATCCAGCAGTTAGAGTTTGAAATCTTGAGAACATCTTCTCAATATCTTCATCATCCTCCATCTTGAAGGCTTCATATTTCTGGATTAGAGCAAGAGCTTTGGTCTCCTTGACTTGAGCATTTCCTTCATGAGTCATCTTCAAGGACTCATATATGTCATGGGCCGTTTCCCTGTTAGATATCTTCTCATACTCAGCATGAGAGATAGCATTCAGCAAAACAGTCCTGCATTTGTGATGATTCTTGAAATCTTTCTTTTGATCATCATTCATTTCGCTTCTCGTGAGCCTTACACCAGTAGCTTTAACAGGATGTTTGTAACCATCCAACAGAAGATCCCATAGATCAGCATCTAGACCAAGAAAGTAACTTTCCAGTTTATCTTTCCAGTATTCAAAGTTTTCACCATCAAATACTGGTGGTCTAGTATAGCCATTGTTACCATTGTATTGCTCAGCAGAGCCAGATGTAGATGCAGCTGGATTTGTTGGAACTTCACCAGCCATCTTTTACTGAAGCGTTTTTCTCTTCCTGAATCTTTTCTAAACACGGTTAAGTGCTTGCACCTTAGAACCGGCGCTCTGATGCCAATTGAAGGATAGAAAAACACTTAGAAAGGGGGGGGGGGGGTTTGAATAAGTGTAGTCTAAAAACTTGAATGATAAAAACAATATGCACAGTTATTTTTATCCTGGTTCGTTGTTAACTAAACTACTCCAGTCCACCCCCACGGAGTGATTTACCTCACCTGAGGATTTAATCCACTAATCGTGACAGATTACAATGGTTTTCCACTTAGCCCACGACTAAGTCTTCTAGAGTATCCTGATCACAACCTGATCACTCTAGGAACAAATGCTTAGACACAAGCTAAGACTTTCTTAGAGTATCTTGACCACCACGTGATCACTCTAAATACAACTGCTTAGACACAAGCTAAGACTTCCTAGAGTATTCTGATCAACACTTGATCACTCTAGTTACTTACAAATTAATGTAATCAATTAAGAGTATTACAAATGCTTCTGAAAAGCTATAATCACAACAATGATATTTCTCTTAACGTTTAAGCTTAATCTCACTAATATATTACAACAGCAATGTAGTGAGCTTTGATGAAGATGAAGTTTCTGAGCTTTGAGTTTGAACAGCGTTTCAGCAAGTTTTTCAGAATTGGTTCTTTCAAAATCGTCAACCTTGCTTCTCATCAGAACTTCATATTTATAGGCACTTGAGAAGATGACCGTTGGGAGCATTTAATGCTTTGCGTGTTCCGTACAGCTTTGCATTTAATGTTTCACGCTTTTGTCAACTACCTCGAGCCTTGTTCACGCTGTGTCTACTGACGTTGCCTTTAATAGCTTCCAACGTTCCTTTTGTCAGTCAGCGTAGCCTGCCACTTGTACTTTCTTCTGATATGATGTTTGTGAATAAAATATTTGAATATCATCAGAGTCAAACAGCTTGGTGCATAGCATCTTCTTGTCTTCTGACCTTGAAGTGCTTCTGAGCGTGATACCATGAGAACTTCATTGCTTCTGCTTCTGATCTCAAGTTCTTCTGATGCTTCCATAGACCCATGTTCTGATTCTGCCTTGACCATCTTCTGATGTCTTGCCAGACCATGTTCTGATGTTGCATGCTGAACCTTCTGAGACAAAGCTTCTGAGCGCTGATTTGTGCATACTCTTTATATATTTCCTGAAATGGAAATTGCAATGTATTAGAGTACCACATTATCTCACACAAAATTCATATCCTTGTTATCATCAAAACTAAGAATATTGATCAGAACAAATCTTGTTCTAACACACACCATAATTCTTGTTGATCATAGTGCTTTGATGGATTGATAACGTTCAAACTGGAGTTAAAGATTCAACATCGGGTTGAGCTTTTGTGGGTTTTTTCTTGGATAAATTCTTTAGGATTTTCTCCTCCAAGATCTTGGACATTTGGTGGTTTTTGCACAAATCAAAGCTTCATCAAATTCAGCCGAGTGAAGAGATTGAGGAATTGTGGGTTTGCTCAATTATATCACAGTAACCGGAGGATTGTGAAGATTGATTTGGGGTCAAATTCTTGAGATCAAAATCAACCGAGTGAAAGGTTTATGGAACGTTCATAACATGCAAACAAGTAGCGTTAACTAGAGGTTTCTTCGAAGGATTTGACAAACTTGGCTCAGCTCGAATCAAGGGAAGAGAAGAGTATTAAATCAATTTTCTACTATTGTAAAATTGGGTATTGGTAACTATTCTTCTCTTGTAAACACTTTGCAACCTAATAGCATATATCCTAATTCTAAATTTAGAATTAGGGGCAGACGTACCCTACGCAAGGACGACAAGGGGAACTGCCTAAACAAATTAGGTGTTGTTTTACTTTTCGCATTTTACTTTCATTCACAATAATTCGTATGATTGTGAGCTGTTCGAACTTGGTATATTTTGCACACCAAGTGTTTGAAAAATTAACTAACACACAAATTATTGTTGTTATCTTAAAACAAATTATTGGTAGTAATAATCATTAGGTGTCTACGTTAAGCAAATTGAAATACTTAAGTGTTGAATCACTCTTCATCAATATCTCACCATTCGGTTTCGCATATCCAGTCATTCCAATAACGGATTATTTGTAGACGACATTGAATCTGGGAGCTTTCGCTTATCATTTAAAAGGTGCGAAAAATAAACAAGGGATCTATTCACCCCCTTCTAGATCTGTCACATCGTCTAACAATGATGGGGTAGGGAATGAGATCAAGAATATTCTCCCAATAAATGAAAATGGTGCCAAAACCCACAAAGCTGAAAATTGCCTTCATTTTTCAAATTTCGCACTGATGCAATCGATTTGCACTTTATGCAAATCGATTTGCACTGATCAAAAGGCAATTCTGGCGCAGAAAAAAGTTGTGCAAATCGATTGCTCTCTTATGCAAATCGATTTTCACTGGTGAAAATGTTGAAAAATGCATTGTTTAATGGATGCTTTGGCTTGATACCTACAAAACACAAACATATAAAAGGAACAAAGCAATATTTTGGGTATTTTGGGTTAGTATAACATATACAAGCTAAACAAATATGGGTTCTTGGTGATCCCTCCTAGAGATGAAGTGAGCACAACACCAAAAAATGGAACCTCAAGATTGTGATCTTGATTGATGATTGAAATACAAATGATTGGGTAACCTTAAGAATAAAACACTTTTGTGAACAAAAATCCAAAACACATAAAGATGTTGAAACACCTACAAAACTAAAAGAAAAATACTCATGTATATCTTGTTTAAGGGAACCACTTGAAATATCTACCATATAAGAACTTTAATAGTTCTGAAAAAACCCTTAATACCCTTGCATACGTGTCTATCTCTCTCACGTCCTTTTTCTCTATCTCATTCTCTCTCTTTTTTCTCTTTCTCTCTCTCTTTTTTCTCTTTCTCTCTCTGCGCCATTCTTCTCCCTCTTTCACAACCTCCCCCCTCTGCTTCTTGTTCTTCTTCTTATTCTTTGTCTTCCCCAACCTTTATTCTGTAACAAAATCATCACCATCCTCCTATCTCTTTTGGTATATTTTTATCACACCGAAAAAATAATGGTGTGCGAATCAGCTTACGACGTGCAAATAAGTTGGGTTATGAATTTAGGGTTTCATCTTTATTTTTTTGAAATCTTCTGATTTAGTGTGTGTTGATTTCAAGTATCGTAGATTCATAAGGTTAAGCCTGAGTTGAGTTTTTTCGCTGAGTTTTGAAGCTAACAAAGGTATGTCCTTTAGTAATTTTACATATGATGTTAGATTCATTTTGTCGATTTATAAGCTAATAACCTTATGCTAACATTTTGTAGAAAAATAATTGAGTTTCAACCTTCTTACCCCTCTAATCATTTTCTATTCTGTTATATGTTAAATTTGTTTTACACAAACAGTAAGTATGGTTCATGATTGGGATGGTTTTGTTTAGGGAGAAATGTTTGGTGTTAAACACATTTGATGTTGTTACTGTTAGATTTGTTTGTGTTAACAACGTGCTATCAAAATACGCAACTTTGCACCTTGCCTGCAAATTGTTTGATGAAAGTTCCAAACTAATCACTTTCTTTGTTTTTATGTTTGAGATTTGTAGTTCTTTATGTTTTATTGTTATGGTGTCTCAGAATATCGTCGGATGAGATACAGAAGCGTGTCAATAGCCACTCGGAATTGCAGCACCCGATAGAAGTGGTTATGGGCTTAGGACGAAGAGCGATGACCAGGTTTTCTTTGCCAAATGAAGTTTGTTAACTTTTTTATTTTGGTAAATTTGATTTTTGCTAAAACGATTTTGTTTTGCGGTTGGTTAATCAGTTTTATGCTAAATCGACAGTGTAAATGTTTGAGAAAGGGTTTATAAATATATTCACAAGCTGCAGAAAGTTAATGAAACAAAAGAACTTGGACTTAAACAAGCTGTAAGTTATTTCTTTATTATTTTTATCTGTGTGTATGGGTTTTATGTGTTTGAAATTTCAAGTCAGCATTTTCACCAACACGATAACGTTACGTCAAGGAGATAAAAAGCAATATGATATAAAGGTCGATGTGTATGGGTTTGGATTTTACCTGTCAATTTGACACTAAAAATGTTGTAATCGAAAATCCCTCGTCGGTGACCAATCATGTTTTGATATGTTGGCAATTTGGACACAATTATGCTACAGACACGAGGCTAAGCAAGTAACATTCAACTATGCATTGGTTTATTTATAATGAAATAGGTTTCTGATTTTTGTTGCAGCATAATTATGCAAGCCCATGGATGTTGACTATGCTTACTGATAACTACAAGTTTATCAGTGTTGTGACATATGATGATAACATGAAGGTAAAAAGAACAGCGTTTTCGAAGTGTATGGGTTTAAGATATCCTGTAAAGGTGCTTCAACATACCATCATTGCCATCAAAACCTTACAATTAGATCCATTCCTACACTTTCACTTCTTCTTGATATCTTCAAAACCTTACTATTAGATCCATTATTTTACAGGTGACGCTGAAGTCATCATTGCCAAGGAAAGAGCAACAACTAAAGACTTTCTATCGTGTCACATACCCTAAAAGAAAATAGAGGACCAGAGTTGAGGTTGTGCAGTTCTTTCTGTTACAATTTTTTAAAATTTTTTTCAGTATTTTTATATCTTTTCATCCAAGTATTACAACATGTTGGCCGAAAAAGATGTCTGAAGGAACGTGTGATTCAGAAGTAAAATCTGCAAGAACATCTGCAGAAAAGGGACTCGATCGTAGATTTGATGTGAAAGTAACTATTATTGTTGATGAAGTTAAAAAGGGTAGCGAAATTTCAGAAGAAAGAACCAAGGGTGATGATGGGTCATCTTCCTGAAAGTCGAAGGACAAGAAAAAAGGTAGTGGAAAAACAGAAGAAAGAACCGAGGTTGATGGTGGGTCATCTTTGCGGGAGCTGGAGGACAAGAAAAAGAAGGGACATGTGAAAGGTAGTTCTAGAAAAGGTTTAGCAAAATCTTCCTTGAAAGATGAGGATAAGGTACTTATATGCTTACTTCATTAGCTGCAACATGGTATTTTTGTGTCCAAAAGCAAACTATTGACTAATTTTGCGCACTCCAGGAAAAGAAAAAGTGTGAACCCTGCTCTTTTCTGTTATAATTTTGATGAAAAAACCCATGATTTAATCATTTTGCGCTGTCCTTTGGGAATGGTATTTTTTGCAGTTTTATGGTTTTTGTGTTGGACTTTTACAATGTGATCAAATAGTTTGCTGAGTATTTTTTAATGGGAATACTGATTTGGTGAAATAACAAAAATTTGTGTTATAAAGTTGGTATCAGTGCAGTGGTTGCTAGTTTTTGTAGGGGTCGAAGAATTAGGATATTTTTGAGTTCGGATATTTTCTACATAACTGACCATGCGATTGTTGTTGTTGCAGCAGAATGTCCGAAGGAGTTTAATTTGAGGATTGTTATAAATTTGATATACAGGTCTAAAAATTTGATATTACTGTTAGCATTTATAGTTTATTCAACTTAATTGCTACTATAGAATGATTTAAATATAACAGGAAGTAACTGAGACAAACAAAGATGTTCATGCTGCAGCATGGGAAAAAATTTCAAAGGATTAAGAACCATAATGTTAGTTTTCAAAGGATGAAGAACCATACTATGTGTATGACAGCCACAACTGCGACCATGGATAGATCGGAGTGGACGGTTTCGTCGCGTCGTTACAATATCGAGTTGGTTAAACGATTGAGGCCACCGACCAATTACAGCCGAATGATCCCCCCAAACCGATGCAAAGTTACTTATTTTATCCTTTTGAAGTGGATATAGCATTTAAATAAACAATATTTCATGCAAAGATGAATTTGTCTTTATGATATTCATAATGGCTGAAACATTACACTTAAGTAGAAGCAATGTGTATAAAATCTTCACGTATAACTTATCAAGCGGTATTATGACAGCAAAAAGATTAACTTCTCCTAAGTAATGATATTTATATGAACTAAAACCATAAGACTTTAATTTCACAAGATGTAAGATGACTACTTATCTTTTTAAAGTGGATGCTTGTAATATGCACCAAGATTCTTTCACAACTGTTGAAGTCGGAGATTTTGACAACATCTAAAGTCCATATGGACAGATTTGGTGGGAGACCTGAGTACTTCTGCATATCACATTCATTCTTAGGGAAAGTAACTTTCTCAAAAATTGTATACCCAAACAACTAAAGCAAGCAAACAAAGAATCCAAGATAAACAACTGACTAGTAAGTAACTTTCAGATTGAAGAACTTGAATGAGATTATCATCTGCGCTCAACTTCTTTGCGACCGCCTTAGCGAAGCTACGAGAGGGAATAAAAGGAGTCATCTCTTGGTGGGGAAGGAACTTGACAGCGAGTGCGCTGTGGAAGGTTCTGGAAGACGGGTTGCAAGTACTTGAAATATATTGTCGTCTATTAAATCCTTTGAAAGTATACCTTCGGTTTCTTTAAACCCTAAGCAAATAAATGAAAACGAAATTTTTTATTAGAATACACAAATAAGAGACAAGAAAGCGGAAATATATATCCTGAAGCGTGATTGAAGATCAAAAGTTAGTAAATCGAAAGATAAATGAATCTTAGAAGCCATTGTTAGATATAGTGTATTCGATCCAAACTATTTAGGGTTAAATTAGAGCCACAACAGTGGTGATATTGTTAGCGATAATGTGTTTAACGAGGGTGAAATTGTTGAGAAGGATAGGTGAAATTGTTGACAGAGAGGGAGCTCCTTGTGGGAGAGGGAGAGGAAGCTTTGAGAGAGATGAGATAGAACACCGAGTGAGTGTGAAAATATCAAGTGAGAGAGAAAGGGAACTTCGTGAGTGGTCCTGGTGTCGCCCTCGGTTTTTTATATCTCGCGTGAGATACGAATTGACTCTTCTTTTGTTTTTGAGTTTTGAAAATCAGAGAGTCGCCACCGACTTTTATTTTATCCAATTAAGGAAAGGTTTATAAAAGAAACAGAAAAAGACCTTTAAGAGATTTTGGGTTCGGGGGTAGGTTATACAAAGGGAAGGTATTAGCACCCCCTTTGTATCCATGGTTATCCATGGGCTCTTAATTGCTTAGCTCACTTGTTTGAATCATTTGTCTTGCCTTGAAATGCTTGTATGTGGTTTTAAAATACCTTTGTAAATTAACTTTGTAATGATCCTTGTGCGGATGTATACAAAGTGTTTTATCTCTCGAAAAGATGTTTTGAAAAAAAAAAATCTTTAATTTCGTAATGATCCTTGTTTGGATATATACAAAATGTTGTCTTTTTTTGAAAGTTTTGTTTTGAAAAACAATGAAGATGTGAGACATTTGTTGTTTTGATTTGAGCAAGCAATTAGGAGATCTACCTTAAGTTTATAAGGTCCTTTCTCATTTCTTTTAGAAAATTCTCTTTTGACCGGATGTAAACAAAAGTTTGGATTTGTATTTGAAACAATAGAATTTGATTTTTGAAAAGAGTAACAGAGGGATTACCCTAAGAGGTGCAAGTGTGATCGTGTTCTGATTCAGATATTTTTGTCTTTTGAATTTAGTGATCTAACGCTTCAGTTATTATCTTTGACATACACGCAGTTTTATATGAACAGAATTTAAAGTGCGGGAATGTAAAATGCGGAAAGTAAATCTACGCTATTACATCGATTGTGCGAGAAATGTAAACTACGCTATTTACATGATTTTGACAACCTATACACTCATCTATGAATTTAAATTGCAATAAAGATAAAGGGAAGTATTTTTGGATTTTTTAGATGGTTGATTTTAATTAGAATTAATGCATAATTAATTTAATTAAAATGAGAAAGAAGGTAGAAATAAAATTTAAACCTAAAATTAAGTCTAAAACATGTTCATATTTCTTATTAATTAATTTTAAAATAAAAAATAATTTTTTTGGATTTTTTGAAGTTGTTTTGGAAATTTATTAAGCTAATTAATATATAATTATATAAACAATTATACAAGTAATTAAAACTTAAAGAGAAAAATATTCTAAATATGTACAAAATTAGTCTATAATATATAAACTAAATTTAATAAAAAAACAAATTTTTTCTAATTTTTTTGATTGGTTGAAATAATTAAAAAGCAAATATATAAATATATACTAATTAATTAAACAACATATTTTAATTATTAAGAAAAATAAAATATTTTTGTGTCAAAAATTAATAGATTATTTTATAAACCTAAAAATATTTTTATTATATTTTTTTGATTTTTAAAACTATTTTAAATTAATTTTAGAAGTTAAAACAAATAAAAATAGAAAATATTTAAATCTGTGATCCTGTGTGGTAGAGGACTGAGTGTCCATGGTGAACCTGCATGTTTGAGAGCGTTGGATGAAACAATAATATGATTTGATGGCTGTAATAAAGAGGGAGCATGATATGATGGTGGATGGTGTGCAACGAATTCAAGGAGAATTCATTATTCTGGCTGGGTCCCATGCGCGCAAGGTGGACCAATGGAAAAGCAAAGACTGGCCACGCAGGCAGTCAACTTTTCAAACTTACTATTCATCTTCTTCTTCATATTACCTGCGGATTTTGCTGCAGATTTACCTGCGGATTTTCCTGCGGATTTTTCCTTCAAATTTTCAATCTTTTGAACGACCTACAAAATGAAAATAAAATAGAACAAGGGCCACCCAGATCATCTAATTTGACCCTTCTAAACATGATAGCGGTGTTAGTTTTGTCATTTGGAGCTTGCATCATGGAGAACGAAAGCTTCACATGTTTGAAGCTCAAAAATGGTGGAGCTTCAAAACCACGTTAGAGCTTTCACGTAATCACTCAAATCTACTCTATATCATGCCATGAGTCCATTCAAATGATTAGTTTGTATTATAGTTAAGTACACATAGGAAAACGAAAGCTACATGGTTATAAGTAGGAAGATGATTATGCATGTGTTTGAGGTTGTTTCTATCACATGCTATAGTTCAAACCTTACCTATGATGTTATACAAGAGTGATAGAATGATTATTTTGTATTGATAGTGGCTGGAAATATGAAAACAAAAATTACATATATTTGATTTTTTTTGACAATTTTATGGATTTCTTTGCTATTCTCTTGGTATAATTTCGTGTGTCTTGTGTTGATGAAGTATCCTACTTCATTTATAAGCAAAGAAGTGCTGCAAATTGAAGCTAAGAAGCATTGATTGCTTGTTTGAACTTTTGATTTTTTTTATATTAAAAATCTTTGAATTTTTGACCATGGCTTGATCTTCTTGGTCTCTCTTGCTCTAGGCCTGCTTTGTACCTTCATGCTGCAGAGTATTGATCAACCTTGGTGGCTTTAGTTTAAGAATGAAGCATGGTATCATTATCCTTCACCATTTCTTCTTTAATTTAACTTTAAATGTAATAAAATTAAACCAAAAAAGAAATAAAAATGTCATGGGCCTTAGGTTGGTCGTGGGAGGCCCTTAACATTGTTAGAATCATGTTTGGATCATGAAAAGTTGGCCCCTTTTGGAAAAAAAACATTTTTGATCCATGTTGGTTTCATGCATTTTCCCAAAATATAGCCAACTTCAACAAGGCATAAATCCCTCAATTTTTATCATATGAAGGAGTTCTTTTACTTTTTAGAAACCTCAAGATGTCCTCTACAAGCTACTTTGGAAACTGTTTTTCATTTGGAAAAGTTATCTTAATGTTATGGCCTTTGACAAAAAACCACTTTTTGTTGACTTTGAAAATGACCTGTAATGTCTGAGCTCATATTTTTCAAATGGTGAATCCAATGACCATGGGATCAATTGAATTTGAAATATAATTGAATTTCCTTCAAAACAAGCTTTGGTTGGAATTTTTTGAATGAACGAGGAGAGAGTTATGGCCGGTCAAAGTTCAGTTGACTTTTTAGGAGAAAACCCTAATTTTGAAACTTAGGGTTTTGTTGATTTTTGATCTTTCCTTGATGAATTATGATCAACCAATGATCAAATGATGAATCTTTTGACAAAATATGGATGTTGACAAAAAATTTCATTTTTGACTGTCTGTTGACTTTTCGGTCAAACTGGTCGTCTGTTGACTGTTTGAGCTGCTGACTGTGCGTCTGAGCGAATTGAAGTTTGAAAATTTGTATGGTGGTACTTTGAGATATATGGAGGTCCATGAAATCCATTTGAGGTCTCAAAAAACTTGTTCTCCTGAAAAAAACAAAAACCCTAGTTAGGGACTGTTTGTGTAGGAGACAGTTAAGCGTACCTGATTTTTGTGCAGTGTTGAGTCTCTGTTGATCATGTGATTATCAGAAGACTTCTAGAACAAAAATCTTGGAATTTTGAAATGCAAAATATTGATTTGATTGATGGTACAAAACACGGAAAATTGCACTGTCAGCGGGTTTGACTGTTAACTGGCTGTTCAGGCATTAACGTAACAGTTAAAGTTAATTTTTTCTTTTTGTTTTTTGTTGATGTTAATGGTGAAAATTTATTTACATGAGTTGTTAGAAAAACAAAAACATAATAAATAAACAAAAAATACTATACGCGGACGAAATTACCGATAATAACCTTGAAAAATATTTAATGCACAGAAGAATAAATATTTACCTAGCAGAAAACACACATAATATTATCTTGATAATTAATCTATAGTACGACAGATAGTACGACATTTAATACTGACAGTACAAATATTACATAATATAATGAACAGTAAAATAAACGGTACATTATTTGAAAACAAAAGATACGACAAACTTTAAAAATAACGATTAAAAACCCATGCTATAAATAACAACATATAGATGATCGGGAGTGTAAGCAACCCAGGTCCGCATTTTTCAGGACTATGCAGACAGAAAAAGGACATGATCACCACCAAGACGGTGATGACCATAAGAAAACACGTATCCATCCACTTCGCCATTTTTGCCGGGGAAGAAGAGAAAATAAATATGAGGTAGAAATTTGAGAGATGAGTTGAAATTTGATGTGAGAATTTATGAAAAAAAATGAGAGGTATTTATAGAGTGAAAAGAAGGATAGAGACGTTGGGGAATGAAGTGATTCCGTACAAAAAAGGAAAATTTGAGTGGTAGTAGGATTTGAAAGAAAGTGTATGGTAGGGTTTGAAAAGAGAGATGTATAGAATAAAGTTAGGATTTGATTTTGAAAGAAAGAGATTTGAAAAGAAAGGAAAAGATTTTGAAAATAATAGAATATAGTACAAAAATTAGTGGGAAACAAAAACTAATAATTATTTACTCGTTACCAGTACAGTCTGAATCCCCGGACTCCGCGCCTGCAAAATTTAATTTTGTACCAATTGCGTCAGTACTATTTATCTGTAAATAAATCTCAAATAAACAGCGTGTGTGAAGTGATAAACAGTAATTGGCGTTTGGGTAAGAATAAATTCAACAGCGAACCAAAATACCGTATAAGAAAAATTCTAAAAACCGAGTATTCATAAAATCAGGATATTTATGGAATAAAATCCAAGATTATATGAAACTCCCAATTTTTAGACAGAAATCTGTTGCCTTCTTTCTGAAAAAGATGCGGGCAAATTTTGGGGTATAACAGTTGCCCCTATTCAATCTTCTTAAACCTGAAGAGACTGTTTGGAATCTGAAGGTAGAAGATGATTGAATATTTAGATGCCCTGAAAATTTGCACTTACCTCCACCGGAAGTGATGTTGGAAATTGCATTTGAATGTTGTCTGAGAAATGTTGTTGGCAGATCGAAACATTACCTGAGATGGGCTTTCAAATGCCATCTGGCAAATGTGTTGATGGTTTGTTCATCAGAATGAATCCATTGATTATATCTTGATGAAGGATTTGAAAACCTCTGCGTTGACCGTTTCGGAACCGTCCGAGGTTACCGCTTTAAGTCTTGGAGGCTGATCGTTACGGAACTGTCCAAAGTTTTTCGCTTTAGATTTTGAAAGTTGATCTATGAGGAACTGTCTGAGGTATCAGCTTTAGATCTTTGAAGGTTGATCGTTGTGGAACCGTCTGAGGTATCCGCTTTGGATCTTGAAGATTGATCGTTGTGGAACCGTCTAAGGTATCCGCTTTGGATCTTGAAGATTGATCGTTGTGGAACCGTCTGAGGTATCCGCTTTGGATCTTGAAGATTGATTGTTGTGGAACCGTCTGAGGTATCCGCTTTGGATCTTGAAGATTGATCGCTGCGGAACCGTCTGAGGTATCCGCTTTAGATCTTTGAAGGTAGATCGTGAAGGAACCGTCCAAGGTATCGACTTAGATCTGAAGGTAGATTATTAAGGAACCGTCTAAGGTATCGACTTAGATCTGTGTTGCTTGTTTTGAGTTGATAGGTGATTTGGAAAGAGAGATCTCTTCAGAATGAATCTTTGGCTTGATTATATCTGAGAGGAATGTTCGTCTGAATAGAATTCAGGGGAACACTGCATGTGATTGAGAACAACTTTTCTGAGGATATTTGTCCACCTGAAAATATCAAGTTAGTGACATGCAATGTTATGATGCATGTAATTTATATGTTGAGATTCTCAAACTAAATGAGAAATGTGCATGTTATGTATGCGTTTGTCATGAAACATTATATGCTATGTATGAATATGCGTATGATGTATGAGTTATGCAATTTAGAGCGTATCAAACTTCTGGTTGGGAAAATAAATCCCTGCTTGGTATTTTGGAAACGAAGGCATTGATGATTGTTGATGATTTTTGCTATCTTGTTCGAGTATACTCAGCTGGGGAAATTCCACACGGACCAGAGTACTTTGTTGAGGGATCTTTGACTACCGCTTGGGGATGAAGGGTAGTTTGAACATTCTGATTTTGATGCACCTTAAATAAAAAAGATATGTAATCCTCCGATGCACTATTTGACCAAGCCTCGATGTGGGGACCACACCTTCTGGGGATAGTGCTCTTGAAAAGCCTTGCTGGGGAATAAAGTTTCTCGAATCGCTTTGTTGGAGAGAAAAATCTCATTGAGGAATTTGCTGAGAAATACGTCTCTATTGGGGAATTTTCTTCTGAAGCTGGTTTCGGGACGATGTCCAGATGATTGGGACATTACCTGAATGCTATTCTTGTTTTTCTTATAAACATCAATCATATTCAAATGCATATGTTCATTCAAAATTATCATTGGGACGTTTATGTATTCAAAACAGAAAAAGTGGAAACACTGATTTTGAGCATGAGCTGTATTGATTTTGAAACAGAGCCATAATAGGCGGATTAGTACAAGGAGACAAAAATCCCAGTAGTAGGAAATTGTCATAAAACGTTGAAAAGTACTTATAAAGAGAAATAGCTATGTGAAAACAATCCAGTCAAGTTTCAACTCTGCTATTGCCAATCTGTCTTTGAGTATCTCATCCCTCACTTGTTGGAAGAAAATGATTGGACTGATTTGTGCCTTTCGGACTTTGACGCGTTGAATCTTGAATGTGAGTAGGTAGCCAAACGGGACATAGTCGTACGCTTTATTCCCTAATAGGCTAATTAGTACAAGGAGGGCCAAACGGGAAAAAGTGAAAACATTGATTTTGAGCATGAACTGTATTGATTTTGAAGGAGAGCCATAATAGGCTAATTAGTACAAGGAGACAAAAATCCTAGTTGTAACTCGGTGAACTGACTTTTATTTTTAATATGCAACAATGTTGCGGTGAGCATGAGTCGCCACCGACTTTTATTTTGTCCAATGTTAGGAAAGGTAAAAAGTACAGAAAAAGACCTTATTTAAAAGAAAACGGGCTCGGGGGGTAAGTTATGAAAAGGGAAGGTGTAAGCACCCTTTTCATCCGTAGTTTTCTACGGGCTCTTATCTTGCTTAGCTCATGTTTGTTTGTTTTGAAAGGAGCATAAGGACTTTAGTGTAAATGCGTAGCCTTAGTTTTTCGAAATGGTAGTGAAAAGATGTTTTTTATTGAGCTAGGCAGGTTAAGAGCACTACCCTATTTGACTGGTCTTTTTCTGTAAATTTTAAAGTTCCCAGGACTATCCATACTATATAGGAGTAGGTAGTCCTTGTTATATTGGACGTGTTTAAGGGACATCGAAGGGTCATCGATGGTCATTGAAAGCAACAAATAGAGATACTTTAGCAATTTAGCGGGACTATCATCATTTTCCGAAGGGGCTCAGAGGGACAAGATCTTTTACCGTAGGCAACTCCGAGGGACGTTTAGGGACTAAGATCTTTTTATGATGATATTTTCACGAGGGTCATCGTTTGCTAAAGTACCTCCATGAGCCATTCACTTCAAAGGTTGATTACTCCAAGAGGCAAGCTATGTGAAAACTCTATCAACTGAGAAATCCATGCAAGCTCCCACCGATCTGGGGCAATCAAATCGAGGAATCTCTCTTAAGCTTTGGCCAATCCGGGGGCAGTTAAGTCGAGGAATCTCTCCTGGGTTCAACCAATCTGGGGCAGTTACGTCGAGGCTTGACAAATCTTTCTAAGGATCCTTCGGGGCAAATTCCTTCGTAGTTCGTGAATCTTGGGGCACAATCTTCTGAGTTTTATTGCCTTCTCCCCAATCATAGGAGTTTATTTCTCCTGGAATTATGGTTTCTCCCCAAGCACATGAGTTTATTTCTCATGGGAGTTGTTCCATTCTCCTAACCTGGTCTCCTTATCTGAATCTCTCATCCCCAACATGGTGAATCGAGGGAATCTCCTCAAGCTCACAATCCCCAAGCAATTCAAGATGTAGGGAAAGTCAGACGAAGTCAATTCCTCCCCAACAAAGCCACATTCCAATCCTCAATGTGGTTGCTAAAGATCTTTGGTACTATAAGGTTTCCAACACCGATTCATATTGATAGCTCAAGACAACAAGCAACGGACCCCAATAATCATGCTTCTCCATCACTCTAACGCCTTCATTTGGCACTCTGCATATAGTGTTCAGTGCATATAACATTGCATCCTCAAAAGCGTAGCATATCCGTCAAAGCGGATCATTACGCCATAGAAAAATTCAAACATGCATACAAAGCATAAGCCAGATAATACAAATCAGCACTCAATCAAGACGATGACACTTCCCCACAAAAAATGTTATCCTTACAAACTCCGATTGATATCTGTTACTACATCACAAATCTCCTCAAACCATGGTGCCAATACCTGGTATTCTCAATCCCCAAAAGAAATCTTATCTTCTCTCTCCTGTCCTTTTTCGTCAGAATCGTGTCTCCGAGGTTATTTCCCGTGTGCTGCGTGAAGATTAGAGTGTGAGTGAGGGTGGGCATTCAACCCACCTCATTTTTCAATCATTTGAATAACCATACTTGGTGTGTGGCAATTCGAACGACTGCCGCTCTTGATGAGTTACACCCCGCCTTTGGCCCGAGGGATTAATGTAATTCTTATGCTTCGCCAGCATCAACATCTTCGTGATTATGTCTTTTGATCGAGTCTAGTCGTGACTAGTCTCCGTGATCTCTTCCCTCGTACGGGAAAACTTTTAGATCCAACCCCCGTGTTGTGTATTCTTTGCCTTCCGTCCTGGCAAACCATTTCAAAACTAATTTCCAACCTCAGTATTGATATTAATTCTTTCTTCCTTCGACCTCAGTGTCGATACCTTCCCTTTTTCAACCTCAGTGTTGACGCTTATCCTTTCCTTGTCCAACCTCAGTGTTGATGCCTATCATTCCTTCGCCGACCTCTGCGTCGATGCCAATCGTCATTCACAACCTCAGTGTTGATGTTTATCTTTTCTCGTCACAACCTCAGTGTTGATGTCCTCGACCTCAGTGTCGACGCCTTTCCTTTCACAACCTCAGTGTTGATGTCCACGACCTCAGTGTCGACGCCTTTCCTTTCACAACCTCAGTGTTGATGTCCCCCAACCCCAGTGTTGATGTTTATCCTTTCTTTCAATTCTTGTGGATCGTAGGTCCGTTGACCTTATCCTCGTCTTTTTCATTCTTGTGGATCGTAGGTCCGTTGACCTTATCCCCATCTTTTTCATTCTTGTGGATCGTAGGTCCGTTGACCTTATCCTCATCTTTTTCATTTCTTGTGGATCGTAGGTCCGTTGACCTTATCCTCGTCTTTTTCATTCTTGTGGATCGTAGGTCCGTTGACCTTATCCCCATCTTTTTCATTCTTGTGGATCGTAGGTCCGTTGACCTTATCCTCATCTTTTTCATTTCTTGCGGATCGTAGGTCCTACCTTTCCATCAAACCCGTATTTTCCAACCACAGTTTCATACAATAATCATTTCCATTGAGAACCTTGTATTGGCACCTTGGCTACGTTACAAGCTATCACATTCAACCATTACTCACCATAAACTTTTCCACCAGAAAAACAAATTCTCTTTCCCCAGCAGATATCAAAACAAAAACAAAAAAAAAAGGATATCATTTACACCATCTTCTCTTTAGGACAAATTTCTGGTACTTTGATATTTAATCTTCTTCTACCTTGAATGTTCGAAAGGCTAGCGCCAATCTCACCTTCAGATTTAAGACGATTAAATAGGGGCAGCTGTTATACCCCAAATTTGTCCTACCCCTTTAGTATTAACTGGCTTAGGCTTTGCATTCATGTGTATCCTTCCATTAGGTCATTTAACATAACATACATCATTAATCAATAAATTTGGCAGGGGATCGAGGTCATATATGGAACTAGGGTTTCATATGGATTCAGGTGGACTTGTTTCAATTGAGGTTTTCTTTGGCCATGAATTAGGGTTTATTTCCCTGATCTCTTAAATCAAGAAATAAAGTTGGTGTTCTAAAGCATTTGGTGGACAACCATTGTCAGGGTTATCTTCTCAATAAAAGTTCCATGTAAATCAAAGTTTCTCCTTCTATGAGGGTTTGTTTTCAAACAGAGGGCCCATGAACCATAGATTGAGGTTCACTTCTTTATGCTAATGTTCATCAGCTGATTCTATGGTCCATATTCTTTGTATTATCATCATGATGGTTCGTGCCTTAGGTTGTTCACCTGATTACTTGTGTGGCAAATATTTGTTTTGAGCCTCAAGCATGGATGTTAAAATGAGACATGGTGTTTTTAAGCCTTGAGAAGTTATTTGCAAAGACTTTGACTTTTAGTCAAAAGTCAACAGTGAGGTTGAGTTTTGAATCGTTCCAATTGGGTTTCTCCATTCGAGTTGCAATTGAAGAAAGATCCGAAATTCAAATAATGCATATGGAGGGAAAATGAGAATTCAAACATTAATTGGAACCTATCACAAATATGGTCAGGGATATCACAAAGTCTATACTACATCCATTCAATTGTGTTACTGGAAAGATTACAAAAAAGGTCTACATCAGCTACAAATTCAAGCCCATTATATTCATTGGTACAAAAAGAAGAATTCATGTCCAAGGGTCCAAACATCGTTCGATTCAACATTGTTCAAATTCAAACATTTCCCATCAGTTCTCATTCAAAGTACTATACAAGTATACAAATTCCATTCAACACCCCTATTCAAAAGGAAAATTACAAAAAAAAAGGGGGAGCTGATTGACAAATAGTTGGCCGAAGCCAACCATGATCCTAGATTTATTGCCTTTCTGAACTTCAGAGTCTTTCACTTCAGCTCCATGAGTCATACTCTTACGCATCATACATCTTCAAACTTCAAGCTTCAAGCCTTGTAGCTTCTAATGCTAAAAGTTCATCCAAGATAAATGCCCTGCATCAGAATATACAAACAGGCACTGTATCAGTTAAAGGGACACTCAGAAAAAAGAGAAACAACCTGCCAGCCATGCACACATTACAAAGTTTCAGCATAGTTCAGAATCTACATAACCTGCATACACTACGCACAATCCAGAAAAGATTCTAAACAGTTCAGACATCACCCACTAAAATTCACATTCATACCTTCATCCAAACATACCCAATCCTAACTATAGCTTAACAAAATTCAGAATAAAAATAACTCAGTGCATACATAAACCCATATCAGTCAAAATAATTAACAATTCAAAACAGTTCCACACTAAACCAAACCGAAATCCACATCAGTTTCAAACCATACATACCTCATACAATACAAACCTACATAAAGCATACCCCACACACATATTGAACATAAATCAGATTCTTCACCTTGAAGCCATACCATTTCTAACAATTACCCTGCACAAACACATCAATACAAATACACAAACTAACATAACATAAACCTCACTCAGTACATTCAAGCCATAACTTCCTAACTGTCAACCTCTAACAAACTCAGTTTCAGCCTTAACTGATTTTCTAAACAATTCCTTTCTTCTGCTAACATTCAGTAACAGTCCTTAACCTTCCAAACATATAGCAGAATATAACCGACCCTCTAACCACCTAACAGATTGCTAACCGAATTCCAAACTGACTTAACCAACTTGTCGCACCTATAACTAACTTTCCTAACAGAAAAAAACTAACTCCACAACTAACTTCCAATCCTCACAACTCAAAAACAGATTCCTAACAACCTAACTAACAGCTCTAACTACCTCTCAATCCACCCTTCAATCCATAACAACTTCTCAGGATCCAACGGCTCAGAACTTCCCACTTCAACCTATAAAATCATTCTCCATCTTCACAATTCAACACACGCCATTTTCATACAGATCCACTCTTCAACAATTCTCACACTCATCTTCAACCTCCTTCAATCACCATCACTTCTGCAACTTCTCTTCTCTCAATTCCCTCACTCTCTCATTAAAGCTCTCACCATTGTTGTACGAGACTTCACCTCGAAATCTCGTCTCAACTGAGCTTAACCTCCATCACCTCTTCAATCATCATCTCTCAGCTCTCAATCACTCAACCGTGCAGAAAGCGAAACGAAAAGAAGAAGAAAAACCAAAGAGAAGAATGTTTGAATCGGAGACAATGAAGCAAAGAACGCAGAGAAGTACCTGTGACGCGCCAAGGTGGATTTCTGATTCCGTTGCTAATGGCTTCTAGACGTCATCGAATTTGCGCGAATGAGTAATAGAAGGAGAAGACGAATCGAAGACGGAGGGTGGCTGAGGTGACATCGGTTGAGTTTTCGGAGACACCGCTTCTAGGAGGCACTCACCGGTGCGGCGGCGTTCGTAAGAGGAGACGTCGGAGAGCAAGAGAGGAGAATCAAGGTGGAACGGAGCGAGCTAATCGGAGAAGAAAGGGAGGAACCGTCACCGCCGCGAGCTCGTGCGTTTGAGGAAAGGGAGAGTTTCGCCGAAGGACTCCAATAGCCACAAGGTAAACGAACCCTAATTCCCTTTCTCTTTTTAATTTTTTTCTTTTAATTAATTTTTGATAATAAAAATCTGGTCAATAATAATAATTTGGCCCCAAAAAAAAATCTGAATAACATGATGCTGGATCAAGACCATAACATGGGGCCACGATCGCTAATCCCACCCCCTGTGGCCCATGTATCTTCTTTTTTGGTGCTGAAAAGATCTGTGACAAAAACTGTTTGGGCCATTGCTTCGGGCCTGCGCCCAGGATTGCTATGTGTACCATAATTTCAATTTACACCCCCCTGAACTCACATTTTACTAGTTAGATTTAGACTTTCTTTTCCTTTTTTGGTAATAATCAATAAAATTTGTTAGACTTTTAGGTAATAATTGACATATAAAAATGCAATAAAAAATGTTAGGTTCTTAATTAGGTTTTAGGATAACTTTGACATTTAATTTCCTTCATAAAAAGTGCCATAAAGAATAGTAGTATTTTCATTCTTTTTACTATATTTTCTACTTGTTCTTTCTCATGCTTTTATGCTATTTTCAATATTCTACTTTGTGCCTTTAATTTTCATGTTTCTTTTATTCCTAACCTTTAGGTAGAAACCATGACAACATTAGGTAGAAATTCCCTTCATACTTAGGCTAGTTTCTTTTTCTTTTCAACCATAAAACATCTAAAAATACTTGAATAAATTCCCCATAAAAAATACAAAGAAAATACTTAAAACATTAATAATCAAAGTGAAAATTCTTAAAAAGGGAATGGAAGCTTGAACGTCACTTGCTTAAGGGAATGTTCGAGTGCTTGGATCTCCCTTGCTTAAGGGTCCCATTCAGGCGTAAGTTCCCAACTTCTAAAAAACACCAACCAAAGAGTAACTCGAGTTTCCCTTGCTTAAGGGATTTCCTCGAAACACTCAAAGTCTCTCTCATCTCTCCTTTCTTAAGGGCACCGTTATTTCCGCTCCATTGCATCCTAGGTCGATCCCTTATGCAAGAGCGCGAACGTTAACTCCGCCCAACTAAAAAACACAAAAACAAACAGAAAATCTTGAGCCGAACTACGGCGCTCTGATTCCTGAAAAGGATACGTAGGCATCAAGTCGCGGGGCTTGAACGAGCACACTTGTAAATAATCCTTCTTTTCCCCGTATTTCTTTTGCATTCATTCGCATATAGACATAGACATAGTACACACCCTTTAGATAGAAACAAACATAGGTGGATACCATCGAGTACGATGGGCGTGAGGGGTGCTAGCACCTTCCCCTCGCGTAACCGACTCCCGTACCTTGATTCTCTGGTCGCAAGACCCTGTTCCTTCCTTTGTTAGGTTTTCTGATATTCCTTTCCCTTATGGGATAAATATATTGGTGGCGACTCTGTTCATTTTTCGCGAGCGTGCGACAGCTGGCGACTCTGCTGGGGACACCTAAGCAAGTCGATCCTAACCTTTGTTTGTTTTATTTTATTGGGTGTTTATTTGTTTTTTTGTCTATATCTTGTATATATGTTTGCATGTTTATTTTCTGCTTGCATATCATGTTTATTTCTGCTTGCACATCATGCATCTGGACTATATTATGGGTCCCCGTGGGGGCCACATATTTTTCTGCTTTGTTTTGCAGGTGGGGGGTTTTTGTGAGGTAAAAGGCCCACTACCCAGGCCAGTGACACATAGGATTAGCGTGGATGCTCATGTTGACTCCCGTGGCTCTTGCTACGATCGAGTTTGACATGGGGTACCACAACTGGGCGAGGTTCTTTCATGGAACACTGTGTCTGGCACGCTTGTTGCCTCAAACACTTTGTACCCCATGGGAACTGTAGACCCTGGTGACCATTAGGGACCACTTGTCCGTGTCTAGACTTCATACCCGTGAGATTGGGGTGGGACAGGAAACCTTGACTCCTACATACCATTACTTCTTCATACTCGAGGTTGGACCTTTATTTGGTCTATTCTCATGGTGCTTGATATTCTGGTATTCAAAAAGGCGTCGAACCTTTGATCCTGTGACATTTGGCCTGTACAGAGGTTTCACATCAGTTATTCAGAGGATTGTGCGGTGGTTACTAAGATTATATGGACCTTGATCCTATGCTTGCATTGCATAACATCATTATTTTATCCACTTCATTTATGGGGGGTCCTAAAGTCTATTTCCAAAAAAAATATATACAAAAAAGAGAGAGAAAAAGAAAAAAGGAAATAGAAAAGCAAAAAAAGAAAAGAAAAGATACTCTATACAAAAAAAAAAAGAGCTTGGATTCTAAAAGAAAAAAGAAAAAAGGTATGAAAAGACTTTAGGATCTCTCATAAATGAAACATGCATTCATACTATCATGCATTTCATGGTTCTCTCAGAGACTTATGGGGCCCTTTTTACTCAAATTCCGATTTCAGCAACACAATTGACTTCTCACCGTTACATGCTCAAATGTTGATATTGGAACAACTCTGTGGATTTTAAATGAGATGAGAACAGAAATGGAGACTGACATGAATCAGTGTATGGAGGTTATTCAAGCCTTTTCTCTTTTACAAGAAGAATTGAGACATGTTCCTCAGAGGCCTATGAGAAGGTCTTATGTATCAGAATGTTTGAAATGATGTTGAGATTCCTATTCTTGGTGAGGAGAATGCACATCATTGAAGTTTTCAAGTTTCCAAGTATCGAATTTAACAAAAGGTTTCACCTCTTGGAGAAAAGATTGAAATCCATAAAAAAGTCGTGACTCCACTGATTCAGATGTTGTTGGTTTGTGCCTAATTCCTGATATCAAGAAATGCAAAGATCATCCACTCTCACTCCTAATGATGGACATGCAAGCCGAAGTGATAATCATCTCTTGCATATATGTGGGAATTGCTTGGGGCTCCCGCACGAGGGATAAGCAAGACGCACTCTTATCTTGAGCATTGCATCATTCGCACTGCTCGAATCCCTTAAAGCATTACAAATTCCTGGGTGACGTCGTCAGAATCTTCTTTCAAGTGGTAATCAAAGGTGTTCTACACGAAACTTCTCATTCTCAAGGTTCTACTTCATATATCAGTTGCCTTTTCTCAGGATCTCCTTCTCAGTGGCCTTGCTAGTTAACAGAGACAAGAAGAATATGAGAAACAAATTGATGTGATTCTATTGCCTTGTGCTCATTCGTTTCCTTGTTCGTTGGAATCACAATTGGTTAAGATTCTAGTTTTGGGTCTTCTTCACCACCAATAGATCTACTCAATTTGATGGTCGTACAAGATTCTTCCCATTTATGATGGCGATCACTACTCTAGCAGCTATGCTTGGGGCTCCCTCACGAGGGATAAGCAAGACGTACTCTTATCTTGAGCATTGCATCACTCGCATTGCTCGAATCCCTAAAGTGAGGCAAAAATTTACAAATCCTGGGTGACTTTGTTGGAGTTTTCTTTTAAAGTAATCTGAAGAGTTTAGAAGGAACTGCAAAAAGTAGTCAAGATCAACAAGTCCAGACGGAGTCAAGCCTCCTCAACAATGGCAATCATCAATTCATTTCTGCATTCTCATTTGTAGTTTTCCTTGTTTTGTTAAATGTTTCTTTCATGTAAAACTTGTTTGTTTTTAAATAATAATAAAAATGCATTGCATATGCTAGTTTCGAATCAATCCATTCGTGTTCACTCATATCTTTATGTCTATCGATATCAAACTCTTGATTAAGCAAAAAATATCAAAAGGAGAATGATGAAAAATAATAAAAACACAAAATCCCTAATTGTATGCTTTTGAATAAAACCCCGCTGAGGATGTACAGGCATTGTTTCAAATCCCCAAACACCGGAGATATAAGGGAGATAGACCCTCTTTAACCCCTTTGAGCCTTGAAGTAGGAGTTTCTTTTCTATACAAAAAAAAACCTCACATTTAACCCAGGGGCAGGGTAGCGTTCAATTAACCTGATCGAGCAATCAAAATTCATCAGGAGTGTGCATCCAAGGATACAACAATGGTTGTCTTTAAAAAGGTTGAGGAAAGTGAATACCATAATGATAATCCCTCATCAATCAAAGAATGAGGTAGTCACAATTACCTCCAACAAATCAGAGATTCAGGATCACACGACTTGTTCAAAGAAAAAAAAAGAGAGCCCGCTAAGTCACCAACTTGAAAACAAGTGACTTAGGCAAAAATTAGGGCATCCCGCTGGACTCAAAAAGAATTTGTCCAGGCAAAAATTAGGGAAACAAAAAGGCAAAAGCGAAAAACGAGGATTACAAAACAAAGATCCTCATCAAAAGAACAAAGTCGCGTGATCAGACACCTAAATCAAAGGTAAGTGACTGCCATGTCCAAGAACTTCATCGGTTCCTCAATCATCTCAAACTCCTATTGAAGGACGAATGCTCGTATCGGGTTAAGTTGAACTTAGGACTGGAAAACATCACGAAGAATGGGTGGGTTAGGTTAGATTTTGAGCCTTAAATCCTTTCTTTCTAAAACCGTGAACCAGGCCGCGTTACAACCCTTAAAAGACCTAATTGAAGCAGGGTTTATTTCAAAAGCATACTACATATTTGCGTAAAACTGACTCCTAGATGTTTGCTTACCATTTGTGTTGATATCGATATGACAAATAATTCAAACACTGAATGTCACAACATCGTTTCAATAAACTTTGATTTTAAAGCTAGCATAAGCATTGCATTAGGACTATCATCTTCAAAACAATCATCTTTTACTTGTGAAAAAACACTTGACATCAAGGAAAATCAAACAATGAACAACTGCAGAAAAAGTTGATCGATTCCATGAGCCATTCACTTCAAAGGTTGATTACTCCAAGAGGCAAGCTATGTGAAAACTCTATCAACTGAGAAATCCATGCAAGCTCCCACCGATCTGGGGCAATCAAATCGAGGAATCTCTCTTAAGCTTTGGCCAATCTGGGGGCAGTTAAGTCGAGGAATCTCTCTTGGGTTCAACCAATCTGGGGCAGTTACGTCGAGATTTGACAAATCTCTCCAAGGATCCTTTGGGGCAAATTCCTTCGTAGTTCGTGAATCTTGGGGCACAATCTTCTGAGTTTTATTGCCTTCTCCCCAATCATAGGAGTTTATTTCTCCTGGAATTATGGTTTCTCCCCAAGCACATGAGTTTATTTCTCATGGGAGTTGTTCCATTCTCCCAACCTGGTCTCCTTATCTGAATCTCTCATCCCCAACATGGTGAATCGAGGGAATCTCCTCAAGCTCACAATCCCCAAGCAATTCAAGATGTAGGGAAAGTCAGACGAAGTCAATTCCTCCCCAACAAAGCCACATTCCAATCCTCAATGTGGTTGCTAAAGATCTTTGGTACTATAAGGTTTCCAACACCGATTCATATTGATAGCTCAAGACAACAAGCAACGGACCCCAATAATCATGCTTCTCCATCACTCTAACGCCTTCATTTGGCACTCTGCATATAGTGTTCAGTGCATATAACATTGCATCCTCAAAAGCGTAGCATATCCGTCAAAGCGGATCATTACGCCATAGAAAAATTCAAACATGCATACAAAGCATAAGCCAGATAATACAAATCAGCACTCAATCAAGACGATGATACTTCCCCACAAAAAATGTTATCCTTACAAACTCCGATTGATATCTGTTACTACATCACAAATCTCCTCAAACCATGGTGCCAATACCTGGTATTCTCAATCCCCAAAAGAAATCTTATCTTCTCTCTCCTGTCCTTTTTTGTCAGAATCGTGTCTCCGAGGTTATTTCCCGTGTGCTGCGTGAAGATTAGAGTGTGAGTGAGGGTGGGCATTCAACCCACCTCATTTTTCAATCATTTGAATAACCATACTTGGTGTGTGGAAATTCGAACGACTGCCGCTCTTGATGAGTTACACCCCGCCTTTGGCCTGAGGGATTAATGTAATTCTTATGCTTCGCCAGCATCAACATCTTCGTGATTATGTCTTTTGATCGAGTCTAGTCGTGACTAGTCTCCGTGATCTCTTCCCTCGTACGGGAAAACTTTTAGATCCAACCCCCGTGTTGTGTATTCTTTGCCTTCCGTCCTGGCAAACCATTTCAAAACTAATTTCCAACCTCAGTGTTGATATTAATTCTTTCTTCCTTCGACCTCAGTATCGATACCTTCCCTTTTTCAACCTCAGTGTTGACGCTTATCCTTTCCTTGTCCAACCTCAGTGTTGATGCCTATCATTCCTTCGCCGACCTCTGCGTCGATGCCAATCGTCATTCACAACCTCAGTGTTGATGTTTATCTTTTCTCGTCACAACCTCAGTGTTGATGTCCTCGATCTCAGTGTCGACGCCTTTCTTTTCACAACCTCAGTGTTGATGTCCACGACCTCAGTGCCGACGCCTTTCCTTTCACAACCTCAGTGTTGATGTCCCCCAACCCCAGTGTTGATGTTTATCCTTTCTTTCAATTCTTGTGGATCGTAGGTCCGTTGACCTTATCCTCGTCTTTTTCATTCTTGTGGATCGTAGGTCCGTTGACCTTATCCCCATCTTTTTCATTCTTGTGGATCGTAGGTCCGTTGACCTTATCCTCATCTTTTTCATTTCTTGTGGATCGTTGGTCCGTTGACCTTATCCTCGTCTTTTTCATTCTTGTGGATCGTAGGTCCGTTGACCTTATCCCCATCTTTTTCATTCTTGTGGATCGTAGGTCCGTTGACCTTATCCTCATCTTTTTCATTTCTTGCGGATCGTAGGTCCTACCTTTCCATCAAACCCATATTTTCCAACCACAGTTTCATACAACAATCATTTCCATTGAGAACCTTGTATTGGCACCTTGGCTACGTTACAAGCTATCACATTCAGCCATTACTCACCATAAACTTTTCCACCAGAAAAACAAATTCTCTTTCCCCAGCAGATATCAAAACAAAAAAAAATAAGGATATCATTTACACCATCTTCTCTTTAGGACAAATTTCTGGTACTTTGATATTTAATCTTCTTCTACCTTGAATGTTCGAAAGGCTAGCGCCAATCTCACCTTCAGATTTAAGACGATTAAATAGGGGCAGCTGTTATACCCCAAATTTGTCCTACCCCTTTAGTATTAACTGGCTTAGGCTTTGCATTCATGTGTATCCTTCCATTAGGTCATTTAACATAACATACATCATTAATCAATAAATTTGGCAGGGGATCGAGGTCATAGATGGAACTAGGGTTTCATATGGATTCAGGTGGACTTGTTTCAATTGAGGTTTTCTTTGGCCATGAATTAGGGTTTATTTCCCTGATCTCTTAAATCAAGAAATAAAGTTGGTGTTCTAAAGCATTTGGTGGACAACCATTGTCAGGGTTATCTTCTCAATAAAAGTTCCATGTAAATCAAAGTTTCTCCTTCTATGAGGGTTTGTTTTCAAATAGAGGGCCCATGAACCATAGATTGAGGTTCACTTCTTTATGCTAATGTTCATCAGCTGATTCTACGGTCCATATTCTTTCTATTATCATCATGATGGTTCGTGCCTTAGGTTGTTCACCTGATTACTTGTGTGGCAAATATTTGTTTTGAGCCTCAAGCATGGATTTTAAAATGAGACATGGTGTTTTTAAGCCTTGAGAAGTTATTTGCAAAGACTTTGACTTTTGGTCAAAAGTCAACAGTGAGGTTGAGTTTTGAATCGTTCCAATTGGGTTTCTCCATTCGAGTTGCAATTGAAGAAAGATCCGAAATTCAAATAATGCATATGGAGGGAAAATGAGAATTCAAACATTAATTGGAACCTATCACAAATATGGTCAGGGATATCACAAAGTCTATACTACATCCATTCAATTGTGTTACTGGAAAGATTACAAAAAAGGTCTACATCAGCTACAAATTCAAGCCCATTATATTCATTGGTACAAAAAGAAGAATTCATGTCCAAGGGTCCAAACATCGTTCGATTCAACATTGTTCAAATTCAAACATTTCCCATCAGTTCTCATTCAAAGTACTACACAAGTATACAAATTCCATTCAACACCCCTATTCAAAAGGAAAATTACAAAAAAAAAAAGGGGGAGCTGATTGACAAATAGTTGGCCGAAGCCAACCATGATCCTAGATTTATTGCCTTTCTGAACTTCAGAGTCTTTCACTTCAGCTCCATGAGTCATACTCTTACGCATCATACATCTTCAAACTTCAAGCTTCAAGCCTTGTAGCTTCTAATGCTAAAAGTTCATCCAAGATAAATGCCCTGCATCAGAATATACAAACAGGCACTGTATCAGTTAAAGGGACACTCAGAAAAAAGAGAAACAACCTGCCAGCCATGCACACATTACAAAGTTTCAGCATAGTTCAGAATCTACATAACCTGCATACACTACGCACAATCCAGAAAAGATTCTAAACAGTTCAGACATCACCCACTAAAATTCACATTCATACCTTCATCCAAACATACTCATCCTAACTATAGCTTAACAAAATTCAGAATAAAAATAACTCAGTGCATACATAAACCCATATCAGTCAAAATAATTAACAATTCAAAACAGTTCCACACTAAACCAAACCGAAATCCACATCAGTTTCAAACCATACATACCTCATACAATACAAACCTACATAAAGCATACCCCACACACATATTGAACATAAATCAGATTCTTCACCTTGAAGCCATACCATTTCTAACAATTACCCTGCACAAACACATCAATACAAATACACAAACTAACATAACATAAACCTCACTCAGTACATTCAAGCCATAACTTCCTAACTGTCAACCTCTAACAAACTCAGTTTCAGCCTTAACTGATTTTCTAAACAATTCCTTTCTTCTGCTAACATTCAGTAACAGTCCTTAACCTTCCAAACATATAGCAGAATATAACCGACCCTCTAACCACCTAACAGATTGCTAACCGAATTCCAAACGGACTTAACCAACTTGTCGCACCTATAACTAACTTTCCTAACAGAAAAAAACTAACTCCACAACTAACTTCCAATCCTCACAACTCAAAAACAGATTCCTAACAACCTAACTAACAGCTCTAACTACCTCTCAATCCACCCTTCAATCCATAACAACTTCTCAGGATCCAACGGCTCAGAACTTCCCACTTCAACCTATAAAATCATTCTCCATCTTCACAATTCAACACACGCCATTTTCATACAGATCCACTCTTCAACAATTCTCACACTCATCTTCAACCTCCTTTAATCACCATCACTTCTGCAACTTCTCTTCTCTCAATTCCCTCACTCTCTCATTAAAGCTCTCACCATTGTTGTACGAGACTTCACCTCGAAATCTCGTCTCAACTGAGCTTAACCTCCATCACCTCTTCAATCATCATCTCTCAGCTCTCAATCACTCAACCGTGCAGAAAGCGAAACGAAAAGAAGAAGAAAAACCAAAGAGAAGAATGTTTGAATCGGAGACAATGAAGCAAAGAACGCAGAGAAGTACCTGTGACGCGCCAAGGTGGATTTCTGATTCCGTTGCTAATGGCTTCTAGACGTCATCGAATTTGCGCGACTGAGTAATAGAAGGAGAAGACGAATCGAAGACGGAGGGTGGCTGAGGTGACATCGGTTGAGTTTTCGGAGACACCGCTTCTAGGAGGCACTCACCGGTGCGGCGGTGTTCGTAAGAGGAGACGTCGGAGAGCAAGAGAGGAGAATCGAGGTGGAACGGAGCGAGCTAATCGGAGAAGAAAGGGAGGAACCGTCACCGCCGCGAGCTCGTGCGTTTGAGGAAAGGGAGAGTTTCGCCGAAGGACTCCAATAGCCACAAGGTAAACGAACCCTAATTCCCTTTCTCTTTTTAATTTTTTTCTTTTAATTAATTTTTGATAATAAAAATCTGGTCAATAATAATAATTTGGCCCCAAAAAAAAATCTGAATAACATGATGCTGGATCAAGACCATAACATGGGGCCACGATCGCTAATCCCACCCCCTGTGGCCCATGTATCTTCTTTTTTGGTGCTGAAAAGATCTGTGACAAAAACTGTTTGGGCCATTGCTTCGGGCCTGCGCCCAGGATTGCTATGTGTACCATAATTTCAATTTACACCCCCCTGAACTCACATTTTACTAGTTAGATTTAGACTTTCTTTTCCTTTTTTGGTAATAATCAATAAAATTTGTTAGACTTTTAGGTAATAATTGACATATAAAAATGCAATAAAAAATGTTAGGTTCTTAATTAGGTTTTAGGATAACTTTGACATTTAATTTCCTTCATAAAAAGTGCCATAAAGAATAGTAGTATTTTCATTCTTTTTACTATATTTTCTACTTGTTCTTTCTCATGCTTTTATGCTATTTTCAATATTCTACTTTGTGCCTTTAATTTTCGTGTTTCTTTTATTCCTAACCTTTAGGTAGAAACCATGACAACATTAGGTAGAAATTCCCTTCATACTTAGGCTAGTTTCTTTTTCTTTTCAACCATAAAACATCTAAAAATACTTGAATAAATTCCCCATAAAAAATACAAAGAAAATACTTAAAACATTAATAATCAAAGTGAAAATTCTTAAAAAGGGAATGGAAGCTTGAACGTCCCTTGCTTAAGGGAATGTTCGAGTGCTTGGATCTCCCTTGCTTAAGGGTCCCATTCAGGCGTAAGTTCCCAACTTCTAAAAAACACCAACCAAAGAGTAACTCGAGTTTCCCTTGCTTAAGGGATTTCCTCGAAACACTCAAAGTCTCTCTCATCTCTCCTTTCTTAAGGGCACCGTTATTTCCGCTCCATTGCATCCTAGGTCGATCCCTTATGCAAGAGCGCGAACGTTAACTCCGCCCAACTAAAAAACACAAAAACAAACAGAAAATCTTGAGCCGAACTACGGCGCTCTGATTCCTGAAAAGGATACGTAGGCATCAAGTCGCGGGGCTTGAACGAGCACACTTGTAAATAATCCTTCTTTTCCCCGTATTTCTTTTGCATTCATTCGCATATAGACATAGACATAGTACACACCCTTTAGATAGAAACAAACATAGGTGGATACCATCGAGTACGATGGGCGTGAGGGGTGCTAGCACCTTCCCCTCGCGTAACCGACTCCCGTACCTTGATTCTCTGGTCGCAAGACCCTGTTCCTTCCTTTGTTAGGTTTTCTGATATTCCTTTCCCTTTTGGGATAGATATATTGGTGGCGACTCTGTTCATTTTTCGCGAGCGTGCGACAATTGTAACACCCTGGATTTCCGCTTACCCCGCAGGGCTTCCGGCCTACCAAGCATGTCACCAGCTTAATCAATAATCCCCCCTAGGTCCGCTTATCGGCTGCCCAGGAAATATTGTTTTTGCCTCCCGCAGGAATCGAACCACGTACCTAGGGGTTAAGTACGTATTCATAGCAATTCTTGCTACCAATTGAGCTACTAGCTCAAGTGGTAGCAGGAATTGCTATGAATACGTACTTAACCCCTAGGTACGTGGTTCGATTCCTGCGGGAGGCAAAAACAATATTTCCTGGGCAGCCGATAAGCGGACCTAGGGGGGATTATTGATTAAGCTGGTTACATGCTTGGTAGGCCGGAAGCCCTGCGGGGTAAGCGGAAATCCAGGGTGTTACATTAAAAAAATGGTATCAGAGCCCGACCTCTCCCAGTACGATGTGGTTCGAGGACGAACCATGCAGAAGCTGGTGGGCATGTAACACCCGAGGCCGAAGAAGGCGAGGGGTGGTTGCACCGCATGGAACACCTGGGGCCAATTGGGGCTAGGGTGGTCGCCACATCGGAATGAGAGGGATCCTAAGGCCGTGCAGGTATGGGACTGCATGGTTGAAGGAAAGCTTATAAGGATTGATGGGTACTACCTATACCAACAAGATGCATCTTCTTTTCGGGAGCCTGTTCCATAAGAACTCCATAGTTAAGCGTGCTTGACTTGGAGTAGTATTGGGATGGGTGACCTTCTGGGAAGTTTCCCGGAAAGCGTGCGAGTGAGGTCAAAGCATGCTGAAAAGACCCGTGTTGGTTTGTGGGGTCAGTCGATCATCCCGAAAGTAGTCTGGGGCGTTACAACAATCCCAAACTTCCATGGAAACAGGTGGAACTTCATTTGGATATTGCTGAATAATATGGTTCAAGATCACTCCATCGTCTTCAATAGCATTCACTCCTTGGCTGATGAAATGTGACATTAATCCTCCAGAACGAGGACTTTGATCGTTCTTTTGAGTTCCATTAGCATAGCCCAGACCTAGCTTATCGAACTTGTAAGGTACATCGAGGAGCTGTCCCCATACTGTGCAACCACCTTCTTCGATCACAGCTTTGGCATCTTTGAGAGAAGCCATAGTTGGAGTTACTTTTGTAGCAGGAGTAGCAGAAATATGTTTGGCAGTAGAGACATCTGGATGGACCACCTCAAAAGATTGGCAGGGAGTTTCGATGAATTCTCCATCCATCTCAACATACTTGGATTTACTCAGGTGGCTAACCACATATTCTTCTTCGCCATAAACTGTGACGACCTTGCCTTTTACCGGATACTTTAACTTCTGATGCAGGGTAGAAGTTACAGCGTTTGCCCCATGTATCCAAGGGCGTCCTAGTAAACAGGAATATGCTGGATGGATTTCCATTACGTAAAAGGTAGAATCAAATATCTGAGAGCCCACTCTGATTGGGAGCTTCACTTTTCCGTACACTGTTCTTGTTGACCCGTCGAAGGCTCTTACCACAACATCGCTTGGTTGTAACACAACTCCTTCGAAGTCAAGTTTTTCCAGTACTGCTTTTGGTAACACGTTCAAAGAGGAACCGTTGTCCACCAGCACATGAGACAGAGTGGTGCCGTTACATTCAATAGAGATGTGCAGGGCTTTATTGTGATTTTTCCCAGCAGGGGTTAAATCAGCATCAGAGAAACCGAGACCGTTATTCACTGTTAGACTGGCAACACAATTTTCGAATTGATCGACTGAAATCTCCTGTGGTACATGTGCAGCTTTCAGGAACTTCATCAGGGCCTTGGCATGAGCTTCTGAACACTTTAGTAGACACAGCATTGAAATTTTTGAAGCAGTGTGCCCCAATTGTTCGACAATATTGTAATCACTTTTGCAGATGATCTTCAATATTTCCTCCATTTCTTGCCTCGATGGATCTTCAACAGTGACTTCCACCGGTACGTGAACTGGTTCAACTAGTGGCTCCTTGCCTCGAGCATTGATATCTTGATTATGAACTGGTACTTGGACTGGATTAGTAGCAACATTTGGAGAAATTTCTGGTGAAAAGATCCTTCCACTTCTCGTAATCTTACTAGTACCCACAATATTATCAACAGTTGGAGTAGTAAAATTCATGGACTCTTCAGTCGAGGTGTCTTGCTTAACTCCATGGACATAGACATTAGTGTCATAACTCCACGGGACAGCTTTGTCTGAGGAGTATGGAAATGGAGCCGGACTGGTGATGATTACAGATGCCACTTTGGGTGCAGCAGAAATTTTGAAAGGAGCTTCGGTAGGGATTTTCAATGGTATGTTAGAAACCACTGAGACGTCCTCTATTCTCATCCCATTTGAAAAAACTTCGCATAAATCATCCATAAAAGGGAGCCTCTCAAACATAATGATACGACGATCCATCCACTTTTGAATTCCTATTTTCAGATTCTCACAACCATTGGGTAGGTGTGCACAATAAAAGCAATCAGGGTCACAACCTGGAAAGAAACCAGCCCGTATTAGCTTTCTTTTGACTTCAAGGAGCGGAGTTAACAATTCTCTCACATCATAGATATAAACAGTGTCTATGATAGCATTAACGGTCTTGTCGTGCTTCGGCATAGGTGCAGTGATGACATTTGGAGTCTCTGGAGGATCGAATTCAATTTCCCCAGCATCTATCATGTCTTGTATTTTTCAGGGCCCAACAGTGATCTGCGTCATGTCCTGGACAGTTGGAATGGTATGCACATGTTGCATCGGGGCGATAACTCGGAGAGGAAATGTTGACATTCTTTGGAGGGTCTTTCAATGTGATCAGATTTGCTTTCAACAAGTGCTGTAATGCTTGAGAAATTGGCATATTGATTCTGGTGAAGTTTCTCCTTGGTGCATCTGGTCGACGCGTATACTTCGACGGTTGATCTTTTTGAGGTGCAGATGCAGAGATCAGAACAGCCCCTACAGATTGGTAATGCTCACTTTTGCGACTTTTCTGACTGTGCATTGTATTGACTTCATTTCTCCCACTGATGGGCCTCTTTGTAGTACCAGAGGAGGAGCCTATTTGAATTTTTCCACTTTGAATACCGCTTTCAACACGCTCTCCAGTTAATATCAGGTCAGTGAAACCTGATGATGAGCTCCCCAGCAAATGACTGTAGAAAGGGCCAGTTAAAGTACCCATGAACATGTCGACCAGCTCGCGATCAGATAAGGGTGGTTGAACCCTTCCAGCTAGATCTCTCCACTTTTGTGCATATTCTTTGAAACTTTCTTTTGGTGCCATAGTCATGCCCCGTAGTTGAGTACGGGTTGGTGCAAGGTCAGCATTGTATTGATACTGTTTGTAGAAAGCACCAGCCAAATCTTCCCAGGTGTGAACTTTTGCACTTTCCAGTTGGTAGTACCACTCGAGTTGTGTACCCGACAGACTTTCCTGGAAGAAATGAATCCATAATTTGTTATCTGCTGTATGAGGTAGTATCTTCCTCACATAGGACCTCAGATGTAGTTTTGGGCAAGAAACTCCATCATACTTTGCAAAGACAGGAACTTTGAACTTTGGAGGAATAACAATATCTGAGACGAGTCCAAGATCTTTGAAGTCTAAACCAGGTATTTTTTGTATCTCCATAGCTTTCATGCGTTCTTCCAACAGCTGGTATTTGTCATCACCCTGTTCGTCTTCAGAATGATAATCTTCTTCGTTAGAAGAGAGGGAGGGTTTGGCAGAACCCTGGTTGCTGTGGTTGTCTTCTCGATCACCTTCACCGACTATTTCAAGGATCGGTGCCTTTTTGGACCTCTTGACTGGGATTTTGACCTTCCTTGCAAGGTGACTTAAGCCTACAGATCCTTTGGGCTTCTTTTTCTTCTTGATTATCAAGGCTTTCAGTTCTTGTTGCCCCTTTGCTAACTCCAGAATTGCTATCTGAACTTGAGCGTTCTGTGCTTCGAGATTCTTGACGCTTGTTTCGGAATCCATCCCTTCTAACTGAAATAAACAGCGAGGAGATGAGACACTTGTTATGTGAACCTGTTATGCAATGTTTATGAATGAAATGCATATGTAATGTTTTCAAGGATCTTAGAATTTAGATTTGTTTAAAAGAGAAACAAACATTTATTAGTCAAACAATTTATTTCTTTTTTTTCTTTTTTCTTTTTTCTCTTTTTTTTCTTTTCCTCTTTCGGGCTTTACAAAATAAAATAAAGAAAATAAAGGATTCCTCAAGCCTCCCATGGACGCTTTCTCTTTGCACCCAGGAATGTGTTGATCTGCTGTTCTTCTTGGAAGTGTCTGGTGAGCTCCAACACTTTCTTCTCATAGTCTTGACAGTGTGCTTTAAAGGTGTCTCTTTCTTCTCTTAGTTGAACCCAAGATTTTTGCAGCTCTTCCAGGTCAGTCGGCATGTCCGGATGTAGAACAACTCGAGGTTCGTCCCCTTCGACTTCTGGCTCAATAGTCACAGGTAGAATAGCGGGATATGGCATAATGAGCTTCTGAGCACGAGCCCGCACCCATTTGAGGTAAGGTTCCATGGGAATAGAGTTCCATTGTCCTAAAGTCTTGCTTTCTACTTTGTAGACACTGCCCCACACATGTATAAACCTTCGTCGATATCTTTGGGAATCGTCTTCGTAGTCGAACACAATGCCACGAATAATCATGTCATGAGGACCGTTTCTTCGTGCATATCCAAATTGGCGCAAAGCTAAAGAGGGGTTGTAAGTGATGCCTCCCTTGATGCCAAGGAATGGCACATTAGGGTACTCTCCACAATGGTCAATGATAGTGATGTCTCTTTGAAAGAAGTTGTTCCACCGGATATCTGAATGAGACAAAGACATAATCCTGCGAGACCATTGCATCCTTTGTTCATTTCTCAACACTGATCGGGGAAGGTGTAATGTGAACCATCTAGCCAACAGTGGTACACAGCACATAAGAGTTCCTCGTTTTTTCATGGTACGAGTGTGTAGGGAATGTAGAATGTCTGCCAGCAAGGTAGGTACCGGGTTGCGGGTTAAGAAAATGTTGATAATGTGTACACTTATGAACTGGTCGGGATTAGGGAATAAAACCAACCCATAAATCAAAAGAGCCACAACTTCTTCAAAAGCTAGGTAACTTCTGTTTTTTAGTAGTAATCGAGCCTTTTCCATTAAGAACTTAGCAAGCAAACCCTTGACTCCACTCTTTGTTTCCCAATTGGACTCGATTTCTGACTTTCGCAAATGTAAGGCAGCAGCAATGATTTCAGGCTTTGGAATCTTTTCTAAACCAGTGAAAGGTAATTGATCTCGAACAGGTAACCCAATCAGTTCAGAAAACTCTTCCAAGGTGGGTACTAACTGGTAATCAGGAAATGCAAAACAATGATGTTCGGGATCAAAGAACTGGAACGGGACCCGTATCATGTCTTCTTCAAATTTTGAGGTAACCAAATGGAGTAGGTGACCGTGCTTTTCGGTGAATTGAGCATTTCTGGGAAATTCTGATATTAAGTCCTTTAATTCAGATGGTATTGTTGAGATGTTGATCAGGATATAATCTCTAGTAGCGGGAGCCATTACCTGTAACAACAGAACAAAGGTAAACTCTTCGATCCTTGAAATGATTAGTGATAAAATGATATGTTTATGATGCTTATGATGTCATGATGTCAAACATGTGGCAAACACAAACAAATCAAACAATAGCCTTAGGTTTAAAGGCTTGCATGAGGTTTATAGGTGATACCCTCCCCACTGAAGTTGAGTTGGTTAAAACCTGTCTTAAAATAGTATTCGGGTTCTATGATACTTGGAGACAACATCTCAATACGGTGCTCGGACGGCCGATCAAAATATTCCTCGAGGATAACTGACTTCGATCAATTTCAAAGCTAGTCACTTAATAGGCCACAAGTCAAGTTCAACTAAAGGTTCTAAGATAAATTAGTGTTTAATGACATTTCGGAAGCCTAACATACTCCTTGATCGTTTTCAAGGGATATCAGTACAGACCAAAGTGTCGCACTAACGGTGACTACCAGATCAACCGTATCGGTACATGCCGTACAGTTTCCTTGGTCTATTGTCACATACTTAAGGTATCTCGAGATTCGGGTTAGAATCTTTCACACAAGTAAATACCCAAACAAACCTTTTGAAAAATAGAGCAAACAAGACAAGCAATTGAAAACATCGAAGTGATCTATACTCTAAGGTAACCCCTTTTGAAAACAGTTTGTTTTTGAAATCCCCAGCAGAGTCACCAGTTTTGTCGCCCTCGGTTTTTTATATCTCGCGTGAGATACGAACTGACTCTTCTTTTGTTTTTGAGTTTTGAAAATCAGAGAGTCGCCACCGACTTTTATTTTATCCAATTAAGGAAAGGTTTATAAAAGAAACAGAAAAAGACCTTTAAGAGATTTTGGGTTTGGGGGTAGGTTATACAAAGGGAAGGTATTAGCACCCCTTTGTATCCATGGTTATCCATGGGCTCTTAATTGCTTAGCTCACTTGTTTGAATCATTTGTCTTGCCTTGAAATGCTTGTATGTGGTTTTAAAATACCTTTGTAAATTAACTTTTTAATGATCCTTGTGCGGATGTATACAAAGTGTTTTATCTCTCGAAAAGATGTTTTGAAAAAAAAAAAGATCTTTAATTTCGTAATGATCCTTGTTTGGATATATACAAAATGTTGTCTTTTCTTGAAAGTTTTGTTTTGAAAAACAATGAATATGTGAGACATTTGTTGTTTTGATTTGAGCAAGCAATTAGGTGATCTACCCTAAGTTTATAAGGTCCTTTCCCATTTCTTTTAGAAAATTCTCTTTTGACCGGATGTAAACAAAAGTTTGGATTTGTATTTGAAACAATAGAATTTGATTTTTGAAAAGAGTAACAGAGGGATTACCCTAAGAGGTGCAAGTGTGATCGTGTTCTGATTCAGCTATTTTTGTCTTTTGAATTTAGTGATCTAACGCTTCAGTTATTATCTTTGACATACACGCAGTTTTATATGAATAGAATTTAAAGTGCGGGAATGTAAAATGCGGAAAGTAAATCTACGCTATTACATCGATTGTGCGAGAAATGTAAACTACGTTATTTACATGATTTTGACAACTTATACACTCATCTATGAATTTAAATTGCAATAAAGATAAAGGGAAGTATTTTTGGATTTTTTAGATGTTTGATTTTAATTAGAATTAATGCATAATTAATTTAATTAAAATGAGAAAGAAGGTAGAAATAAAATTTAAACCTAAAATTAAGTCTAAAACATGTTCATATTTCTTATTAATTAATTTTAAAATAAAAACTAATTTTTTTGGATTTTTTGAAGTTGTTTTGGAAATTTATTAAGCTAATTAACATATAATTATATAAAGAATTATACAAATAATTAAAACTTAAATAGAAAAATATTCTAAATATGTACAAAATTAGTCTATAATATATAAACTAAATTTAATAAAAAGAACAAATTTTTTCTGATTTTTTTGATAGGTTGAAATAATTAAAAAGCAAATATATAAATATATACTAATTAATTAAACAAAATATTTTAATTATTAAGAAAAATAAAATATTTTTGTGTCAAAAATTAATAGATTATTTTATAAACCTAAAAATATTTTTATTATATTTTTTTTATTTTTAAAACTATTTTAAATTAATTTTAGAAGTTAAATCAAATAAAAATAGAAAATATTTAAATCTCTGATCCTGTGTGGTAGAGGACTGAGTGTCCATGGTGAACCTGCATGTTTGAGAGCGTTGGATGAAATAATAATATAATCTGATGGCTGTAATAAAGAGGGAGCATGATATGATGGTGGATGGTGTGCACCGAATTCAAGGAGAATTCATTATTCTGGCTGGGTCCCACGCGCGCAAGGTGGACCAATGGAAAAGCAAAGACTGGCCACGCAGGCAGTCAACTTTTCAAACTTACTATTCATCTTCTTCTTCATATTACCTGCGGATTTTGCTGCAGATTTACCTGCGGATTTTTCCTTCAAATTTTCAATCTTTTGAACGACCTACAAAATGAAAATAAAAAAGAACAAGGGCCACCCAGATCACCTAATTTGACCCTTCTAAACATGATAGCGGTGTTAGTTTTGTCATTTGGAGCTTGCATCATGGAGAACGAAAGCTTCACATGTTTGAAGCTCAAAAATGGTGGAGCTTCAAAACCACGTTAGAGCTTGCATGTAATCACTCAAATCTACTCTATATCATGCCATGAGTCCATTCAAATGATTAATTTGTATTATAGTTAAGTACACATAGGAAAACGAAAGCTACATGGTTATAAGTAGGAAGATGATTATGCATGTGTTTGAGGTTGTTTCTATCACATGCTATAGTTCAAACCTTACCTATGATGTTATACAAGAGTGATAGAATGATTATTTTGTATTGATAGTGGCTGGAAATATAAAAATGAAAATTACATATATTTGATATTTTTTTGACAATTTTATGGATTTCTTTGCTATTCTCTTGGTATAATTTCGTGTGTCTTGTGTTGATGAAGTATCCTACTTCATTTATAAGCAAAGAAGTGTTGCAAATTGAAGCTAAGAAGCATTGATTGCTTGTTTGAACTTTTGATTTTTTTATATTAAAAATCTTTGAATTTTTGACCATGGCTTGATCTTCTTGGTCTCTCTTGCTCTAGGCCTGCTTTGTACCTTTATGCTGCAGAGTATTGATCAACTATGGTGGCTTTAGCTTAAGAATGAAGCATGGTATCATTATCCTTCACCATTTCTTCTTTAATTTAACTTTAAATGTAATAAAATTAAACCAAAAAAGAAATAAAAATGTCATGGGCCTTAGGTTGGTCGTGGGAGGCCCTTAACATTGTTAGAATCATGTTTGGATCATGAAAAGTTGGCCCCTTTTGGAAAAAAATAATTTTGATCAATGTTGGTTTCATGCATTTTCCCAAAATATAGCCAACTTCAACAAGGCATAAATCCCTCAATTTTTATCATATGAAGGAGTTTTTGTACTTTTTAGAAACCTCAATATGTCCTCTACAAGCTACTTTGAAAACTTTTTTTCATTTGGAGAAGTTATCTTGATGTTATGGCCTTTGACAAAAAACCACTTTTTGTTGACTTTGAAAATGACCTGTAATGTCTGAGCTCATATTTTTCAAATGGTGAATCCAATGACCATGGGATCAATTGAATTTGAAATATAATTGAATTTCCTTCAAAACAAGCTTTGGTTGGAATTTTTTGAATGAACGAGGAGAGAGTTATGGTCGGTCAAAGTTCAGTTGACTTTTTAGGAGAAAACCCTAATTTTGAAACTTAGGGTTTTGTTGATTTTTTATCTTTCCTTGATGAATTATGATCAACCAATGATCAAATGATGAATATTTTGACAAAATATGGATGTTGACAAAAAATTTCATTTTTGACTGTCTGTTGACTTTTCGGTCAAACTGGTCGTCTGTTGACTGTTTGAGCTGCTGACTGTGCGTCTGAGCGAATTGAAGTTTGAAAATTTGTATGGTGGTACTTTGAGATATATGGAGGTCCATGAAATCCATTTGAGGTCTCAAAAAACTTGTTCTCCTGAAAAAAAACAAAAACCCTAGTTAGGGACTGTTTGTGTAGGAGACAGTTAAGCGTACCTGATTTTTGTGCAGTGCTGAGTCTCTGCTGATCATGTGATTATCAGAAGACTTCTAGAACAAAAATCTTGGAATTTTGAAATGCAAAAGATTGATTTGATTGATGGTACAAAACACGGAAAATTGCACTGTCAGCGGGTTTGACTGTCAACTGGCTGTTCAGGCATTAACGTAACAGTTAAAGTGAAAATTCAACAGTTAAAGTTAATTTTTTCTTTTTGTTTTTTGTTGATGTTAATGGTGAAAATTTATTTACATGAGTTGTTAGAAAAACACAAACATAATAAATAAACAAAAAATACTGTACGCGGACGAAATTACCGATAATAACCTTGAAAAATATTTAATGCACAGAAGAATAAATATTTACCTAGCAGAAAACACACATAATATTATCTTGATAATTAAACTATAGTACGACAGATAGTACAACATTTAATACTGACAGTACAAATATTACATAGTATAATGAACAGTAAAATAAACGGTACATTATTTGAAAACAAAAGATACGACAAACTTTAAAAATAACGATTAAAAACCCATGCTATAAATAACTACATATAGATGATCGGGAGTGTAAGCAACCCAGGTCCGCATTTTTCAGGACTATGCATACAGAAAAAGGACATGATCACCACCAAGACGGTGATGACCATAAGAAAACACGTATCCATCCACTTCGCCATTTTTGCCGGGGAAGAAGAGAAAATAAATATGAGGTAGAAATTTGAGAGATGAGTTGAAATTTGATGTGAGAATTTATGAAAAAAAAAAAAGAGAGGTATTTATAGAGTGAAAAGAAGGATAGAGACGTTGGGGAATGAAGTGATTCCGTACAAAAAAGGAAAATTTGAGTGGTAGTAGGATTTGAAAGAAAGTGTATGGTAGGGTTTGAAAAGAGAGATGTATAGAATAAAGTTAGGATTTGATTTTGAAAGAAAGAGATTTGAAAAGAAAGGAAAAGATTTTGAAAATAATAGAATATAGTACAAAAATTAGTGGGAAACAAAAACTAATAATTATTTACTCGTTACCAGTACAGTCTGAATCCCCGGACTCTGCGCCTGCAAAATTTAATTTTGTACCAATTGCGTCAGTACTATTTATCTGTAAATAAATTTCAAATAAACAGCGTGTGTGAAGTGATAAACAGTAATTGGCGTTTGGGTAAGAATAAATTCAACAGCGAACCAAAATACCGTATAAGAAAAATTCTAAAAATCGAGTATTCATAAAATCAGGATATTTATGGAATAAAATCCAAGATTATATGAAACTCCCAATTTTTAGACAGAAATCTGTTGCCTTCTTTCTGAAAAAGATGCGGGCAAATTTTGGGGTATAACACCTGGTAATTCTGAAATAAATTTTTTTTATCTAAATTTTTCATCTAAGTTGAGAATAGAAGAGGGAAAATTTTAGAATATGAGAGGGAATGGAAAAAATAAGAGGGAAATTTCATGATATAGGAGGGAAAGGAAAATAAATAGAGGGAATTTATTTTCATTTTTATATAATATAAATATTTAGATTCTTTTATTTAAAAAATTAAAAATAGTTGAATATATATATATATATATATATATATATATATATATATATATATATATATATATATATATATATATATATATATATATATATATATATATATATATAATTTTAAAAAACTAAATATTTGTACATAATTATTATTTATTTTAAAAAATATTATTTTTAATTATAATTTAAGCTATAATATCATTAAAACGAAATTTAAATTTAAATTTTTTATTTTATATCAAATAATATATTAGAAAGGAAATATTTCCCTCACAAAAATATGGAACATATTTACAAGGGAATTTGTTACGGAAAAATATAATTCATCTCAAATTCCTTTACTAAATTTATTTTATCAATTTTGTGAGGTATGTTTTTTGAGTTTGGGCCACAGTTTTTAGTCAAAATTATAAGGCCACGGTTTTCCTTTGCGGCTTAAAATATCCGCAGTTGTATAACTGTGGTAATTGAAGTAAAGGCCACAGTTTCATACTCCGGATTCAATATTTTATAACATAATTCTACGCTTTTAAAACCCTGACCAAATCATATATGTGGCCATAGTTTCTGAGCTGTGAAAAATTTTAGCGTGCCGTAGGTTAAAAATGTAGTAGTGTGACTACATTTGAATCAAATTTAAGAGCTCCAAAATATGAATCTGTTGAATCATGAATGTTTGTTAAAACAGGAGAGTTGGTTAGTTGTTGATTATCAATTGGTCTTCAAACATGTAGAAAGGTCGGTGAGTCACAGGTATAACCAATTGTGCTGCCAGTGCTAGAAATCATTATTCAGATTCAACCATTAGACCATGAAGATGTAGAACGTAACTATAGATAAGAAACTAGATAAATGTTCATTATAGTTTAAAAATTTTAGTTGATTTAGTTTATCCCCAAATATAATTATAGACTAGTAATAATTTTCAGTGCAATTTTTTTCAACAACATTCAGAAGGAAGTAATTATTTGAACCGATCATATACATGCCTTCAAGAAAACTAATTTCAATAGATGTTCAAATCACACTAATTTTATGTAAATTATCGTACATACAAGTGAAAGAATCTTGATAAATTTTTTAAGATCAGAAGTTTTTTGCGTTGCGTGATCAAAGATTTATAATGTTTGCAAATTTTTATGATGGAAGAGAAGTTATAGAACTTATTATAAATGAGTGTCTCAAAGAGTTGTAGAATTTAATAAATTCTAATGATAATTTTTAATCTATAATATAGATGTTTTAAAAATCTCTATCTATTTTTCTTTTTATTTTGCCACCAGTACCATATGAATGACGAGTAAAACACCATTACAGTGTAAACACACGCGTAACACACCAGTACGGTGTAAATGCACGAGTAACACACCAGTACGGTGTAAATGCACGGGTCACACACCAAAATCTGTATGAACGCACGGGCAACACACCAGTATTCGTGCGGTCGCACGGGTAACACACCAGTACCGTGTGAACGCACGAATAATCAGTGTTGAGAAATACATTTCTTTTTTTATCTATTTTGTACAATTATTATTATTATTTTTTGTTGCTAAATTGATTTTTAAATTTTTTTCTTATATTTATGTTTGACTACTTTTTATAAATATAACATTAAACTTAATTCTTTAATATTATTCTCTTTTTGGACTTTTATGTAAACTTAAATTTCTACCGATTTTCAACTAATTTTAATTTTAAATATATATTTGTCTAATTTGTTAAAATTTAAAAATATTTTTATCATTATAACTCTGTCAATAATTTCTTTTTCTATTTTTAACGATTGTTTTTTTACAAAATATGTGTTTAATAGTTTTTTTTAACAATAAATTTTTTTAGAAATTTCAACAATTTTTTCTCAATAATATTTTGATTTTTTCTAATTTGTTTGAATTCTCATGACAAATTGGTGACATATCCGCAGTCCACACTAAAACCCATGCGGACGCACGGGTATCCTACTAGTTCCCCTAACAAAAACACCAACAAATGCAAACTCATTTTTCCTTAGGGCTCTTTTCTGTTGAAAACCTTTTTCATAAAAGAACAGTTCTCCATAAAAAACACACAACAAATAAAAATTGTTGAGAAGAACTACGGAGCTCTGATTTCTCTATTGCACATTAGGGATGTGTAGGCACTAGGTTCAAGCAATCCTAAGGAGCTCAATAATAAAGAACCTTTTGTTTTCTCTCAATAATACAGAACATGCATTCCCTTAGACTGTAAGCACCAACTATACACACCATTTGATTAGAAACAACAAGAGTGGATCTCGTAGAGTATTGCGGACGTGAGGGTGTTAATACCTTCCCCTTGCGTAACTGACATCCAGATTCTAGTTAGTTGCTAGACCATATTCTTTTTCCATGTTTGGGGTTTTCTTAATATTTTCATTTCCCTGTTAGAATAAATAAAGTTTAGTGGGGATTTTGTGTTTTTTCACAATAGCGGCAAGGGGGGGCCAGATTTTAAAGTTGCAATATAGAGATAAATAACATTCAAATATGCCCGTAAAAAACTATGATGTAATTATTAGGATATATTGTCCAAGTGAAAGATTGTTGGAATGTTTTATATTTTTTAATTGTTATATTCCAATAATTATTATGTGTCATATACTAAAGTTAAAAAGACTATTTAAATATCTATTTAGTAATTAATTAATAAATTAATTAGTTTGATATGACTCAAATATGAGTGGATGTCAGGATGACCATTCTATAATAATAAGAACTTAATTAGTTTGATATTGAATATGGTCTCCAATATATTATACTTCAAGTATATTATCTATTCTCTCAATCAAAAGAGTGTTCAAAATATTATGAGTATCAATTGTGAAAGATTCACAAGCCAGTAGGTGCTTGTCATCTTTCTCGTTATGTGTTTTCAAGATTATCGTTGTCACACATCTAAAAAGTTTAGAATTTTTCTTTACCCACCTCCCTATGGGGGTCACCCCCAGCGAAAAACCCAGTTTACCCATGCTTCGGAAATGAACTTCCGAAGTAATTTTTTTAAAAATATTTTCTCAGACTTCGGAAGTTCATCTCCGAAAACACCAAATGGGGGGTGTTTTCGGAGATGAACTTCCTAAAACACCTTTTTTCAGATTTTGGGGGGTTTCGGAAATGAACTTCCGAATTATGCAGAAACTGTGTTTTTTTTTATGATTTTGGAATTAAAGATAGACGGCAAATAAAATAATCGATATATAAACAGAAAATACTAATATACTAATATGATAAGAAAAGTGATATATACAAACCGATCCGATCCAAATCCAAATAATAATAGTGTACGAAAGATACAATCCGAAAACAAAAAAAATAAACCCGACCACTACTGGGTATGCCTAACCCTCTCACCCTGGGCCCTCCTCTGCCGCCTGTATGTCGCCGCACGGCCCGCATCAGTGACGATCATCTCCATCACGGCGACTGCCTCTGGACCGCCCTGATGAACGACACCTCGATCCAACGCGTCCCGCCCAAGCATCTCTATCCGCTGGCAGATCGGCAGGAGATCAATGGCGTGGTCATCCTCGGCCTGCTGGTTCTCTAGGATCTCCTCGTGTGCTGGCCTAGGAGCGCCGGGAGCGTCGGGTGTCAGCAGAGGATGTGACACCCGGTAGAACCATGTGACGTATCCCTCCACACTGTGCCAGTCCTGGGTACCCGAGTGCGACGGTACTCCTCCGGTACCACATGACACTCCCAATCCTCCCATATGGCAGTGAGCTGCACTCGGGTCACTGTGTCGGGAGCAGCCTCAAAGGGTGACCTGGGTATCATCTGCACAAATCCGAATTGCCGCATGCACCGCTCAGGGAGATACCGGACCATGATGGTAGTCCCGCATGCCAACCAACCAGAATATAGAGATATGCCGTCAAAGGGGACAATCTGAGTGTAGTCGCTGAACGGCCTCCAGGTGACGTCGTCGTGCATCGTGCGGTCCAAGTACCCACGGTATGGTCCCACCGCATTGTTCCCCCTCTGGATAACGTATCTGGCGGCCCTGGGCATGGCGTCAACGTACGCAGGATCGATGTGGAAGCCGTGGATGCGGGAGAAGTAGGAGATGATCCAGCTCAGAAACATAAATAAATACGAAACATAAGTAAATACGAAGCATAAATAAATACAGAACAATTAAAATGAAACGTACCGTGAGTAGTGTGCAGGATCCGGTCAATTGCCTCGTCCTCCAGTTGGAGGCCTCATTCAGCTTCTGGTATAGGTATGCTAGAGTAGCTGCCCCCTAGTTCCACTGGTGAACGGTGGTCAGGTTCATGAAGTAGCTGAGGTAGGTCACGTCGACGTACCTTGCACTCTTGTCCACAAAGACTGCAGCGCCTACCACATGCATGTACCAGCACCGGAGAGTGCAGCCACGGTGATACTGTGTAAATAGCTCGTCACCCGCCTCCTCGGCATCGGCCGCCGCGTCCAGGTGGTGCTCGAAATAGCGGCTCAGTGTGGTGAACCGGATATAAGGCCCAGATGTCGTGGCGCACTCAAATTCAGCAGCTTCGGGCTCCATACCCAAATAGAGCACCATCCACTCAGTGGCTACGACCCTCTGGATCCGGGAGTGGGTCAACAGTGGCCCCCTGATCGGCAGGTGGAGAAGACACTGCACATCATGCAAGGTGATCGTCATCTCCCCAACCGACAAGTGGAAAGAAGACGTCTTCTTGTGCCACCGCTCCACAAAAGCCCCTTGCATGTCGTGGCTGATGGTGGTGTACCCCGTCATGCAGAGCCCACTGAGCCTGAACCTCTCATAGCGTCGTTAAACCACTCGGCAGTCGGTTTAAACAGACTGAAATTCTTTCGGGCATGGTTCACCATTTTCAACGGATCTCTCTCTCCTGTTACAAAAAAACAAATAAAAAAGCATGTTACATAGAACGGTTAAATAAACGGTTAAATAGACGGTTAATAAAATATTGAATAAACGTCTAAATTATAAACGGTTAAATAATGTAGTCGGGCAAATTATAAAAAATACCTCTCCCTCCCAGATCCGTCGAGCGACGTGGTCGTGGTAGGATATCAGCACGGAAGTGTCAATGGGCCCTCCCGGGTAGCTGTCCTCCTGCTCATCCTCCTCCTCGGGTGGAGGGTCAACATCCGATACCCCCTCCGCCTCTTGGTATGGCACTGCCACGTCCTCCTCCTCCTCCTCCTCTCGCTGGCGGGAAGAAGATACCCGAGCCAGCCTACTCCTAGGTCCAGATGAGGAGGTACCCTCGCCCATCTCCACGGGAACTCGCACACGTCGTCCCCGCCCCTGCCCCCGTCCTTGTGTCGACGCCAGCTGCGCCGCCCGCTCGCGTCTAGCCGACGCAGTCTGGGTCTCTCTACCCTGTCTGATGCGTGCTACGTTGTCTGACATGTTCCTGAAAACAATTAAAATCGATTAATATGCGAGACAACATAAGGAACTAAAACAAAATTAAACTTCTGATACAATTCGGAAGTTCATTTCCGAAACTGGGAATGGAGGTGTTTTCGGAAATGAACTTCCGAAACACCCCTGCGAACAACTTCTCTGCAACCTCCAATGGCAGACCCCAAAATCCTAAAACATAACTAATTTTATTCATTCTAAACAACCTAAATAGCAGTTTAGAGTTTAACTAATGGATCTAAACAACCTAAACAACCCTAATATAGATTAATTAATGGATCTACAAATTGAAAAAAATGCACTAAACTTACCACTAATAGAGTTTGGGAGGATTTAGATTGAGATTGGAATGAGATGTTGGCCATCTTTGATACTTCACACTTGCTTTTTGCAGAAATTTTGAAAAGAGGTTGTGTTTAGAATAGGATTAGGGTAAAATGAATGGGGGAGGGGGCTGTTTTGCTTAATCTGCAAAACGCCCAGTATTTCGGAAATGAACTTCCGAAATACTGTTTTCGGAAATGAACTTCCGAAATAAGACAATTTTTTCAAAAAAAAATGACGCTTTCGGAGATGCATCTCCGAAAACACCTTTTTCTTGCATTTCAGAGATGCATTTCCGAAGTTAGGGGTGGTTTGGGTTTTTCACCAGAGGTGGACTAGAAGGTTGGGAGGTCTATAAAGAAATTTTCAAAGTTTAAGCCAATATGTGGTAGATCATAAGGTTATAGACATGTGTTTACTTCTGCACTAAAATACAATTATATTTTTAATTTTTGTTTTGAACATACCTTCTACATATTAATTATTAAAGTAATTCCAACACTATTACTTAGTTTTTGTTTGGAATTTTTGCACTAGTGGCATGTCTGATACTCATAAAAATTTATAATTTTTAGGGCGTGTTTGATTAGTAAAATAGTCAGTATAAGATAGAGCAATATAAGAAAATATTGTATTCTACTATATTTTATGATCAATGTAATGGACATTTTTTAAAAGGCTTAAATACAATTTTGGTCTCCCTATTTTCATGTTTTTTAAGTTTTGGTCCCCCCATTTTAAAACTCAGGTTTTTGGTCCCTAAACTTTACCTCACTTGGAATTTTGTTGGTCCCCCACCAATTTTGCATAGCTGGTTGTGATGATTAAGATAAAAAAATTAATTTTAATTACTTGGCATTGGTGACTAGATTATTTTATTATTTAATTTATTTATTTAATTAAGTTTTTTTTATAAATATATTTTAAGACAAATTTTATTTAGAAATTTATTTGAAAATTATTTAAGACAACTTTTATAAAATGATAATACTGGGCCCATATGCATATTGACTACGAAGTCTCTCCACTCTAGCCCATTAAAGTGTTGCTTACTGAGTTTGTTTAGTCTATATAAACAGCCAAATTTTCTTCATCTAAAACGATGTGGGACTGCTACTGCAACTATTTCTATATTCATTGCAAACAAAAGCAACACAAAATGCACTTGAGCACTTGCAATCCAAATACGTGGTTCCATTCCATAAACCTTCTTTTATAAAACAAATCTGCTACATTTGTACATATATCAAAGCAAACTTCAATGCCACACTTTTTTACTCATTGCAAACTGCATCATCATCATCACTCACTTTTTCTTTTCAATGATGCATCATTAATTGTTGCAGTAACTCTGAGCAAGGTCACATAATGGGAGGAGGAGGAACATGCACATGCAAATTTTTTCATAGAAAATTAGTGTTCATTTGAATTGATTGTTACTCTCTCTATTTCTCTTTTAATTTTAGATGTATTGTTGAATAATGACTATAACATAAGTGCTCTTGCACTCTTATTTTCATTTGTTATTTTCTTCATTCTTTAACCAACAAAAATGCAAGCTACAAGTCACCTTGAATATTGACCAAGATAGGTTATAAATTCAAAAATTATGAATTATACTGTGAGTTTTTTTAGGATGTCATAGAACTTGTCTGGATTTAGTGCAATGATGTTACCATTAGAGAGGATGCGGGTTCTTTTCATGATGAAAGAATTTGTTCTTCATTCTCTTATGATTAATGGGCTTTTGAAACAGTTTGTTCTTCATTCTCTTCTGAATCTTCCCGTGCCTTGATAATGGTATATAAAGTGTCATTTTTGTTTGGGGATAGAGAAAAGTGAAGTGAGTAGTGTTTGGGAGGTTAATGGTTGAAGATGGTGAAGAGGAGATAGATAGCAAAGCAGAGTGTTTATTGAAGGTGATGCAATATTACTCTTAAGCAAGTCCCACATAGATTGTTTTTCAAAATTTGTAAGAGTTTATAAAGCTAAAACATACATTAATTATTGTTTAAATTAAATAGAGTAATAATGGGCCTAATGGTCTGAACTATGTGATTGGTGCAAAAAACCTATATATTTTAATTAATTAAATAAGATAAAACTAAATGATGCAATGTGATTGGTGGAATGTACACTACCCAACTTTTTGTGATGGAACTTTTTGTGATGGGTAGAGAAGTTGTCCCCAATAATTAATTATGTAAAAAATTGTAAATTAATAAATTATCCTAGTCAACATTTCCAACTCATTAAAAATAATTATTTTATCCTACTAATTAATGCCATGTCACTAAAATTGGAGGGGGACCAACTAAATCCCAAGTCATGTAAAGTTTAGGGACTAAAAAGTTGGTTTTTAAAATAGAGCGACTAAAAGTTAAAAAATATTAAAATAGGGGAACCAAAAATGCAATTAAGCCTTTTTAAAATTATACTTTGTTTAATATGGCTATGGACAGGGCCGGCCCTGGGCCAGGGCAAGCAGGCCCACAGCCCAGGGCCTCAAGAAAATGGGGGCTTCAATTTGAGAGGTATAATTAAAAAATTATATTACTGAAATAATAAAGTATATATTAATTACGGAATTTAATTAATTGTACAGTGCTCATGATCCAGCGGTTTAGTTGTTGCTTTTAATTGCTAATTGTCACCCGTTCGAAACTCTACTCCCACCAATTTTTTCATTATTTCATTACATTCCAGTAATAAAAATAGATTATGTAGCAGGTAGTGCCACCTAGGATCTCAAATTTTAATTATAATTTTTTTTTATATAATAAATTGAGATTTTTAATTAAATTTTATTTTCAATAGTTATTTATTATAACTTTAATAGTTTTATCTTAATATAAATTTTAGAAATTATTTATATATTATAATTAAGTATTTAAAAATTTATGATACAATTTTAATGTAGATTTTAGAAATTATTTATATGTTATAAATAAATATTTAAAAGTTTATGATACAATTAACTTATTTATTATCAAATTTTTAGGATGAAATCAAATTTACTATTATTTATGCTTTGATTTATTCTTTTTGTGATGATAGAAATAAATTTTTTACTAGTCAAGTAAACCTGAGTATTAGGGCCAAGATGTTGTTTAGGTTTACTCTTACATTTCTTAGTTATATGACTTGGTTTTTTGCAATTGAAGTAAGAGAAAACACTACTTTTATTTCTTTGAGACCATGTTTGTTGCCTAGAAATTAGAGCAATTAAGGCCCTTAAAATATTTTTATTTTTAATTGAGTTAATTATATTGCGAATTTGAATTCTTTAATGATTTGCAGATGATCTTCTTATCTCTATTGAAATTCTTTTTGTTGTTAAAAACAACCGAAGACTTCATATTTTTAATATTGTCTTCGGAATTATTTTTCATTTTGAAGGCGAGTAAAAAGTAAGTTTTTTATTAGGGGTCCATTTTTTTGTTTGCCATGGGCCTATAAAAAGTCGTGACCGGCCCTGCCTATGGATTAGAGATAGAGAGGGAGAGAGAGAGTTTAACAATATTATTTTGTTAATAATTTGTGGTTGGAGAAAATTATGTCTAATGATTTTATGAGAATAAATAATCATATTTTTGTTCAACTTTTTAATATCTGTTTTATCTAATTTTACATTTAATTTCTTCATTCTCGTGCCAAGAAAAACATTAACACTTATATAGTATATACATATATGCGAACATTGTAACTACCAAAATGCATAAATTGACCATCATAAACAAAGATAACTTAATTTATTGATTATATTGGTGATTCACACTAAAAAAAAAATCATAAATAACACATCATAGAGAAAAACATTAATACTATATTTTGGTTTTAGAAAAGATATATCACAACAAAAAATGGATCAAGGTTATTTAAAATGGTCGAGTACAGAGGGTGATGTTATTTGATACCGACCTAATTTCACACGCCTTGTTGACCAGATAGATGAAATCATAATTCTATGCTGAAGGTTTAATTGGTGAAGGGGGTGATTCTATTGGGTCTGGACCATTTGGAACAAGCCTTTCAATTTCATAGTTGAATTCTGAATTTTGTGTTTGAGGTTTAGTTGGAGTTGGTGGTGATTCTATTGGATCTGGACCATTTGGAACAAGCCTTTTGATGTCATAATTTATGAGATTTTCTCCTATGACAAAAGAAATGAGTAAGATTGATATAATACTAACAAAATAAACCTTTGAAATTGCCATTTCACTTTGTTTCATTTTGGTGTGTTGTAATCATGTATAAATATAAAACTTCTGTTGTGTATCTTTTTAATCCTTTGATTGATTTTCCATTCTAGAATGATCATATTCCTATTAAGAAAACTATATATTTTTATTCTTTGCATTACAGCTATGCTTTCCATTTTTTTCAATTCAGCTTTTTTTTTTCTTTTCTTTATTAGTGATTACTATATGAGTCAAATTTATTTTTGACTGAAGACCCATTTTGGTCCCTAATAAAAATTACACAATCTAAATTAGTCCCTCACAAAATAAGGGACCCGATTTATTCTCTTACAAAATTTAACCGGACCATAATAGTCCTTCTACTAATATTTTTTTAAACCGGTTTTTTTCATACATTTAAACCGTGACTGGACTGCCACGTTGGCTTTTAGTTTTTAAATACTAAATTAATTATTAATTATAATTTATTTTTAAACAATTATGAATTAATAAAATAAAAAAGCCAAAATTATTTTTTATATGGAATTGAACCTAAGACCTTTAACTAATATCTTACGTCTTTACCACTAGTGCAATGTACATTCATGACAAATAATTCCATTAATTTTTAGTAATATTAAATAATTATGAATTTAAAATAAAAAAATTAATAATTCCGAAAAAACATTTACTTATTTCAAATAACAAACAAATAAATATTTACTAATTTTATATAATACAAAAATTTAAAAATAAAATTAATAAAATATAAATCTAATCAAATCAAAATAAATTAATTAATATTCAATTGAATAACTATTAAAATAATTGATCATTATTTAGTTTGAATCAACTAAATAATTTTAAAAATTATTTGATTATTTAATTTAAATTAATTAAATATTTTAACAATTAGTTGAATTACTATTGAATTAATTAATTATCATTTAATTTGAATTAGTTTGAAATAAGTAAATATTTATTTGTGTGCTATTTAATTTCAATTGCATATAATTTATTTAATTTCTAATCAATTAAATATATTGAGGATTTAAATTTTATAAATTTTATTTTAAATTGGTGTATTATTTTAAATTAGTAAATATTTATTTTTGTGTTATTTGAAATAAATAAATGTTTGTTCTAAATTATTAAGTTAAGTATTTATCATTAAAAATATTAACAATAGAAATTGATTTGTCTACTTGTAAATTGATTATCATTTATCGGACTTAGGTTCGAGAGTTCATTTGTTCAAATTTTGTAATATTTGTTTATATTCAAAATTATTTAATATTATTAAAAAATTTGAGAATTATTTCTCATGAATACATAATGGCCTAGGGGTAAAGACTTAAAATATTATTTAAAAGTCTTGAGTTTAATTCTTAAGAAATAATTTTGGCTTTTTGGTTATTATTATATCAGAATTATTTAAAAATAAAATTATAATTAAAAATTAATTTAGTATTTAAAAAATGAAAAATAAAAAATAAAAGCCAATGTGGCAGTCCAGTCACGGTTTAAAAGTATAAGAAAACCGGTTTGAAAAAAATATTAACAGAAAAACTAATATGGTCCGGTTAAATTTTGTCAGAGATTAAATCGGGTCCTTTTTTTGTGAAGGACTAATTTGGGTTGTGTAATTTTTATGAAGGATCAAAATCGGTCTTCTCTTTATTTTTTAAAACCATATTATTATTTTTAATGATAGTTAATCATTAATTTTAGAAGGAAGGTATAAATAAAGTTTTTAAATATTTATTCTTTCCATTTTTTCAATTCAACAAAAAAAATTCATTCTCTTTATTAGGGATTATTTAATGGGTTAAATGTTTTTCTAGAATGAAAAGATATTGTTTAAAATTTATTGTTTTACTTTTTATGGGTTAATTTATTGTTTAAAATTCCATTTTAATAATTTTAATAATGCTTTATATCTTTTCATTTCATCATGTTTTCCATTTTTCAAATTTAGCAATTTTTTTTCATTCTTTTTTTTTTGAGATTATGTTATGAGTCAAATTAATTTTTTTAAAACCAAACTTGTCTTTCAAATTATTTTTTTTTGAAAGGCATATTGTTAATAGTTAATTTTAGCACATGTTAGCTCAATTATTTCAAACCAGTTGAGCTATCCCTTCCACACAAATTTGTGTTTATATTAAATTAACACATAGTATCAAAATAATAATTTATATTTATATATTTTTTTTAAACTTTTCTCTTTTGAAAATCACTTTTTTTTCTTTTTCATAAATTAAAAGAAATATCATAGAAAGTTTAACGATATGGTGATTTGATATAATTACCATTATCAAAACATATACCACTGTATATTTGATTGTTTGTAAATTGGGTCAAAGTTTTTTTAAAACCAAATTTGTATTTCCATTAATAGATGATATCGAAACATGAATTTATTTTTATATTTTTTTACTTTTTTTCTTTCTTTCTAAAATTACATAATTTTTATTTTTTAGTCCGGTTTGGAGGCCATTTCTGGCATCAAGTGGTTTCAACTCCCTTCCAATCGTAATTGCGGGGAATCAAAACGTAATCCTCCCTATCAAATTCAGCCGCCAATTACCACTGAACCAACTAACGATTGCTTTTTTAGAATATATTTATTATTGAATAAATTTGTTGAAAATTTGTTTATATAGTTATTTTATAAATTATAGATTTGTAATTATAAATTTGAATTTTGGATGTTTCAATTATATTTTAAAATAATTCAACATTTTACCTCCTCGTACCAAAACTTGAATTTTCGAACAATTCTCGTTCTCCGCCCCGATTTTCAACGAGGAGGAAGAAACAATCAAAATTCGTCTCAAATGGGTCTAGGCTGAGTTTGGATATCTACGCTCTACCACCACCTCTGTAGTAGAATTAACTTTTTTTAATAAAAAAGTTCATTTTCTCAATATTATATTACATAACTGATAATAAAATAAAACAATCTCAACAAATTTCGTACATATTGTTCTGTGTCGGTCAAAAGGCTCAATAAAATAAGGCTCACTTATCCAGTCCGCTTCATTGAGCCCTAGATATAAACTAATGTGATACCAGTGCATTCACATAGGTACCCGTCGTTTTTGCGCATTTGGGATTGAAGAAAATAAAAGGTATTAGTAAAAGATTAAATTTGGGTTAAAATGAGAAAAGTTATAAAAATACTAATATTAAAAGAATTGAATATTGAAAATAAAAAGTAATTAAGAAAATAAAGTTTATATTGTTTTAGATTGAATAATACATCTAAGAATGCATTTAATAAATGTAGAGGTTCCATTGAGAAACAATATGTGCAAAAAAAAATGTATGGATTATAACCCATAGAATGGATGGACTATTTATTGAGAGGCCCATATAACCGAAGTCCCAATCAGTAACTTCATGTTCCCGTAAATTCATGATTCCGTTATTCTTCAATATTTTAATTAGTAACTTCATATTCCCGTTAATATTCAATAGTTTTACCAATAACTTTATGATATAGAAATATTGGAACAATAGTTTGGTATGGTTACCCGTGCGTTCACACGGTACTGATGTTTTACCCGGGCGTTCACACGAGTACTGATATGGTACGCGCATTTTTTTTCAAAATGTAGTAAAAAAAAGTCAAATTTATTTAATCAAGAAATTTTATTGTTTTTAAAAAAGATAATAAATTGGTGCTTATAATTTTTGTATATATAAAATTTGTAAATGAACAATATATTTTTTTCGGATATAAATATAATTTTTGTTTTGCATTATTTATAAAAATATTGTTTAATATTTTGATGTTCCAATGAAAAAAATTTGTATGTATTAACTATATAAATAATAGAAAGCACAATTATGTTGTTGATAGATAGCTATAGTTTAATGTCATATGTAATTTATTAATAATATTAATTGTTATTTATATGTCTTTATAAATATTTTTTTTTAAAAAGAAAGATAATGACATAGTAATACTCACGGCCATATTCGTGTGAGCACCAACGTTTGAGTCTGTTCCCGTGCCCTATATGGGTACCTAAGTATCCATAGCCATACTGTTTACCCGCAGTTTTAATAAAAATTCATGAATAATTAAAATTCATGAATCAAAAAGTATATTTATCTCTCGATTTATTGTCAATTACAAACTTTTTAATGATTGAATTTAACACATATTTATGTAACATTATTGGTGCAATACACACGATTATCAAAATTTATTTTTTCAATTACTAACAATTTAGTTTATCATTATTTCTCATTAATAAAAAATAACAACTTGACATTAGATATCAATAAATTAAAATTTTTAATTCCATAAATACCTTAATCAGAATATTAAATACACAAAAATAAAATATTAAAACATAAAATCAAATATTAATTTAAAATAATTATGTATACATTTTTGTTGGTTCTTGGAAAATACTCCCTCCGTCCCAAATTATAAGAGAAATTCACTTTTTAGATTCATCGAATAATTAATGTATCTGGTCTGTATATAAACCAGATACATTAGTTATTCAATGAATAAAAAAAGAGAATTTCGCTTATAATTTGGGACAGAGGGAGTAATTCCTAATAAAAGATTTTTCAAACATTTTTGTATGCACGCATATGATAATATATAAGTGCATAAAAAAGTACCCAAAGTGGCAAGAAATCCATGAGTTCTAGTTGTATCTATGAGCAGGGAAAATGGAGGACACTTAATAAAAAACTGGAATCATAGCCATAGGCCTCACAATAATCGAGCTTCAAACAAAAAAATAAGGTAACAGATACGCAAAACTATAAACAACAATTATGTGCTAACATATAAGATGAAATCCGTACTGCCCTGACTGAAGAGAAAATATGAAATGGGGGAAAATGGAATAAATTGTAATTTCTTACTTTTATTTTACTTTCTCTTCCTTCTCTTTGATATAAGTATTGATTGGTTAACAGAAAACTAATTGGTGAATCAATTTTCACTATATCATAATAAGATTGATCTACATCTAGCAGATATTCTGATCATCACGAGTAACCACCATGATAATAATATACAATTACAAACATGTGAATTAAATTTTGCAGAGTTGACTCAATTAATAAAAGGATATATGGACATTCTTGACATAATAATAGTATATTAATTTTCAAACGCATATACATGTACCAAGATACTCAAATGCCAAGTGTATCAAATAAAGAAGCAATAGATAACTCTATGTGTTGACCACTGTGCGCATTGCCTTCAACGTCTACACGATCCACATCATTTAAAGACTGATTAAAAACGGCTAGCTTTCTTAATCAATTAAAATGGTATATATAGGTATGAAAAATGTATTGCATTCACAGCCAATTGCATGCTCAAGGGTTTGCACTAAGGGTTATCGTAAAAATGAGGATTTTCTTTGAGTAATAAATCTGAAGCTGAAGATATTTTATTCTCAATGGCAGAGTAGTCTTCACTCGCAGCAGTATGAGGATTTTCTTTGTTTTAGAGAATTTTTTTGTACTTGATGGAGAAGTAACCAATCAATGCTCCTGATTGCGACTTTACGTGTCTATTAATTTGATGACTGCAAGTGCACAGTCGTGTCGTATAGTTTTAAAAAGATATCAAATCCACAGAGACTATGAATCGACCTACCGTTATCTAAGGTGACTATGTAAAGCTAAGGCTAAGCAAACTTTGGTTGTTTCTAAGGGAAAATTAAAATCTTAATTCTAAAAATATAATAATAAACGGATATCAGTATGTATTTCGTCTAACTTAGGTGATCCGAAGTTCCATTGGCTATGGTTCTTATTTAATTAAAAATCTCTATTAACTATGTTGTTTAAAAGTCCTCCTCTCAAACTCTCGCTATGTTGATTTAGACTACCATCCTAAGTCATAGTGTACGCTCTCGCCATCCCATTAGATTTAGAAAAGCTTTTTGAAAACATCACAGTTGATAAAAGCTCATTTCATGAAGAGGTTATTTACTTAAATCTCATAGTCTCAAACTCTCGCTCTCTTGACTCGGATCATGCTAGTATTCCCTATCGTACGCTCTCGTTGTCCCGCGTCGGGTTTAAAAACACTTTTTGAAAATAAATATATTCTAATCAGTTTTAATACGCTTTCGCCGTCCTTAAAACTAATGTTCTATGTCTACTATCCAGTTAAAGATCTCAAACTCTCGCTCTATTGATTTTAAATTTTATTAGTTCTAAAATCTCAAACTTTCGCTCTATTAATTTCATAACTTTAGCATATTTAATTAGACACAAAACCAAACATATTTAAGCCACCTTATTTCGGATCCCTCCGGTTAAATTACTTTACATACCGATATCTTAATTAAATTGGCCAGACATATTAATACAGTTAAGCATGCATAAATTGATTCGGGTCATAATGATAAGCATATTAATTAGCATACAATATATCATGCAATAATAATTAAAGCGGTAAATAGAAACCTGAATAATGTAAATCTGAATTAATTAAACTTGAAATCTTCGAGTACTTGAACTTCTACCACAGGTCGGTTGGATCGTTCTTCCGAAATTATTTGGCGTAAATAGTAAAACAAGGAATAAAAACTAAATCTAACGTAAGCTTAGATCTATTAAAGGTTCACAACAATTTCCGGTGTAGAAATTGTTGTGAGAAAAGAATAAACATGAATTAAATTGCAAAGGAAATAATGAAAGCAGAAAATAAAAATGGCAGAGTTTCTTTTGCAGAATTTCGGACCCTTTTCAAGTACTATGCATGTGGTATTTATAGGATAGGTTTGCAACGTACTTCTTTTGAATTGAGTCCCCACTTTCCTTCTTTTTCTCCATAACTATAGTGGCACTTTTGGACGTGCGTCTCCACTTTGGTTTTGTGATGACGTGGCCAAGGAATAGTGGGAGACGAGCGTCTCCACTCTTTTACGTGGACTTCTTCCACTTTGGGCTTGGGAGATAGACGTCTCCAAGCATTATTAGGCCCAAGTCGGGCGTCTCCATGTGCTGAGGTGGCAGCTTCAACTCCTTCGTGGGTTGGGCTTCCACCATTTTGCTTTTGGGTCTTGTATTTTGCACCTTCTAATTGCTTTAGCACCTCTTCTTTCTTCTCTTAAATAAATGTGGATCGATTTTTGCTCTATTTCTTCTTCTTTTCATATATATGCTCGCACAAATTCATTTCTTGAAACAAAAGGAAATACCCGCATAATACCATAATCAAACAATATAATTAATTGAAAATGCTAATAATATTTATGGAATTTGAGCTAAATATATGATATAAATTCGTGTTATCAAACTCCCCCATACTTGAACCTTTGCTTGTCCTCAAGCAAATAATCAGATTAAAACAGGTGGACAATGAAAATATAAATACAAGTTCGCCACATTGTTCGAATTGTACTTGGCTACGAAGTGTTTTTGTTTAAAACCTATGAGATAAATCTCGACAATAAAATTACAGTAGCGACACTAAACAACTCCCTATATGCACACCAATCCGAATCATGCTATCATAACTTAGCCTTATTCTTGTCGTTTTGTTTTACCCGTTTCATTCGCGCGCAATCACATTAAGCCCATTATCTTTACACGCACATAGCAGAGCAGCCGATTAGTGACTATGATCCTCAAGTATGGAGTTCTGGCACAATTATGTGGTATACTCCTTTAACGCTCAGTTGTGGATTGTGGGGAATCGAACCATAGTTCTTCCTACCAAGTTCAGTACCAGATATCTTCTGAACCAACCAACAATGAATTTATTGAATATTTAAGATTTGTAACTGTTGGGATAAATAACCGTGTGAGGGTCACCTTACTTAGTTGGTACATTTCCATTAGCAGTTAAGCATACAAATTTTTTATCAAGTGGATCATACACTTATATTCATCGACTCTCTGCGTAGTTTGTATTTAAGACGGTGCCGACTGCTAGATAAACTAATAAGGGTTACTTCAAAACTAAAGTCTATGGTTTCGGTATAATGGTTACTCAAATCGGTAATGCATACATGGGGGTTTTAGAGTGTCGAGACGGTAACAGTATTATCTCACATTTTACTCTAGTTTCCTATATATCTTATAAGTAAGCGGCTTCGCCCTTTCGAATGTGTGGATTTATGCATTTATCGTTTGAAATTTTTGTTATGGTTCAAGAAAATGGAAGAATTCTAATAAATACGAAAATATGCATATAAGACTTAAAGACACATAAATATACTTTTATTGAATGGGAAAAACATTGCAACAAAGGAAGTAAAAGAAATAAAAATACTAAAGGTAATACGAGTAATACGACTCCCCCACACTTAGATCTTGCAGTGTCCTCAATGCATAAAAACTACGCCTCGTTGTTGCGATTGCGAGAACTGCTTCTGTCTCAGATTCGTACACGTCTTCGCCTATTATCGGGCATGCCATCAACACGAAGGTTGAGATCGTTCAGTTGGGTAGATATTTCAGTGTAGTGGCCTTCGGTCCTAATGGCATAGTCGCGTTGTTCCTGTTGCATTTCTCGAATGAGCCTTAATGTTTCGTTTTGATTTGTCTGCATAGCTTGAAAGAGTTGATCTTGGCGTAGTATTGCAGCATACATGGCGTCGAGAGTAATTGGCGAAGGGTTATTTGGAGGAGGTTGATGAGCATCGGGTTGTGGATCATTAAAAACATTATCTGCTTGGTCGAACTCGTGTTCCATTTTATCCACCGGTTCATTATGTGGTTTAGCTTGGTTTTCTTGAGGTTCTTAAAAAATAAAGCGCCAATGCTGAATATATCTGATGTTAATTTGTTCAGGACACGGTAAAATGACATTGGGAACCAAAGCTTTGTTGACGACCAGGGTGTAGCGACCGTCAGGTCGTGGTGACACAATGTGTGAGTCACGGCAGTATGTGAGATCCATGAACTGAGCAGGCATCAAGTACTGTGCGAGTGAAAGAATTTCATCAGCTAGGCCCAGGGAGTGTGCTAAGGTGGTAACTATACCGCGAAAACAGAAAGGATTTGTAGCGAGAGAGTTGACGCATCCTTGGATGTGTTGGAGCATAAAAGGTGCGGCATTAATTCGTTTGTTGTTAAGTCGCACAGAACAAAAAGAATAACTCATTCTGATTCACCTTGTGGTTGTTGGTTCTTGCAAAAATAGTGTGTCCCAAAATACGTTGAAAATAACGTATAGCGGGATTTTAAATATGAGAAGCTAAAAGATTCCTCCAACCAATAGCATGTTCACCAGTTAAATTAAACCATAGGTTAAAACCATGTTGTTCCCAAGGTTGGCCATCGAGTTCGAAAATACTGTGATGAGCATTAGGACCATGAGAAAAATTCAAATATGCAGCCACTTCATCTTGATCTAAATTAAATTCGCGATTAAACATCCGGAATTGGATGTTACCAGTTAAGAGTGGTAGATCAGCAGGAGTGTTGTAATTGAAGGAGCTCAAAAATTCTAAGACGAGCGGCTCAAAAGTAGGAGCGGATTCAGTACAAAGGCGGAGTAAGTGGGATTTTGTGAGGAGACGATTCACACCATATGCTAATCCTAAGGTTTCTAAACATTCAGTGTCTACATATCTTGTAGGGACAATTGAGCGTTCATAGAAAGCTAAATATTTGGTACGTTGAGCGTTATCGTCATCTTCTCTGAAAATTATTCTGGATGGGTCAGGAGGTGGTCTCTCAGGTCGCACATTTCGAATGATTGATCGTGGAGGCATGGTATGTGTTTGGAAGAAGGAAAAAGATGTGTGGAGAAAATTGGGAATAAAAGGTGGTGAGAGTGTGAAGAAGAGAATGATGGTGGTATGAATTTATATGGTGGTTTGTAGAAGTTGAAAGGTGGTAGAAATAAGTGTGATTTATGGTAGTGGTGAAATTTGAAAGAATAGAAAATGGGAATGGTGTAGTAGTGAAATGAATGTGTAGTGTTTATGGGATTTAAATGAAAGAATAAATGGAGAGAGGGAAGAATTTGAAAGATGAATTTGAAATTCAAAATGGAGAATATGTGGTTAAATGTGCGTGACTGATTCAATGCAGAGTCAAGACTGGCACCCCTTGGGAGACGAGCGTCTCAGGTGGCCAGTCTGCAGCAAATGCATGGGTGGAGACGGGCGTCTCCTATGTAGGGTAGGTGGTTTCGTCCACTTTTCCTCCTGGGAACGTGTGACAGACTGTGTAGTTAAGCATTTAAACATTAAAGACCAGCGTGACACAGTTTTAGCACTATAAATGGCAAACAGCAGGTGACATAATATAGTATAATTTATGCAGTTAACTAGATATAGGAGTTAAAATGACAGGATAAAATATAATAAAGCAGAATCAGGTACTGAATAATAGATTGCATTATGAATGAAAGTACTGACTGCTGATTGTATAGCAGAAAAATAAAAGTTGCAGAAAATAAATGCTAGACTTAAATACAAATACTAATAAATCTAAAAACTAAAAAAAACTAAAAATAATCTTCTAACGATCAACATCTCTAGCCACGTTTCTGGTTTTGCAAATTAGGAGCAATCGAGTAAATGAGCTTGAACACTTCGTCGAACTGTGCATTCACAGTGTCCATGAATCCAAAGAAATGCATTTGTAGAGAATGAACTTCTTCTCGCATGTGTTGTAGCTCATCTTGCAGCGCATCAATAGCTTGGCCATGGGTAATCGGGTGATAAGCGTACTCAATTCTTGGAGGAGCATTTCTCGGAGCTACAAATTCAGCAGATGCAACTGGGTGTGCTAAAGGAGCAGGAGGACGATTTTGTGGCGCAGGCTCAACTTCGGTCATATCCTCAGATTGATCTTCTTGTGAACCAGGAGGTTTTTCAGGTTCATATTCAGGCAAGGGTTCATCCTCAGGCATAGGTTCGTACTCAGGTATAGCTTCTTCTTCAGGCATAGGTTCATATTCAGGAGGGTTCATGTCATGATATCCAGGAGGAGTTTCAGGTTCAGATTCTGATTTCGCTTCAGGCATGTCATCATTGTCATACCCTAATTTTTACCCCCCTGAGATGTCACACCTCCAAATACCTTATCAAACTCAAAACAGGTACTCAGAGCAGTCACTTGTTTGCCTGATACCCAATCGAGGGTGCTCAAGGACAAAGGAGTTCAGGCAAAGGATCAATCAATATGAGAATAACCTCTAATACAATCATAGGATTCAAATGATTCATTTATTCACCTATGTTGATTAGACAACAATCATCTAGACTCAGGTTTGCTTAGTTCACCAATCTAGGGTTTTGAGCCTGTCAAGGACTGCAATCAGGGATCACATTTGGGAAACCCTAAAAAGCCCCAGGGCATCACTCAAAGGCTTAAATCATATTCAAATGATCCATATAACAATATCCAAAGGACATTACACTTCAATTCAAGATCTACAGTCATCAATTTCTTCTAGTCGATAATTAGGGTTTCAGACCTAATTCAATAGCATAGTTGACTTTTAATCAGGACATGGATCTAAAACTCAAAGCATGACTCAAGAACTTCTATTACCTCAATATAATCCATTCACATCACTCATTTGAGGAGGAGAGTTTGAATCATCACAGAAAGTCCAAGATTTCACTTCATTTGGAAAAAGTCAACTCTACAAGATCACCTTTGATTTTTAGGATTTTTGGTCAAACCATGACATTTAAGGATCAATATCATCAATATATGATTATTGATGTCATTTGGCAAAAGAAATTCAAGAAAATTCATCAAGGATCAAAAAGTCAGGAACTAGGGTTTTTAAGGGTACTTTGGGAACTCAAAATTTTGCTTACACACTAAAAAAACTCCCAAAATGAAAGTTGTAGATCTTGCAAAATAAAACAACATCTTACAATTCAACTTTTTTCAAGAAATCAATCATTTAAGAGATTTGGGATTTGGAAGTTATAGGTTATAAAAACTTAGAAAAAATTCTATGTGTTTTTAACCTAGTTTTCTTCCAACTTTAGGCCTATTTTTCACAAATTTCCCAAATGATTTTGAAGAAACCCCAAACTAATGAATTGAAGTATATATTAAGGGCTTTCCAAATTGTTATCAACCTTCTCCAAATTCATTTTGAGCTAGGAGTTATGATGGTTCAAAGTTGGGCTCATGGAGTAAAATTATAGGTCATGCCAAAGTTTGAAACTTGCAATTTTATGCAAATGCCTACACTATTTGATACCTCTAAACTTCATAAACATTATGAGGGATAAGAGAGGATCAAATGCATCATTTCAAAGAGATTGAAGAATATTCAAAAATTCAATGCCATGTGATTAAGTAATCATTACAAAATGGAATATTAGTGAATCATCAAGGAATCTTCTCCTAAGCCAATTGGAAGCCATTATGCATCAGAATTGTCCCCTATGATCAGAAGAGATCAATGGTTGGGGAGCTAACTCGAAAACACCATCATTGCATCTTGAAGATTCTTTGAATTTCTTCATGGCCAAGAAACCAAAACTCCCTCATTAAGCAAGCTTACTATCTCCAATTGCTCTGAGACTTTTGCCTATAAATACAAGTGCATACTTCAGTAATTAAACACACCAAAGCAACATAAATCTTGCTTTCACTCTTCTCTTCTCATACTTAGGTTTTTCAAAGGTTCTTTGGCAAGAAGACTCGGATTCTTCAAACCAAAGCTCTTCCTTTGAAAGTAAGTATTCAAACACATCAAGGGAGGTATTTAGAGGTGATCCAAACATCTGGAACACTTCTGTACGTGGAGAATCATCATCTTCACCTCTCACTTGGATCTGCATCAGTTGGGGTCGAGCAAGGAGTTCTGGGCAGTTTCAACCCAAGCCAAGCATCTCAACACCTTCCTGAGGGATCACTGAAGCTATCTGGATCATTGCAACAAATTTGTAGCATACTTTGATCAGAGCTCAACCTCCATTTTTGAGGTAAGTTTCATGAACTTCAAACTTCATAATTCACGCATGATAAATTAAAAATGAAGTTACCAGTTGGTTTATGCACCTTTAAGGATCATTAACCCTCAATCAATTGCATCATATCATGCATATAGAGTATTTCATGTTAAATTCCAGTTTTAGGGTTCTTAGTGTTCATGCGTGCGAATTTTGAATTACACTGAAAATAAATGATATCAAAGGATACCATCATGATCCTTATTCAAAAACGAGCAAAATCCATGTTTACATCTTTGAGTTTGGTTGAGAAACGAGTGAGATAGAAAATTCAAAAGTTATGGAAGCTTGAGGTTGAAGATGAAGATGGTGGCCCCATTTTTCAAATTTCCCAGAAACGAGTTTATTTTATTTTTAATAGTAGGTGTGTCACTTACGAATTCATCGTAGTGTCCCATTGGTTACAGCGGGCGTACAAAAGCCTTGCCTTGCCTTAGGTCTGGGGTTCGATCCCCCCTCAGACCTTTTGTTCATTTTATTTTTCAAACCACTTTTATGTTTTGCTTTCACATATAATCATATGGATGCCTTTCTTAAACAGGCCACGCGCGTGGCCCAGTTGGCATATGTTTTGTTTGGTAACATATAAGGCGTGGGTTCAACCCTTGGCAAGACCAAACCCTTTTTTTTATCACTATTTTCTTTCTTTTTTTTTACAAACTTCATATAATTGATTTACTTATCAAATTAAATCATTTCCTCTTGACTTTTTACACACTCTTCATTTAATACATCTATTTTATGAATAATCAAAAACTCACAAAAATATATATTATTTTTAATATATTTTAATTAGGTTTAAAATTATAAGTTTTAAGTATGTTTGATACTTTTAAATATAGTTTTCTCTTGATTTTCAAAACCTAATTTCTTGTAAATATTCTTGTGATAAAACCCTAATCATTTAGGACTTAATTAGGTATAGACTTTGTCTTTACCCTAATTAAGTTGACTTTTGGCAATATTTCAAACTCCGATTTAAAATGACGATTGAGGTTTTCAGACAACAAAACCTTGTTTCACTTCAAATCATTTTCAAACAACTGTTTCTTATAAACAGTAAATCATTTTCTTTGGGCCTCTAATACAGTGTAAGACCCAACACCTTATTTCTTTTCTTAGTTTGATTTCAAAAACTGTATTTACAAAATCTTCTTTCTGTTTTCAAAACATTCTTCTGGTATTTGAAGGGCATTATTCCCGGTGAAACTCTTCAGATACCTATGTGACCTATGTCCATCTTCACTTCTTCTGTTTTCAAAAACCTTTAACTGTTTATTATAAATATTCAACTGTTATCAATAAAACAACAAAATTGCTGGTGAGGCTTTGTATATACTTCTTAAAAGGCCTCCACTCCATCCAGGTTAGGCTTTACAAGCTTTCAATTTACAGTCTTTATTTAAATTACTGTCAAATATAAACTGTTTATATATTGTTTAGGACTACGTCTGAGTGTAAACCTTAGGACAGTTAAACTATATCTATATATACATATTATAGGACTATGGCCTAGGATTGAGAATGTCTTCTCGGTGAAGGCTCTTTCCTAATTAGAGATTCAGGCAAAAGTTAGAGACATAAAAAATATATATGGCAAGTTAGGGTAGACTTAAAACCCGAAAGGGGTAGTTTACGCAAAAGTTAGGGATATATGGCAAGTAACTGTGTTCAGGACAAACTTGATCATTAAGAAAATCCAGAGCGGAGTATTCATCATCAGTAGGTCATCTTCTAAGAAGCACGAATACAGCGCAATTCAGAATGGAAGGGAAAGATAATGGTCGTCACGTTTCATCGTAGCCCTTTTCCCAAAAATTACCAATTTCCAACTTTGTAAATACTCCATGGAATCAAGCATTTGGCTGATTACCATTCTATAAATAATAATTTGTGCCTTGTGCTTTTTATCTTTGCAATCGAGTCTTATTCAGTTTCTTAAAATGCATTTTAAGTTTAAACAGTCATTTTTTTTGAAACAAATGTTTTCATAAAATAAAATGAATTTATATACAAAATAAAGGTGAAATTTCTTTCCAAGGGTTACAAACATTAGGAAGAATGCAAACAGTTGCTTCGAGAACGGTTGAGACTCTGGGAACAGGTTTCCCTATGAGGTCGCTTTGCGAACATCTCCCAATGACGGATTTTCACTTCAAATCATTTCACTCACTTTGAATAGCGGGCAACCAATAACCAGGTATCCCCAACGGAGTACAAACTGCAAGAAGAAGACATCTTCTGATCGACAAAGATTCAGGTCGTATCATAGGATTTCATATCCGCGACAATTCAATTCACATGCACTTTATATTTTATAATCATCGTAACATTCATGCATGCTTTACATAACTACAGGGTTAGCATAGTCTAGTTAGGCTTTGATCCTGTTATTGCCCGGGTCACTTGGACATATACTCAAGCTCCCCCTGCAAAGTCGGAAAAGGTTTTTTTTTCTTAAAAAAAAGTTCAAACACCCAAATTTCCCCAAGAGGTTAACAAATAGTGGTCTTCTAGAGGAAGATTGTTTGTTTACTTTGAGAAATCCTCAGCAAGTTAACAAATGGTAATCTCCCTCAAAAGAATAGTTGACTCACTTCCGTTGTTGCTCCCGATCAAAGTCAACAATAGTGGTCTTCTTCAGGAAGATAGTTTGGTCACTTTTGGGATTCCCCCAGCCGAGATTCTCTGGCAGGTCAATAGTTGGCAATCTTCTCCAAGAATATAGTTTGTCCGCTTTAGAATTTTCCCACAGAGCCGACGAATGGCAATTTTCTTCAAGTAGATAGTTCATTTCGCTTAAAGATTCCTCCACAGAGCTAATGGATGGTAGTCTTCTCTGAGAAGACAGTTCGTATTCCTCAACAATGATTTGACAAATGGTAGGCTTCCTCCGGAAGATAGTTTGTCCTCATGGATTTGACAAATGGTAGTCTTCCTCCGGAAGATAGTTTGTCCACTTTTGGATCCCTTCAGTAGATCGACAAATGGTAGTCTTCCTCCGGAAGATAGTTTGTCCACTTCTGGAACCGACAAATGGTAGTCTTTCTCCGAAAGATAGTCACTACTAGAAATTTTGCTTTTAGTGACCAAAATAGTGACCGAAAATATGAAAAATCGGTCTTTAAATTCATCAGTGACCAAATCAGTGACCATTATTTTACAGTAGCGAAAACCCAAATCAGTAACCAAAGACCGATTTCGGAGACTGTTTTTGTGACCGATTTGAAATTAATTTTTTTGCACATTGTGACCGATTTAGCCACCGATTATATAGTATCGTATGGTAAAATCGGTCTCTATTTCTGTCTCTAAAATCTGAATTTTTCTAATTATTATTAATAATTTACCATCCCTGTAAATAATTTTTGAAATCTAATTTAATATCTCTAAAATGATTTCATATACAACAAATAATTTAACAAGCACGCAATAATATGGACATAATATATAATATATTTAAGTATTACCAAATACTTATAAAAAAATACAAAATCAATCCAAAACATACCCAAGCTAAGTTACTGGTAAACTGGTCTTTGATATCATCAGACACAGACCAAAGGGGGAATAAATCCCTTTCAATTCTTGCATACAAAAAGTCAATATCCTAACTCAAAAAACAACTACAAAACATATAAAAGTAAACCACATTATTTCCCTTGTCATTTGTCTCCTATTTGTTCACCATCATTAGACACACCAACATTATCATCAGACATATCAACATTATCATCAACCACATCATCATTATCATCAGCCACATCATCTTCATGAACTTGTTCTCTAATATATGGCTTGGGCTGAAAGTTTAAGCTTTCCATCAATTATTTTAGCGCATCACGAAGTTCATCTCTTTCCTTTCTCATTTCTTCCCTTTCAATTTTCATTTCTTCCCTTTCAATTTTCAGTTCTTCAAATTCATGTCTTTGCACCCATTCAGTTGACGAGGAACTTGAACCACGGTAATTTCGCCTGCTTGCAAATAAAGAAGATTCACTCCCAAGACCATAAACATGTCCTTTCCTTATTCTTGCAACCTCGGTCCACACATCAATTTCCTTTGGTGGCGGAGTTCCTTGCGAAGATTCTTGTTGGGTTAGTTCTTCCCATCTACGTTTATAATTTTCCTATTTACACAAATATAAGACTAATTAATATTTTAAAATGAAGTAAAATAAATGAAATCAACATGAAAAATAAAAAATAAAAACTATTTAAAGTTGAGAACTCATTACATAAACATGTTCCGATCTTCGATCAACCCAAGTCTTATTCTTGCGATGTTGGTGTGTGTGAACAAACAAATCTGAAGGAGTGGGGGGAATACCATTCATTTCCGTCTATAACAAAACAAAGAATATGAATTAGAACTAGAACTAGAATCCAAAGAATAACCAAATTTTGCATATATATTTAATAACAACTTTGCACATCAATAACAAAAGACAAGTATATACTGCAGTAGCAACAAAATGCATAACCACTAATTATCACATGGAACTACATAATTACAAATCAGCTCCTAACATATGTGTACCACTAATAGAAAAACAATCAATTATACATCAGTTCCTAACAGATTTGAACCACTAATGATTTTGAAAACATTGTTGTTAATGCTGAATTTTTATCATGGGAATAATGCAAATTAGATATGCAATATATAAGGCACGCCCACAATACATAAGGAACACCCACAATATCTAGAATAAGCCTTACAATATTCTAGTATATATTTGTTTCAATAAGAATTTGAGATTTTCACTTGCCTTTCTACAAACAAAACATATGCAGTGAAAACACGACACACAAAATCAGTCAAAAACACAAACATATGCCGCAGAAATACAGAGTTAATAGCACACAAAACCATTTATATACACATCAGGTTTATATAAATAAAATAAACTTTACCAAATTAGCTCTATGTTGGGATGTGGAGATAGAGCCACAAGTGTGTAGGGGCATTCCAAAACCTTCACAGTCAGATGCTCGGTTTGTTTTCGCCTGTATACTCTTCTTTTTATATCCTGAAGTTCCCCAATGCTCACATAATGTATTCCACAAATTCAGATTAATCCATGTTGGTCTTTTCCTTGTGACACGAACCTTGTTTAGGTTATTTTTCATTATTGCTGCACCTCGTTTTTCAAAGTTCTTTCTAGCCCATGCATCATCCGGTGGAACAAAATTATACTTTTTTTGTATAGAAAGCATAAAAAACTAAAATTACTGACACAATAAACATAACAATAGCAATTTAGGATTGTATTGTAAAAGAAGTATGAAAATTAATTATCTAAGAAAAGGATGGTTCCAACAAACTTTATAACCAAACTTATGAAACAAATTTATGATAGATTAAAAAAAATACAACTTTATGAATTAAGTATGTTTTTGTCCCTTTATTTCTATGTTCTGTTCAACATCTTTTCTTATATTTAATTGAACAATTATCATTGATAAAACAAGGAAAGAAGAACACTATCAAATTTAATGTTGTGGCTTTTGGCTACTAGAAAGAAGAACACAAGGAAAGAAATCCTAAAATATGGGGCTGGAATTTATAATATCTATGGCTATCTTGCTTTCTTTCTCATATGAGAATCCTTGTTAGTTAAGTTAAACTATTAAGAAACATACCTTTGCTACTTAATGCTCTGTTAGTTAAGTTATATACCATTGCTAATAAGTATATTTAATAACAAAGATTTTTTTTTAGTTAAGTTATGATCTGTTTCAAATTTTAAATTAATTCATTTAAACTACATATAGCATTAAGAAAAATATATATGGCTATCTAAAATGTTCATTCAATTACACCTACTAAAATTTCACATATTAGAAAAATACCTTAAACTCTCCAAACCACAAGTCCCTTGTATCAATGTGTATCTTCTTCCATGAGTTCCATGGCATACTATAATTACTCCAAATGATATCTCTGATCCCACTAGCTGCAGCATACAAAGGCAAAAATCTACAAACAATACATATGAATAGTTAAGAAATGTATATATTATATGAAAAGTACTGAATATAGATATATTCATATATATAAATATATACCCTTGCAAGTCAAGGTACAAAGTTTGCTTTCCTCCACTACTTTGTGTCTCAGATGGAACAACAGTTTCACTTGATCTTGGGGTTTGTGCTCCATCAGAATCATAAGGTTGTGAAATAGACGGTGATGCTACCCCTCGTATTGAAGATGGAGGTGTGATATTAGATGTTCTAGTAGCAGATGAAGCATGAGGAATTAAGACATTAGATATCCGAGTAGCAGATGCAACATGAGAATGTGGGACATTAGATGTCCTAGTAGCAGATGCAACATGAGGAAGTGGGACATTAGATGTCCTAGTAGCAGATGTAGCATGAGAAACTGGGACATTAGATGTCATAACAGCAGATGTAACGCGAGGAAGTGGGACATTAGATGTCCTAGTAGTAGACACATCATGAGAAAGTGGGACATTAGATGTCCTAACAGCAGATGAAACATGAGAAGGAGGGACATTAGATGTCCTAGTAGCAGATTCCCTTATAGGAGGTGCAACACAAGGATGTGGGCCATTAGATGTCATAGTAGCAGATGTCGGTGTATGAGGAAGGCCATTAGATTTCTTAGTAAGAGATGCCCTACAAACAGGTCTAACATGAGATGTGCTTGAAGAGGGTGCAACATGAGATATACTATGAGGAGATGCAAAATGCAATGTCTTAGAAGGATGTGTAACATGAGGAAGGGCACCAAGAGATGTCATATGTGGAGGTGCATCATGGGATGTCGTACGAGGAGGTGCATCATGGGATGTCATGTGAGGAGGTGCATCATGGGATGTCATGTGAGGAGGTGCATCATGAGATGTCATATGTGGAGGTGCATCATGGGATGCCATGTGTGGAGTTGAAATTTTGATATGTTTTAATTTACGAGTCTTTGAAGCTTTTTCCTTAATTTTATCTTCACCTGCCATCTGCAATCAGTAAAAAAAATTAGAATTGTTTATAGCATAAAATAACTAAATGCATCACATTCCACAAAATGAAAAATATTACAATTTAATAATCATTATGTCCATGTATCATCTCATCATCATCATCACCATCATCATCAATATCAATGTTAGTGCCATCATCCTGATACTCGGAGTATTCTAAATCATTTTCTAAATCAAATTCGTCCTCGTTCTCCTCGTCTTTCTCATCATGTTCTTTTTCTAGTTCCTCAATACTCATTTCTATTTCCTCATATTCCCCTTCATCTCTTAAATGGTCAAGTAACTCATCATTTGCTACAAAATCAACACTTGTTGTAGTTGTTGTTGAATCTTGATATGCAACCTCTAATGTGTAACGATCATCGACTCTGCCTCTAGGTTTTGTCTTAATGGCAACCCACCAATCAATCTTTTCTTTTAATTTTCCTGGGTATGGTACATAATAAACTTGAATAGCATTTGTTGCAAATATGAAAGGATCATAATTTGAATATCTTCTACGGTGATGAACCTCCATAATGCCATATTGGTGCTGAACTTTCATGCCACGATTGGCAACAACATCAAACCATTCACAATTAAATAAAACTAATTGTTTGGTTGGTTCTCCCAGGTATTCAACTTGCATAATCTCTTTAATATTCCCATAATAATAATTTTCTTCAACTCCTTCATCGTCACCTTTGACACAAACTCCACAATTAATGGTTTTTTTTCCAGCACTCCATTCTTCGGTGTGAAACTTAAAACCATTGACATAATAAATAGGCCAAGTATAAACCTTCCTCTTAGGACCATATGCTAACTGGTGCAAATACAAATCTTGCACCATGTTATTTTTGTCATGTACCTACCAAAAGGAAACATAAACTCATTATATTCCACAATTATAAGATAAGTTAAGTATTATAGTTGAAATCACTTTAGAAATTGCATGAAACTTACATATGCTTGAAACCAACTTGGAAATTCAGATGCAATCCTACCGTCCACGACAACTTGAGATATATTTGGATAACTTTCTTCCAAATATTGCACAAAGCATCTAACACGTGATATTATTATTATTATTATTATTATTATTATTATTATTATTAAAATCATTCTATATGATTAATATAAAATGATAAATCAAGTAAAGTTTAATTTACTTACTGAATAAATGGTTGGACTTCTTCACAATTTAGTAGGATATGCAAATGTGCAGCAGCTAATTCTTTTTCATCCAAATACCGACTCTTACGAGTTCCAGCTAAGCGACCAGGATGATTAAAAATTGATAAAGTATGTTGAACTACATCATCTTGAACCCCATCATCATTTCGACATACTTTATTTCTCAAAGATTTCACATGAGACTCAAAATAATATGAACAAAAATGAGAAGTCTCTTGACATAGATATGCCTCACAAATCAACCCTTCTACATGCGATCTGTTTTTAACCATTTGTTTCAACCTTTTCAAGTACCTAAATAATAATATATATAAAGTTAACTACTAATTATGAAAACTTAAAAATGTAGATTTATGGGTTGGACAATTTGAATGATTACCTCTCAAATGGATACATCCAACGATATTGCACAGGACCCCCAACCCTTGCTTCATAAGGAAGATGAATCGGAACATGCTCCATGGAATTAAAGAATCCAGGTGGAAATATTTTTTCTAATTTGCAAGTTGTAATCACTATATTTTTTTCCATCAATAACAAATCGTCCACACGCAAAGTTGTTGAGCATTAATCCTTGAAAAACTTACTCAACTCAGCTATAGGACTCCACACTTGATGGGGAAGTGCACTAAAAGAAACTGGTAACAATCGCTCTATAAATACATGGCAATCATGACTTTTCATTCCAATAAGCTTCCCATCACCTTTGCTTACACATCTATGCAAATTCGAAGCATGACCATCAGGCATTTTTAACTCAGAAACCCATTTATACACAACCTTTTGTTGGTCACTAGACAAAACATATTTTGCTTTAGGCTTTAAAACTCTTCCATTTGATTGTGTTTGTAATTCTAACTCCTTTCTTCGACAATACTTCTTCACATCCATTCATGCCTTAGCATTGTCTTTGGTCTTATCTTTTATGTCCATCACTGTATTAAAGACATTATCAAACACGTTCTTCTGAATATGCATAACATCAAGATTATGCCTTATTAAGTTGGTTTTCCAATAAGGTAACTCCCAAAAAATACTTTGTTTTTTCCAATTATGGGACACACCAAACCCATCACATATACAAGGATCGACCTCAGTTACTTTAGGGAAATCAGATACTTCATCCCACACATCATCCCTAGTCAACTATTTTGGAGGTCGAGACTTTTCTACTCGGTTCTTGTAAAATGCATTCTTATTTCTTCAAAATGCATGATCTGTAGGCAAAAATTGACGATGAGAATCAAACCAAGAACACTTGCCACCATGCTTCAAGAAAAAAGATTTTGATTTATCCATACAATATGGACATGCTAATTTTCCAGTTGTACTCCAACCAGACAACATTCCATATGCCGGAAAATCATTAATAGTCCACATTAATGCAACTTTCATTATGAAATTCCTTTTCCTTGAAATATCATATGTAAGCACTCCTTCATCCCACAAAAGTTTGAGCTCACCTATCAATGGTTGCAAATAAACATCTATCTTGCTCTTTGGATTATGAGGACCGGGAATAATCAAAGTGAGAAACATGTAGGGAGTTGTCATGCACAGTTCTGGAGGAAGATTGTAGGGGGTAACAATTACAGGCCAACATGAATAAGAAGAGGTTGTATGATTAAATGGTGTAAAACCATCGGTGCATAATCCAAATCTTACATTCCCCTCTTTAGCAGCAAAGGAAGGATAAGTTTGATCAAAATGTTTCCAAGCCTCTCCATCCGATGGATGACACATCACTCTTGGTTCTCGTTTATTTTCATAATGCCACCTCATATGAGGAGCAGAGCTCATTGAAGCGTATAATCTCTTAAGTCTGGGAATTAAGGGTAAATAGTGCATTCTCTTTATGGGCACCTCTTTGCAACTCTTCTTGCCAGTCTTTTTTTTCTTATAACGAGGTGCATTACAAAACTTGCATTCTCTTAGTTGTTTACATTCATCGGTGTAGTATAGCATACAACCATTAACACAACAATCTATTTTTTCTGCAGTGAGACCAAGTTTTGAAACAATTTTCTTAGTCCTATAATAATCATTAGGAACAAGATTGTTTGGAGGATGTGTCTCCTTCATAAGTGCCACCATTTGATTAAAAGACCGTTGAGACATGTTCCCCTCTGACTTAATCATCAATAATCTAACAGCAGTAGATAATTCAGTATGATCGTTGCATCCATGCCACAATGGTTTATGTGCTGCATGTAGTAAATCATAAAACTTTTGATCATTAATATTTGGAGACTCTTCCATTTCTTCCTCACATTGCATTTGGTGTTCTGGTCCAACAGCGTCATAAACCATATTCTCAAATCTACCGTGGTTGTTGCTATGACCCTCTTGTGCAAACTTTTGTTTATTAATTTCTACAAGTAACTCCGGATCACTTTCTCCATGACATGTCCAATACCAATAATCAGGTTTGAACTCTTTTTGAAAAATATGAACTTTAACTTCTTCGAAGTGTTTCAAAGGGACGTTTTTGCAATTAGAACAAGGACATCTAATTTCACTATTAATTATGCCCTCTTGCCGAAGTGCAAATGATACAAATTCATCTAACCCATTTCGAAACTCGTCAGTGTACCCCTTCCGACCAGGATTTAACCTATTATACATCCAACTACGATGTAGTCGGATGTCCATGTTTATTCTGTAATATAATTAAAGTATATAGATCATGTATTGTATTTAAACAGAGCATATATGTCATGTATAATATTTAAGTTAGACACCAAAAATGAAAAAATAACTTATAATTTCATATTATAGTTCATATATGGTATTTAAGGCAAACAATATATATAAGACTAGATTCAAGAAAATATTAAAGAATCTCACCTTCTACAATTATTTTTCAAATAATTACCTTGAGTTCTTGTATAAAAAGTAGAGCACTCTGATCCCAAATATCTACAATGTCAATATAAAAATAATGAGCATACCTGAATAAAAGGGAAAAAAATTCTACTTCCAACAATGAGAATATGGTTATGTGAACAATTTGATACACTTGCTAAATTACTATTAAGTTTTTAGAGTTGTTGCTAAAGAGTATCAGATTTATTGAATTTAAAAGTCTACTCGTACAAATCAAACAGGGAAGTTCAATTAAAGAAACAACAAGAGTTAGACAACAAAAATAATTTAAATCCAACAATGAGAAGAGTGATCATAAAAATAGAGACTTAGTTTCACTGTCAGAAAAATTACTAGGAGACTATAGTAAGAGGACAAATTAATAGTAATATGTTGCCCATATAAATGAACCTATAACTATAGCAAAGTTTGAGTTCAGTTAAGTGTTTTTCTAAGAGTTGAAATACAAGTAATCTACAGGAAGGTTAAATGAGGATACCAATAGCACTTAAAGCACTTCTTCACCATGTGCACAACTAGCAAGGTAGAATTACATATTGTTATCAGTTCTTAAAATTTTAAATTTGCATCCCAAATTATAAAAAAAAAAAAATTAAAACTATTGCTGCTAATGAACATATGCCAAGAATAAGCCTAAATAAATTCTAACTAAGCATTTCCAACCAACACATTTTCCATCAAGAGAATAGTAAATTTTTCTCTATATAATAATTTTAAACTCTAGCTAATATTCTGGGTTTCGCTACATGATTAACTCATTTTGATTACTTAGGAGTCTTCATCTTTAAAGGCAAACCAATAATGATTCATTACAAGCCATTACTAAAAAATTAATTGTCAAACTTAAAGCTTGGAAGAACTTACTCTCAATGATGATTCACTACAAGCCAGATTAAAAAAACTCATGCTATCTTATAAATTCTAAACACCACCATAAGACAATATAACTTTCTATCACTTTACTTAAAGTGATTAATATCTACTGGGGTTTAATATTAGTGATTTAATCATGTCAAAATGATTTCATACTCATATGGAATTAACATCTTAAACTTATTCTAATCAATTTCTTTTGTCACAATGACAACAACTGTCAATAAACATAAAACTTGTTTCTATTCTATATTTATTATGTTATTTTCAAGTATCTCTCTTTCTCACACATAAATAGGGCATCCAATACCCAAAGAAATTTCTATCAAAATCTAAAATCCCACTCACAGAGAAACAAAAAAACAACCATAATAATAAATAGAAACAACCATTAAAGAAAAGAAGCATGCAAGAGAAGCAGAAAGAAGTGAAATACCTTGATATGTTGTTGAAGGTTTTGCGGTTTTTACCGGACGGCGAATGAAAGATTTGAATAGCGGAGAAACAAGGAGGAGTGGGCGGCGGAGAAACAAGGATGAGTGTGCGGCGGAAAAATAATGTTTACGAGGTCATGAGTGTTAGGGTTGGTGGAGAATTTTGAAACAAAGAAGCTGTAAAAATAAAACTATCATTTTGTTTTAAAAATAAATTACCGAGCGCGGAAAAAGAAAGTGGAAACGTTTTGTCTACAGTTGGAAAATGCTTAGATGCGTTCATATAGTTTTGATATTCAGAATAATATAACATAAACGGTTAGATGGATTGGTAGGAGATCTTTATTGGCACTGAAATGTCACCGCTTCGACTCTTGGCTGGGCCATTTTATGTCTAGTATTTTTAACCACTAAAATTTAAAATAAAAAACAATGCAGCAAAGGATGGAACTCATATCCTTCTTTAACATATGACCAACCACTAGACATAGTATTATATTGTTATTAGTTTAGCCTATATATACTTTAGCCACTGAAATTCAGTCGCTAAATTAATTAAAATTATGTAAAAAAAACAAAAATTAACTTTAGCTTTTTTATATTGAATATTTGGTCACAAATTTGCTGACTAATTTCAATTAGTGACCGATTTTGCGACATCAAAAATTTTACATATACCATACTAATTTTTGGTGGCTATTTTGGTGGCTAGAGTGACTGAAATTTTTCGGTCACTATTTTAGTCACTAAAAGCGAATTTTCTAGTAGTGAGTTTGTTCAGCTCCAGAATCTCCCCAGCTGATCGACAAATGGTAGTCCTCCTCTGGAAGACAGTTTGTTCATGTCCAAGACTTTCTCAGCATAAGTCGATGAATGGTAGTTTTCTCCCCGAAGACAGTTCGTCCACTTTCAAGCAAAGTCATTAGCTCCTCCAAGGGACGCACAATCATGTGGTATTCCTTCAAAGATGTTAAGTCGAAGGAAAGTATGATGAAGTTTCTTAATTGCCATCAAATGGTATCTCACCTCCAAGTGCTGGTGAGAAGTTTGATGAGGAAACAAACCCTTGTAGATTTCTCTTCATCCGAGATATCTTCCAAAAGATGATGAAGTTTCTTAATTGCCATCAAATGGTATCTCACCTCCAAGTGCTGATGAGAAGTTTGATGAGGAAACAAACCTTTGGAGATTTTCTCTTCATCCGAGATATCTTCCAAAAGATGATGAAGTTTCTTAATTGCCATCAAATGGTATCTCACCTCCAAGTGCTGGTGAGAACTTTGATGAGGAAATAAACCCTTGGAGATTTTCTCTTCATCCGAGATATCTTCCAAAAGATGATGAAGTTTCTTAATTTCCATCAAATGGTATCTCACCTCCAAGTGCTGGTGAGAAGTTTGATGAGGAAACAAACCTTTGGAGATTTTCTCTTCATTAGAGATATCTTCCAAAAGATGATGAAGTTTCTTAGTTGCCATCAAATGGTATCTCTTCTTCAAGTGCTGGTGAGAAGTTTGATGAGGAAACAAACCCGTGGAGATTTTCTCTTCATCTGAGATATCTTCCAAAAGATGATGAAGTTTCTTAATTGCCATCAAATGGTATCTCACCTCCAAGTGCTGGTGAGAAGTTTGATGAGGAAACAAACCTTTGGAGATTTTCTCTTCATCCGAGATATCTTCCAAAGTATGATGAAGTTTCTTAATTGCCATCAAATGGTATCTCACCTCCAAGTGCTGGTGAGAAGTTTGATGAGGAAACAAACCCTTGGAGATTTTCTCTCCATCAGAGATATCTTCCAAAAGATGATGAAGTTTCTTAGTTTCCATCAAATGGTATCTCTCCTCCAAGTGCTGGTGAGAAGTTTGATGAGGAAACAAACCCTTGGAGATTTTCTCTTTATCTGAGATATCGTCCAAAATCACAGCAGAATCCAGTTTCGTGATCGGACATCCGAAACAAGGGGAGGTTGTTTACCTTTTTCTAAGTAGTAAACACTTATTTAAAGAAGATGGATTGCGCATTTTTCATTGCCGACCATTCGGCATAATCCACGTAATACATTTCTACCGGAGTTTGTCTCCTTATTCCCCGGCGAGTGCGACAACGGGATCAAGTCATGCACCAGGATTTTATTATCTCTGCGACATCTCCAGGATGCCCAAAAGTCGTGCATTCTTTGGTATTTAAGTCTCTTTCACTTAGGAGAGATCAAGATGTCAATCTTTCTCCCTCCAAATGAAAGAAACTTAAATAGGGGCATCTGTCATACCCTAATTTTTACCCTCCTGAGATGTCACACCTCCAAATACCTTATCAAACTCAAGAAAGGTACTTAGAGCAGTCACTTGTTTGCCTGATACACAATCGAGGGTGCTCAAGGACAAAGGTGTTCAGGCAAAGGATCAATCAATATGAGAATAACCTCTAATACAATCATAGGATTCAAATGATTCATTTATTCACCTATGTTGATTAGACAACAATCATCTGGACTCAGGTTTGCTTAGTTCACCAATCTAGGGTTTTGAGTCTGTTAAGGACTGCAATCAGGGATCACATTTGGGAAACCCTAAAAAGCCCCAGGGAATCACTCAAAGGCTTCAATCATCTTCAAATGATCCATATGACAATATCCATAGGACATTACACTTCAATTCAAGATCTACAGTCATCAATTTCATCTGGTCGACAATTAGGGTTTCAGACCTAATTCACTAGCATAGTTGACTTTTAATCAGGACATGGATCCAAAACTCAAAGCATGACTTAATAACTTCTATTACCTCAATATAATCCATTCACATCACTCATTTGAGGAGGAGAGTTTGATTCATCACAGAAAGTCCAAGATTTCACTTCATTTGGAAAAAGTCAACTATACAAGATCACCTTTGATTTTTAGGATTTTTGGTCAAACCATGACATTTAAGGATCAATATCATCAATATATGATTATTGATGTCATTTGGCAAAAGAAATTCAAGAAAATTCATCAAGGATCAAAAAGTCAGGAACTAGGGTTTTTAAGGGTACTTTGGGAACTCAAAATTTTGCTTACACACTAAAAAAACTCCCAAAATGAAAGTTGTAGATCTTGCAAAATAAAACAACATCTTACAATTCAACCTAGTTTTCTTCCAACTTTAGGCCTATTTTTCACAAATTTCCCAAATGATTCTGAAGAAACCCCAAACTAATGAATTGAAGTATATGTTAAGGGCTTTCCAAATTGTGCTCAACCTTCTCCAAATTCATTTTGAGCTAGGAGTTATGATGGTTCAAAGTTGGGCTCATGGAGTAAAATTATAGGTCATGCCAAAGTTTGAAACTTGCAATTTTATGCAAATTCCTACACTATTTGATACCTCTAAACTTCAAAAACATTATGAGGGATAAGAGAGGATCAAATGCATCATTGCAAAGAGATTGAAGAATATTCAAAAATTCAATGCCATGTGATTAAGTAATCATTACAAAATGGAATATTAGTGAATCATCAAGGAATCTTCTCCTAAGCCAATTGGAAGCCATTCTGCATCAGAATTGTCCCCTATGATCAGAAGAGATCAATGTTTGGGGAGCTAACTCGAAAACACCATCATTGCATCTTGAAGATTCTTTGAATTTCTTCATGGCCAAGAAACCAAAAACTCCCTCATTAAGCAAGCTTACTATCTCCAATTGCTCTGAGACTTTTGCCTATAAATACAAGTGCATACTTCAGTAATTAAACACACCAAAGCAACAAAAATCTTTCTTTCTCTCTTCTCTTCTCATACTTAGGTTTTTCAAAGGTTCTTTGGCATGAAGACTCGGATTCTTCAAACCAAAGCTCTTCCTTTGAAAGTAAGTATTCAAACACATAAAGGGAGGTATTTAGAGGTGATCCAAACTTCTGGAACACTTCTGTACATGGAGAATCATCATCTTCACCTCTCACTTGGAGCTGCATCAGTTGGGGTCGAGCAAGGAGTTCTGGGCAGTTTCAACCCAAGCCAAGCATCTCAACACCTTCCCGAGGGATCACTGAAGCTATCTGGATCATTGCAACAAATCTGTAGCACACTTTGATCAGAGCTCAACCTCCATTTTTGAGGTAAGTTTCGTGAAATTCAAACTCCATAATTCACGCATGATAAATTAAAAATGAAGTTACGAGTTGGTTTCTGCACCTTTAAGGATCATTAACCCTCAATCAATTGCATCATATCATGCATATAGAGTATTTCATGTTAAATTCCAGTTTTAGGGTTCTTAGTGTTCATGCGTGCGAATTTTGAATTACACTAAAAATAAATGAAATCAAAGGATACCATCATGATCCTTATTAAAAAACGAGCAAAATCCATGTTTACATCTTTGAGTTTGGTTGAGAAACGAGTGATATAGAAAATTCAAAAGTTATGGAAGCTTGAGGTTGAAGATGAAGATGGTGGCGCCATTTTTCAAATTTCCCAGAAACGAGTTTATTTTATTTTTAATAGTAGGTGTGTCACTTACGAATTCATCGTAGTGTCCCATTGGTTACAGCGCGCGTCCAAAAGCCTTGCCTTGCCTTAGGTATGGGGTTCGATCCCCCCCTCAGACCTTTTGTTCATTTTATTTTTCAAACCACTTTTATGTTTTGCTTTCACATATAATCATGTGGATGCCTTTCCTAAACAGGCCACGCGCGTGGCCCAGTTGGCATATGTTTTGTTTGGTAACATATAAGGCGTGGGTTCAACCCTTGGCAAGACCAAACCCTTTTTTTTATCACTATTTTCTTTCTTTTTTTTTTACAAACTTCATATAATTGATTTACTTATCAAATTAAATCATTTCCTCTTGACTTTTTACACACTCTTCATTTAATACATCTCTTTTATGAATAATCAAAAACTCACAAAAATATATATTATTTTTAATATATTTTAATTAGGTTTAAAATTATAAGTTTTAAGTATGTTTGATACTTTTAAATATAGTTTTCTCTTGATTTTCAAAACCTAATTTCTTGTAAATATTCTTGTGATAAAACCCTAATCATTTAGGACTTAATTAGGTATAGACTTTGTCTTTACCCTAATTAAGTTGACTTTTTGCAATATTTCAAACTATTTTCAAACTCTGATTTAAACTGACGATTGAGGTTTTCAGACAACAAAACCTTGTTTCACTTCAAATCATTTTCAAACAACTGTTTCTTATAAACAATAAATCATTTTCTTCGGGCCTCTAATACAGTGTAAGACCCAACACCTTCTTTCTTTTCTTAGTTTTGTTTTCAAAAACTGTATTTACAAAATCTTCTTTCTGTTTTCAAAACATTCTTCTGGTATTTGAAGGGCATTATTCCCGGTGAAACTCTTCAGATACCTATGTGACCTATGTCCATCTTCACTTCTTCTGTTTTCAAAAACCTTTAACTGTTTATTATAAATATTCAACTGTTATCAATAAAACAACAAAATTGCCGGTGAGGCTTTGTATATACTTCTTCAAAGGCCCCCACTCCATCCAGGTTAGGCTTTAAAAGCTTTCAATTTACAGTCTTTATTTAAATTACTATCAAATATAAACTGTTTATATATTGTTTAGGACTACGTCTGAGTGTAAACCTTAGGACAGTTAAACTATATATATATATATATTATAGGACTATGGCCTAGGATTGAGAATGTCTTCCCGGTGATGGCTCTTTCCTAATTAGAGATTCAGGCAAAAGTTAGAGACATAAAAAATATATAATCAATCCCGGTAGACTTAAAACCCGAAAAGGGTAGTTTACGCAAAAGTTAGGGATATATGGCAAGTAACTGTGTTCATGACAAACTTGATTATTCAGAAAATCCATTGTGGAGTATTCATCATCAGTAGGTCATCTTCTAAGAAGCACGAATACAGCGCAATCCGGAAGGGAAGGGAAAGATAATGGTCGTCACGTTTCATCGTAGCCCTTTTCCCGAAAATTACCAATTTCCAACTTTGTAAATACTCCATGGAATCAAGCATTTGGCTGATTACCATTCCATAAATAATAATTTGTGCCTTGTGCTTTTTTTCTTTGCAATCGAGTCTTATTCAGTTTCTTAAAATGCATTTTAAGTTTAAACAGTCATTTTTTTTGAAACAAATGTTTTCATAAAATAAAATGAATTTACGTACAAAATAAAGGTGAAATTTCTTTCCAAGGGTTACAAACAATAGGAAGAATGCAAACAGTTGCTCCGAGAACGGTTGAGACTCCGGGAACAGGTTTCGCCATGAGGTTGCTTTGCGAACATCTCCCGATGACGGATTTTCACTTCAAATCATTTCACTCACTTTGAATAGGTATCCCCAACGGAGTACAAACTGCAAGAAGAAAATATTTCACATCTTCTGATCGACAAAGATTCAGATCGTATCATAGGATTTCATATCCGCGACAATTCAATTCACATGCTGTTTATATTTTATAATCATCATAACATTCATGCATGCTTTACATAACTACATGGTTAGCATAGTCTAGTTAGGCTTTGATCCTGTTATTGCCCGGGTCACTTGGACATATACTCAAGCTTCCCCTGCAAAGTCGGAAAAGGTTTTTTTTCTTAAAAAAAAGTTTAAACACCCAAATTTCCCCAAGAGGTTAACAAATAGTGGTCTTCCAGAGGAAGATTGTTGTTTACTTTGAGAAATCCTCAGCAAGTTAACAAATGGTAATCTCCCTCAAAGGAATAGTTGACTCACCTCCGTTGTTGCTCCCAATCAAAGTCAACAATAGTGGTCTTCTTCAGGAAGATAGTTTGGTTACTTTTGGGATTCCCCTAGCCGAGATTCTCTAGCAGGTCAATAGTTGGCAATCTTCTCCAAGAATACAGTTTGTCCGCTTTAGAATTTTCCCACAGAGCCGACGAATGGCAATTTTCTTCAAGTAGATAGTTCATTTCGCTTAAAGGTCCAATATGAAAACCCATTCCTTCTAGATCGAGGTCCAAGATGAAGCTTGAATGAGTTTATGCCATCATTCCTCGTAACTCAGAACACAAATCACAATTGTGCTCATAACTCAGATCACAAATAACAATTAAAATGACTCCATTATTGAAGGCTGAATAAGGAGAAACATTTTTGTTGTTATTTGTGAAATACCACTGGTAGAGACACATGATTTCTCCACCCTGTGATTTTCTGGACAGGTTTTGGTAAATGCATCCATCATAATACCAAACCTGCACGCACCCAACACGAACACTCACGAAACACATCTTGAGAGATTTGATTTCTGAAGCCTGTTGCGAAGATGCTAATTTATAGCCATTTGAGATCATAGGTAGTAACGATGGTCTTTGGTCTTGTTCAATGGTCAACCGATTAAATAGGAAACAGTTCCAAAAGCAATTACTTTTTCCAAAGAAGTTTTTTGACTGTTTTCTTATGATAGGAGTTATCTTTAATCCAGCGCATGCATAGTCATTGATTGAACTTTACACCGGCCACTGACTAGAAGAGATAAACCCACTGCAGTTTTCTTTGTTTGACCCTGAAGAATCAATGTCTTTAATAATGTCATGACATCCTGTCAGACATTGTCCCTCTTTTACTCCTTAAGCACAATGCTCAAGATTCTTTTAAGAGATTTTGACAAATCTTCCTATGAACCAAGTGACAGACCTCCCACTTACTCTACTGACTCACTAGTCATAGACTTCTGTTGTTATGATTACCTTTAGATTGTTTACTGCAACTGTGAAGAGCCTTCCACCACCTGTTGAAGCATGCAACCACTAGACCAGATAAATAATTGTGGATACAAGATGCACATGGTTGGATTCAACCATTCCTAGATAACTGATTGTAATGATACATCTTGTTATATGAACCTTTTCATAAGAAACTCCCCATAACTGAGTTGAAAAAGCTTCTGCTGACTTGGAACATCTTCATTAAGATGGTAGAGTATTACAGACCAAGATAATTTTCTAGAATTATATCTTGAACTAAGAAGTCACTCCCCCTATTTGAGATAGTCTGAGCTTCCCCAATGGAATAAGTTTGAAATGATGAATGGAAAATATAAGACTCATCTTAATATCTTCAAGAGCAGCACCCTCTGTTCAACAGTCCTGCTGAACACACTCACTATAGCAAATTTTTTCCTTAAAAAAAATACTCACATCAGAAATTACATGTTATAACATCTTGTATAACATTAGAATACACCTGAGCTGTTTAGTACATCCCATTAGCTCCACTTCTCTTTCTGCAACAGATTCAAGTCTACCACCTTGTCTTCACCTGAAATAGTCAACTGATGACCCTTTGACACTAGATGTTTCCATAGAAAGGTTGCCACAGACCACCATAAAGAACTGTCACTTCTTCTACTGTTGATCATTACCCTGCCATGTTTCAATTAGATCATGGTCTGCTAAGACAAATTGAGCTCCTCCTTGATAGAACTAGAAGAATCCTCTTTTATCTTTAGCTATGTTGATCATCTCACCAAACTTCTGTCTTCATAGTCATACTCACTAATGAAGTCTTCATCATGAAAGTAAACACGTATTGCCAGAACATGTTACAATCACCAAGATTAAAATCTGCCCATTCTAATCCATATTAAGTCAGAACTGTCACTTCAGACATTAATGTTGCTTCTTCATTCGTCACATATAGTGATGTTGTGACATCACACAAGACATTAGTTTATCAGACTTAGAATCTCATCCATTCCTCTGAGTGTTCCTTTACCTACACCGGTTGATGCCTTGTCTTGCTTTATTCTCCCCCTGATAATTATAACATAAGTATGTTTTGAATGATTGTCCTTACCCTTGAAGCATTCTTCATTTGGAACTTGCCACTTTTTCCATGTTTGGAATCCTTCGTTTGCTAGCTACACAAGATCAAGACTGCCACTTCTTGTACCTTGAAGTAGGAGAAACTTCTGAATAGCCCTGAACTTGTCTTTAATAGATAGGTCTGAACCTAAACTTTACAGCCAACCATTGCCCTTCTTAATGCTTTAAGAGAAGATAACACAGAACTATAATTGATACATAGTTCACACCAGACCATGGATACTTAATACACATACTCAGCTCCCGACAGAGTATATGAGTCTTGTATTCAGGCTGTACATTCAATAAGTACTAAGTCTCCCGTCAAAGTACCTATTAGACACTCAGATAGAATTTAGTGCTCACACCAGATCCTTCTAAATGATTTCTTCTTCATACATAAGAGCATTCTTCTTGGCAATGATGTTTCAACATCTGTTATGACATCATTTATTAAGGCTTTTAGGATCTCACACTTAGAAAGGGGGGGGGGGGTTTGAATAAGTGTAGCTTTAAAAACTCTTAAGATAAAAACAATTTGCACAATGATTTTTATCCTGGTTCGTTGTTAACTAAACTACTCCAGTCCATCCCCTTGGAGTGATTTACCTCACCTGAGGATTTAATCCACTAATCACACAAGATTACAATGGTTTTCCACTTAGATACCCTCTAAGTCTTCTAGAGTATTCTGATCACAACCTGATCACTCTAGGAACACAATGCTTAGATACCCTCTAAGACTTACTAGAGAATCCGATCACAACTTGATCTCCTCTAGTCCTTTACAAATGAATGTAAACAAATTCTTACAAGAGTTATACAATGCTTCTTAAAAAGCTATAATCACAACTGTGATATTTCTCTTAATGTTTAAGCTTAATCTCACTAAGATATTACAACAGTAATGAAGTGAGGTTGAAGATGAAGTTTGAGAGCTTTTGAATTAGACAGCGTTTCTGTATGTTTGCGCAAAGTGTTCTATTCAGCTTCTCATCAGAACTTCTATTTATAGGCGTTTGAGAAAATGACCGTTGGGAGCATGTAATGCGTTGTGTGATCCGTACATCATTGCATTTAATGTTTCACTCTTTTGTCAACTACCTCGAGCCTTGCTTTTCCTGCTTTAACTGACGTTGCCTTTAATAGCTTCTAACGTTCCGTTTGTCAGTCAGTGTAGCCTGCCATCTTGTACTTGCTTCTGATCTGATGTTTGTAGATACAACGTTTGAATATATCAGAACCAAACAGCTTGGTGCAGAGCATCTTCTTGTCTTCTGACCTTGAAGTGCTTCTAGCGTGATACCATGAGAACTTCAGTGCTTCTGCTTCTGACCTCAAGTTCTTCTGATGCTTCAATAGACCATGTTCTGATTCTGCTTGACCATCTTCTGATGTCTTGCGAGAGCATGTTCTGATGTTGCATACTTGAACCTTTTGAGTCAGTGCCTCTTGCGCTGATTTTGTGCATACTCTTTATATATTTCCTGAAATGGAAATTGCATAGGATTAGAGTACCATATTGTCTCAAGCAAAATTTATATACATTGTTATCATCAAAACTAAGAATATTGATCAGAACAAATCTTGTTCTAACAATCTCCCCCTTTTTGATGATGACAAAAATATATATAAATGATATGAATTTGCAATCATAATATCAGACGGCTAAAGACAATTACACAGTTATAGCATAATCATATAAGCATAGTGTGTGAATATGTCTCTCCCTGAAATAAATACTGGAAGAAACTTATAAATAAAGGACTTCCCTGAGTATTTTCCATTTCAGATGAGACGATCACATATGCTTAAATCTTCAGAACATTCAGAGCTTCTGCTTCTTGCTTCCATAGGACAGCTTCAGAGATTTGAATTTCTTCTTGAATCATTGCATGCTAGATTGTATCTGAACATTGTTGAATGTACCAGAGCATCATCAGAGCATCTCTACATCCTGAAATGTTTCAGAACAAACTAAACGACAAAAGTCAGAGCATGAATGAATCAGAACATAAGATATGTATCAGAGCATATAGTATGTATCAGAACACATAACAATGCATCAGAACATATAAGGAATAAGAATGTTTTTAGAGCATATTCTGCCACGAGAATATCAGAACATTCTTCCTTCTTGCTTCTGATCTTGAAACTTCACAGCGCTAAGCTTGCTTCAGATCCCATGAGCATGTTTTTATATAGAATTGCTTTTCCCCGTGTCTTTGCTTCTCGTATTGAGCTTTTTTCAGAATGTCTTCAATCCTGCAAAAATCTCAAAGACATAGAACTTGCAAATTCTGTCAGATCATTTATCACATTTTCTCCCCCTTTTTGTCATAACTTCAAAAAACATAAAAGATTCAGATGAAAAACAAACAATATGAGAGAAAAGAAGATTTCATTGATCAAAAGAAGGTATCAAAAAATACAAGAAACAATGCAAGAAAACAGATGCAAGAACAAGAGACAACTAAGACTCAAAAGACCACAACTAGCCTAGTTTAGACATGAACTTGGCCAGCATGTCTTGAATCCCAGCAGTGCTTTCATTTTGTTTCTTCATGAAGTCTCGGAACTCTGCATGTGCTTCATCATGCTTATCCAGGCGAGAAGCAAGAACATCTTGATTCTGTTGAAGAGCCTTGATAGCATTCACCAGAGCTGAGGGTTCAGTAGAAGAAGATGCACGACTATTGTAACGCTCGGAAAATAAGTATATACTTGATTTGGACGTTTGTGACGTTTATTGGAATTGTACCGTTTTTGGAGTTGTTTCAGTCGGTATTAGTTCGGGATGGCAGACTAATATTTAATTGAAGGTTTTCATATTTTTGGTACCGGAAATATTATTAAGGTAATATTTTGCGTTTTGGGGCGTTTGAACGATATTTGAGCGTAGGGGCATTTTGGTCATTTCCGCGAGGAAGATATTTTCTTTATAAAGAAAACAAAGATAGAAAGAAGAGAAAGAAAGGAAAGAAAGAAAAAGAAAGAGAGAAAGGAGAAGAAGGAAAAGAGGAGGAAAAGTGTAGATTGGTGGATTCTCAACCGAATCGAGTTCCGATCGTTGCTATAGCAAGGTAAGGGGGTGAATCTAATTTATCTTGGATGTATGATTCTTATAGTCTTGTTCTTGTTCTTGTCCTTGTTCTTTTCTATGTTTGGACAAAAATGGTGGATTGTGAGTTTTGTGAGTTTAGAAGTTATAAACATGATTTTGTGGTGTGTATGTGTAGTGTGATGATAGATACCTTCATTGATCATGTTTGTTTTCCATTACCATGGCTTGTTTGAGTTTGGAGATAAAGTTAGGTTTTGAGTTAGAGTGATGAATTAACCATGAAAAGTGTGATAATAGGTTGTTTCTATGGTTTGTATGTGTTGTATTGGTGTTGTAATGATGTTTGGGAGTGGTTTTGGTGGGTATAAGGGGCCTGGAACCGTTCTGGTTCGTTCTGGTTTTTTCTGGGTTTACGCAGGTCCGCTGAGCGGAGGTGGGTCCGCTGAGCGGAGGTTCTGTTGCAGAAAATTCTCTGCGAAGGTCCGCTGAGCGGAGCTGAAGCGGATGGCAGCTTTTTCTGTTTTTCCAAAACTTTGAAACTTCGTAACTCTTGAACCGTAACTCCGATTTTGTCGCCGTTCGAAGCGTTGGAAAGCTAACGCAATAACCTATATTATTATCTAATTAAATGATTCATAGGATGTAGTATCCCATTATTTTTATTAGGATCAAGTGATGAGTTGTGTAGTATGTTCAATTAACCAAACCTTGAAACCTTGTAACTTTTGATCCGTAGCTCCGTTTCGTATGCTGTTCGAAGTGTTAGGAAGCTAGTTGGATGTTCTATATGATAGTATAGGCTTGGTTAGCTTGTTATTAATGGGTTATGAGGTGTTGTTGATGAAAACACATAATTGTTTATATGCGCGATATGATTGGTAAATAATCATAGTGCTTGGTTGTAATTGATAATGATGTGTTGTGTGAATGTTATCGTAATGGTACGAGGTATGTGATTAGTTGTCGATAACATGAGATCATGTTCATATGTGTTATGTATTGATGGAGTTGTGGGCCGATGGCCAATATTAATTTGATGTGTATAAGTGTGTTTTACGTTCATCTATGCCGATGTGGCCAGTATGTTGGAACGGTGAATGTGTGTTGTGTGCTTATTAATGCCTGTGTGGTAATTATGGTGTGATATAATTGATAACAATGTTATTAATTGGTGATGTATCCTTTTGGATAGAATATAAACGGTGTAACGTGGGTATGTGACCGTGTTATATTGTTGATGATGTTGTTGTCGTGTAATAGAGTCATATATTTGCACAGCATAACATTTCATTACGTTAATGGCGGAATGCTATTAGCAGGTGGCCTGAATTGGCAATTATTACCAGTGGGGGCTTAATGCTCGGTAAAAAGGTGTATTTGCCCGAGTGGCAAGAGGTCATCAGTGGGGGCTAAATGCTCGATGACGTTTAGTCGTAGCTTGATGCTCGACAAAGGTGTATTTTCCTGAGGGAAAGAAGTCCCAGCATAATGCTCGACAAAGGTGTATTTGTCATAATGACAAGGGGAGTTTTACTCCGGATTTGGTACCACATGCATATGCATAGTTGAGTCTCATTCATCATTGTCTGTCTTTATATTTATGTTATCATTCATGTGTCACATTACTTATATATTGATTTTGGTTGAATGAGTGGATTACTTTGTTGTATGATTCTTGATGATACTTGTTGGCATTACTATAATTGTCATGCTTTCATTATGAATTATATTCTCACCCTTCTGCTGATTTGATGCTTGAGTGGCATCCTGCAGATTAGCCGCTTTGGGAGTCTTTTGGAAGAGGTAGTTCTCCAGTTGGTCTTGTCGGTCGCTCTGATATGTAACACTGGGTAGTCGGGAGTCTGTTGTTATTTATTTGTATATGACTCTTTTGAATATGTATATGTGATGACGTGCCATTGTGTATTGTAAACACTTTATTTTGGAAAACTCCTCTTTTAGAGTGAGAGCTATACGTATATATATATATATGTTCATATCTTCCGTGTGTTATGTATCATGTTATTGGCAGGTGTGTATGCTTTTGACATCGGTGATGTCCGTTTGTTTTCAAGGTGTTTGTTTGGTTACTTAGTGTAACATCCTAATTGTGTTGTATGAAATTTTAAATACTCTGATATTTTCTTGCCTAAATGCTTTGGGTAGAATTGGGGTGTTACATTAGTGGTATCAGAGCAGGTCGGTCTGTCCGGCCAGTGTTGTCTAATGTTGTTTAATTCCTCAGTACGTGATAAGTGTGTGGAGCACTGTCAGTACTTGTTGTGCCTCTAGCCGGTTGTATGCAGGTATGGTTTGAAGCTAAGTGGGGGAGAAGATATGCTTCTCGGATATGTTTCAGTTGCAAGATGTTAGTATGCTATTGAGGGCAACAGTACTAGTGTTATTGGAATTTGTTGTTTTCTGAAGTGAAGGCGACTTGGACTTAAGACTTTGGTTGTTAATCAAGTTGGAGTGTCTCGGAGTAGATTTTGGTTATTTCTAAGGAATGGAATTTAGAGAGTTATGATGCTCTAACGCTACTGATGGACTATGAAGTTGTTGTTTGAGTAGCCTTGTGTGAGGTGTCGTTGTTGGATCAATGACTAAGGAAATTATTGTGGTAGACTTTGTTGTAGGAGTTATTGAGGTTGTTGGAAACGTTTTGGAACTCGAGTAAGAATTAGGAGTACGAAGAGATGAGTAGGATCTCAGGTATTTTGTTTTGAGATATTGTTAGAAGTGTTTTGGTACGTAGCTACCGGACGTCGGTGTTAGCTGGTTCAGATGATCTTGAGAGATTTGTGAATTATGGAATCATAGTGCTTCTGTGCTATGAGAAAAAGTTGGAAAAGAATATTATTAATGTTAGTACTGATAGTTTATACTCTATTATGATTGTCGGCTACCTATTGACAAATTGAGGACTTGATCACCCTTAATCTCTTGTTGATAGTAGACGGGATCGTATTGGACGTGATAGGCTTATCTGACTAGTTTGATAATATTGGAAGTGAATGAGTCGGTGCAAGGTGGTACGACGTTGTTTATGTTGTCGACGATTTTAGATGTCCTTGAGAAAGAGCAATTGTGGGAATTGCGGATAGTTGTGCATTTGTATAAGTGTTTCTTGAAGGTTTCATTGATTCATCGTCGAAAAGAGGAATTTTGTCTTGGAGTTCTGTTTTGATGGATTTAGTTCCTAGAACTATTGTTGTGTCGAGGGTTCCGTATCGGATGCCAACTTCTGAGTTGGAAGAGTTGAGGAGTCAACTAAAGGATTTTCTTGAGAAGAGGTTTGTTCGTTCGAGTGTGTCGTCGTAAGGTGCATGTGTTTTGTTGGTTAAGAAGGAAGGTTCTATCAGGCTTTGTGTCGATTTTAGACAATTGAGAAAAGTTACAATTAAGGAAAGGTATCCATTTTCGAGGATTGATATTTGATGGATCAAGTTGGTTTGAGCTTGTTTGTTTTGCAAGTTTGATTTAAGGTATAGGTATCCTCAGTGGGAAGATGATCATGCTAAGTACTTGAGAATTGTTTTGTCCGTGTTGGGAAGAAGAAGTTGTTTGCTAAGTTTCCTTATGTGAGTTTTTGGTTGAATGAAGTGAATGTTCAAGGGGTAAGTGGAGTTTTATGCTTTTATGCAAGTTAAGATTTTTGAAAGGATTTACCTGTCACAAGATTTAGAGTTGGCAGTTGTTATTTCTGTTTGGGAAATTTGAAGGCACTAATTATTCGGATCGAGATTTGTGTGTGTAAGTGACTACAAGAGTTTGAAGTATTCATTTGATTAGGACGAGTTGAATATGAGAAACCATTGCATACGTCTATGTCGATGATTCGAGCATTGTGATTGTTGAAACAGTTGTGAGATTTGAGTTTGGTTCGTAAAGTGACTTCTTCAAGTGTTGAGCTTCATATGTGAAAGCTTACTTATGGTATTCTTGATGAGATTAGAAAAGGTCGGAAATCGGATTTGAATGGGTTGATAAGATTACATTTATTAGTCAAAGATAAAGATGGTGATCTTCGGATTGATAAGAACAATGTTATGGGATGTCATGATCAAGTTTGTATTCCTAATGTTCGGATTTGAAAAGAGGACTTTGGATGAAGTGCGTCGTATTGATTTGAGTATTCATCCTGATGCTACTAAGATGTATCAAGATTTGAGAAGGTCATTTTTAGTGGCAAGGTAATGAAGGAGGATATGAAGGGATTTGTTTATTTGTGTTTGACTTGTCAGGAGTCGTCTGGTTTCATGTAACCGTTATCCATTCCTGAGTAGAAGTGGAATAGCATTTCTATGGATTTTGTTTCTGGTTTGCCGAGGACGTCGAGTAATTGTGAGGCGATTTGGGTCATTGTGGATATATTGAGGAAATCTGCTCATGTTATTTCGATAAGAATGGATTAACCGATGGGAGTACTGGCGAGTGGTATGTTGATAAAGATGTTTGTTGGTTTGTTTGTTTGCATGGTGTTTCGAAAGGTATTGTTCAGATTGAGATCCGAGGTTTATTTTTGAAATTTTGATAGGGTTCACAAGGTACTTTGGGTACGAAGTTGCGTTTGAGTTTGGCGTATCATCCTCAAACAGATGGTCAGGCTGAGAGGACGATTTAGTCACTTAAGGATCTATGAGGGCTTGTGTTGTGAAACAAGGATGTGTTTGGATTATCTTTTACCTTTGAATTGGATAATACAAAGACTTTTGTCTGGTGTGCAAGCTGACACAGCATATTAAGAGGTTGAGTATGTTAAGAGAGAACAATGAGTTTCTGGTGAATACTAGAAGGAGCTGGAAGATGGTTATGGAATTGGTAAATCTGTTTGTTGTGGGAAATCAGAGTGCGCATCGGAAGCGTGAAATGACGCGGTTCGTATGTGTATGAATTGTTAGAGTTCAAATTATGGACAGTGGATGTGGTAGGAATTATAAGACCACCATATGTTTTGGTTACATGTTTGACTGCTATGTCTTGGCATGGTTATTTGGATGTTGTGCGACCGGGTTGTTGTCTGTGTCTTGGTTATTTCTTGTGTTTTGGTGTTAGTCGATGAGTGCATTGTATGGGCATTGCATCTCGTTGTCGTTGTTGTGTTTTGGTTGTTTTGCTTTTAGCAAGAGTGATTCGTTGTTTGGCGCTGATTGTGTCGTTGCTTTCGTGGCTTGATAGTTGGTTAGTCGGAGGCGAGAGCGTATCCAAGTTCGTTTGTGTTTGGGATATTTCCGAGGACGGAAATCTTCTAAGTGGGGGAGAGTTGTAACGCTCGGAAAATAAGTATATACTTGATTTGGACGTTTGTGACGTTTATTGGAATTGTACTGTTATTGGAGTTGTTTCAGTCGGTATTAGTTCGGGATGGCAGACTAATATTTAATTGAAGGTTTTCATATTTTTGGTACCGGAAATATTATTAAGGTAATATTTTGCGTTTTGGGGCGTTTGAACGATATTTGAGCGTAGGGGCATTTTGGTCATTTCCGCGAGGAAGATATTTTCTTTATAAAGAAAACAAAGATAGAAAGAAGAGAAAGAAAGGAAAGAAAGAAAAAGAAAGAGAGAAAGGAGAAGAAGGAAAAGAGGAGGAAAAGTGTAGATTGGTGGATTCTCAACCGAATCGAGTTCCGATCGTTGCTATAGCAAGGTAAGGGGGTGAATCTAATTTATCTTGGATGTATGATTCTTATAGTCTTGTTCTTGTTCTTGTCCTTGTTCTTTTCTATGTTTGGACAAAAATGGTGGATTGTGAGTTTTGTGAGTTTAGAAGTTATAAACATGTTTTTGTGGTGTGTATGTGTAGTGTGATGATAGATACCTTCATTGATCATGTTTGTTTTCCATTACCATGGCTTGTTTGAGTTTGGAGATAAAGTTAGGTTTTGAGTTAGAGTGATGAATTAACCATGAAAAGTGTGATAATAGGTTGTTTCTATGGTTTGTATGTGTTGTATTGGTGTTGTAATGATGTTTGGGAGTGGTTTTGGTGGGTATAAGGGGCCTGGAACCGTTCTGGTTCGTTCTGGTTTTTTCTGGGTTTACGCAGGTCCGCTGAGCGGAGGTGGGTCCGCTGAGCGGAGGTTCTGTTGCAGAAAATTCTCTGCGAAGGTCCGCTGAGCGGAGCTGAAGCGGATGGCAGCTTTTTCTGTTTTTCCAAAACTTTGAAACTTCGTAACTCTTGAACCGTAACTCCGATTTTGTCGCCGTTCGAAGCGTTGGAAAGCTAACGCAATAAACTATATTATTATCTAATTAAATGATTCATAGGATGTAGTATCCCATTATTTTTATTAGGATCAAGTGATGAGTTGTGTAGTATGTTCAATTAACCAAACCTTGAAACCTTGTAACTTTTGATCCGTAGCTCCGTTTCGTATGCTGTTCGAAGTGTTAGGAAGCTAGTTGGATGTTCTATATGATAGTATAGGCTTGGTTAGCTTGTTATTAATGGGTTATGAGGTGTTGTTGATGAAAACACATAATTGTTTATATGCGCGATATGATTGGTAAATAATCATAGTGCTTGGTTGTAATTGATAATGATGTGTTGTGTGAATGTTATCGTAATGGTACGAGGTATGTGATTAGTTGTCGATAACATGAGATCATGTTCATATGTGTTATGTATTGATGGAGTTGTGGGCCGATGGCCAATATTAATTTGATGTGTATAAGTGTGTTTTACGTTCATCTATGCCGATGTGGCCAGTATGTTGGAACGGTGAATGTGTGTTGTGTGCTTATTAATGCCTGTGTGGTAATTATGGTGTGATATAATTGATAACGATGTTATTAATTGGTGATGTATCCTTTTGGATAGAATATAAACGGTGTAACGTGGGTATGTGACCGTGTTATATTGTTGATGATGTTGTTGTCGTGTAATAGAGTCATATATTTGCACAGCATAACATTTCATTACGTTAATGGCGGAATGCTATTAGCAGGTGGCCTGAATTGACAATTATTACCAGTGGGGGCTTAATGCTCGGTAAAAAGGTGTATTTTCCCGAGTGGCAAGAGGTCATCAGTGGGGGCTAAATGCTCGATGACGTTTAGTCGTAGCTTGATGCTCGACAAAGGTGTATTTTCCTGAGGGAAAGAAGTCCCAGCATAATGCTCGACAAAGGTGTATTTGTCATAATGACAAGGGGAGTTTTACTCCGGATTTGGTACCACATGCATATGCATAGTTGAGTCTCATTCATCATTGTCTGTCTTTATATTTATGTTATCATTCATGTGTCACATTACTTATATATTGATTTTGGTTGAATGAGTGGATTACTTTGTTGTATGATTCTTGATGATACTTGTTGGCATTACTATAATTGTCATGCTTTCATTATGAATTATATTCTCACCCTTCTGCTGATTTGATGCTTGAGTGGCATCCTGCAGATTAGCCGCTTTGGGAGTCTTTTGGAAGAGGTAGTTCTCCAGTTGGTCTTGTCGGTCGCTCTGATATGTAACACTGGGTAGTCGGGAGTCTGTTGTTATTTATTTGTATATGACTCTTTTGAATATGTATATGTGATGACGTGCCATTGTGTATTGTAAACACTTTATTTTGGAAAACTCCTCTTTTAGAGTGAGAGCTATACGTATATATATATATATATGTTCATATCTTCCGTGTGTTATGTATCATGTTATTGGCAGGTGTGTATGCTTTTGACATCGGTGATGTCCGTTTGTTTTCAAGGTGTTTGTTTGGTTACTTAGTGTAACATCCTAATTGTGTTGTATGAAATTTTAAATACTCTGATATTTTCTTGCCTAAATGCTTTGGGTAGAATTGGGGTGTTACAACTATCATTCAGAGGGATAGCATTACCAGCAGCAGCATCCAAAGTGAGAATATCATCTTGATTTTCCTGAATAGGAACTTCCTCAGCAGGATGATTCTCAGCATCTTCTATCTCAATATCTGAGTCTGACTCAGAAACATCTTCAACATATTCTGGATCAGGGATCTCAGAATCTTCATTCTCCAGAGCTTGAAGAATCTCAGCCAGATTCTTTGGAGGAATGGGAGCAGCAACTTCTGAAGGGTAGACAACTTCAGGAATGACCATATCTGGTGCTTCCTCAGAAGGATTCACCCTTAGCCAGTTGAATAGCCATTGAAAATCTCCAGTCAGAACCGGATACAGAGGCTTCCATACAACCATAGTCAGACATGGTTCATCTTCCAACTCATCCACAAACTTCTTCTCCTCAAGAGCTCTCCAGTTTCTGATGGGATGATAGTACTTGCCATCATCAAGATCCAAGCAGTAACCAGAAGATCCAGAGGCTTCAGCAACACATCTTTTCTGGATGTTCATAGCATCCAACTG